>NC_140579.1:263707906-264282906 GCF_964204655.1 Triturus cristatus
AGTGCTCTTCCATCACTTTCACAGCAGATTCCTCATAATCCTCTAGTGACTCTATGAACCTCCCCATGTTAGACAACAAGTCACGATATAGCTGCATGCCCATTGTGCTGTCACCAAGGCATATTTGTTCATGTGACTGTGTGAATAGGTTTTAAATCACGCAGAGTTCGAATAATTGACTGCCCATTCACACCCAACATTGTGCTCCATAACTTCACAGTACAATGCCCCCCAGCAGGAAGACGGGAAGCCCCCAACCACTGCCCTCTCACTCGGGACTTAAGTCAGAATCAAACAGCACCTTGAAGGTGAGGCCATGAGCAGACCTATGGAGTTATAACATCCAGAGATGCATTTCATCAGCTCCCCAACTCAGCGGGCTACTTCACGTCACATGTCTGTGTCAAAGAATATTGACATAGATACAGAGTAGACATGGCATCCATGAGCATGTTGCTGAACCAGGGATAATAGGAATAAATGCACAAAACGCACCCTGAGATGGGGCACAAACCCCCAATGTCTAGATGTGCTTCTTAAAGAAGGAAAGGTTTGCCTTCTCCCCCACCCCAGGACTGCATCAACCTCCCAGTGTGTTCTTCCTATCACCCGCCCCCGAGGGACCTCTGCATAACCCGAAGACATTGCTCCCTGTATAGCGCCTCCTCATCCCTCCCCAGACAGTGCTTCACCCCTAGTCACCCGGGGCCTAAACGCTGCACTCCCCAGCTGTGGGTGTAGCGCCCACCAGTGCCTGGCACTGCAAACCCCCATACTCCTCCACTTCCAGATGTGGCAGGAATGCCGAGGGATTCCTCGGAAGCCCACCCCACCCCTTCCACCTGAGGCCGAAGAGAAATGAGGATAGCGGGAGGGGAGAAACCCAGATGTAATTAGCCTCCAGGTGCTGTACACCTTGTCTGTGCCCATGGCACCTCCCTTCAACATGTAATGAGACCAGACGCTGCCTCTCCCCAGTGCCCCCTGCCCCCACTCCTCCCCCCCGGCGCGCCTTCATCCCCCTCCAACCCCAATCAATGTGCATCAGTCTGTCCCAGGACCACCCGCTGCGCCACACCCAGACAAAGTCCGCCTCCCCGGACATCTAACAACCTGCCCAGGACGACCGGCTGCCCGTCCACAACGAAAACTGCACCCCATCCCACCGGCCCAAAGTCGACAGTCCCGCCCACAAGGCCCGTCGCCCCCCCTGGGGACCCGATCCCGCCTATTATTGCCTGCTTAATAACATTCCAGTCCTCCTTTCGCAACCTCCACAGTGAGCCTGCAGCCCTCCGAGAAACAGTCCCCCTTACCAACCGCTACTCCTGCAACCAACCCACCCAGGCGCCATGCGACTTTCACACATCACCCAGCCATCCAAACCAGCGCCGACACTCCGGCCGTCCCACATCAAATCCTCTGTACTGCCCCTTATCTTCCACAGCTAGCCACATGCCAGCAGGCCGAGCCCAGCCCGGCAAAAACATCCATCCTCTCCGAATGGTGCTCAAACCGCCGCCAAGCCTCCTCCCAGCCTTTGCGCATACCCGACCCGCCGAGGAACGCCCACCTCCCCTTCATGCCCCATCCCGCACCCTCCCACGCAGCACTCCGACCCCCAAAACTCACAACACCCCCCCTCCTACCCTCAGCCGATCGCCTCCGCTTCCTTCACCCATCCATCCCACTCCGCCCATACCCCAGAACAACACCTTTGCCACTCCGTCTGATGGCACCCTGACCCCTTCGGGTAAAGTCTGTGTTATATAAAAACGCATAAAATAAACTCCTGTGTCGCCCTCCCTTCCCCTCAAACTCGACCGCTCCCACGGTTATCCCCCCCCCCCCCAAATTTTACTCCGTCGTTTAATTTCTTGCACCCATCACGAAAGTCTAGGCGACCACAACGCCAGTCACCGTGGGCATTCCAACACCGCATCAACCCTGGATCGGCAACCAAGCAGCCCACGCCGACCTCCACAGACCCCAGCCACCTGGTGGCTCCATCACCAACACACCCATCCTCACAAATGTGCCTTGAGGAGGAAATCCACCCTCGGGCGGGGACCTCGCCAGACGAGCCACAATTGGTGAAAGGTGAGCTAGGCGAATACACCAGTACTCAGAAATATCCTGCAACTATTTCCCTTAGCACTTTATTAATGCCCCATAACGTTATTGCCGTTTATTACCATTTCAGTTGGTAATATTAACCCCGCCAGCTGCCCCACATATCTCTCCCACCCTCTCCCCTGGGCAACGGCACCTCATCCCTCCCAAGGCCCACTGCTCCCTGACCTCCCTCACCTCACACTCTGTAGCAGCAGCATGTGTGGTAAACTTTACGATTTACAACCTGGAATGTAGACTGCACAGCATGGCTCGAGAGCATATAAACACAAGCACTCGCCATGACATTTTCGTTTGGCTTTTTCTGCCGTGGCCTCGCCTGCCAAAAGGTTTCTTGTCTTTATGGGGCCATGTGGTTGGCCCTATAAAGATAAGAAACCTTTTGCGACCAACGCAAATCAGACGAGGCCGTCCAAATGGGACGGCTCGAAAAGCCAAGCGAAAACGTCACCGGCACCTCTTTCCCAATGGCTGGCCGCCGTTTACCATAAACGGTGACGCCGGCCAATGGGAAAGAGGGGCGGGGCTTGATGCCCGTTACTGAAAATACCGTCAACACTAAATCTCACCAGCGAGACTGCACATGCGCGCAGCCTTACGCTAGCGAGACCTAAAAAAGGAACCACGTTAAGTTTACAAAAGTTTTAAAAATTATGCATTCAGTTCACTCACTGCGCTGCCCCTTCCCTGAGAAGATTGTCATTGCTGAGGAGTAACCGGACATCTGTGAATAAAAAATAAAAAAAATGAGAACAAGTATAGATTGTGTGTATTAGTCTTAGGCAAAAGGAGCTACCAGAAAGTTTACAAGGGGTTTGAAGATCCCTCTCTACTTACTAAACAATACCAAACAAAAAGAGTTCAAGGGCGAAGAGACTGGTTTGTGGTCCGACAGTGTAGGTGCAACATTGGACAGGAAATACACCAATACGATGACTCTTTATTCTGAGTTTCCGTATGAATATTCATTGATATCTGCATTGTGTTGTATGCCTCCATTTTCCTGACCTGCTCTGGGGCTTCTAAGTTTATAAAGATCTATAAATGGATTTAAAATCACGTTAACAGTAATACATATATGTGTGTTTGAAGCGTGCATGGTTTGTTTACAAATATTTTAGTACAATCAACAAAAAGCAAAATCCTGATCTATAAAGAAAAATTAAAGCACGAAATGTCAAACTAAGTCAAATACAATTCACAGAATGGTTAATGTATACAATTGTGGGAACGGATTCATGAATCAATCTGGAGTTATTCTGCATGAAAAACTACGCAGCATTACAATTTCATACTCCATGCTGCCACAAGGACCACACTACACAAACCAATGAGCTAAATGAGGGACAAGAATTCACTGGGCACTGCAACTTTGTGTTATAATTAACACTGGAACATGTAACAACCTACATCAGAGGGATTCCGGTGTGCTAGACAAATATAAAACATAGGACCTAGTATACAAATTGTCTGTAAGGGGGCATGTAGGAACTATACAAAACACCAAAATGAATAAGCAAAGCAGTCTCTGGACATGGAAACTGAATTCAAAGTGAACCTTCACATCAGGCGTTTTAAAGTCTTTGCTTTTCTTACAATCGTCCGGAGCAAGGAAAGAGCACTACAAAACAAACAATCTAAAACATTAGTCATCCCTTTAATTGGAGTGACACAGCCTTAATGAAAATAGACTAATATATCAAAATTCAAGCATGACGACTCAGAAGAACACAGGTGAGCAGTAATGGGTGGCTTGATATGTTGATCATAAATACATCACCATAAAGTGGTATTAGTGGACGTATAAATTTGAAAACACTCCAGACTTTTATTTTATGTTTGGAGCCCAGTACACAATGCTACTTAACTAAATGCAAATAGAGCACACTGGATTATAAAGACAAACTGTGCAGCACTAAATCAGACTCTGCAGCTCCATAATCAATAATTCTCGTCAGAATTTGAATATCACCCTCAGTCTAAATAAAAGCCTAAATATGTAGACAACAATACAGAGCTGTCGCTGTAGAGACACTATCAATACATTTATTTTAAGAAAAGCAATCACTTGCCATTAAATACTTCATTGAATTCTCCAGGAGGTGAATGAATTATAAATTTGGCAGCTATGCAGACCTACAAGGAAGAAAATGATTATTTAACAATGATCAAAATAGTACACGAATTGTTACACAGATCTTGCAATTATTTGAGCTTCATTCAAGAAAGCTTACTGGTCAGTTAATTGGTTTGCTTGAACCTTTAGTTAGAAGCAATCACCTCTATTGTGATTTACCTGCAATGAATTTAGGACGTTTTTAGTTTCCGATATATTAAAGGCTAGGAAGGTGAAGGGAGATGTACAGCAAAAGTCAAAACCCAAACCAAAATGTAATTCCAAATAATAAAGTGAACAGACATACATAATCTAAACAGTTATTATGAAGTGGTTATTGTTTAAAGTAAATAATTTAGTATTGCCACACAAGAACATAAACACTACACAAAATTAGTTTATCACATGTAAGCAAGTTTTACAGTAGCAGCAACATATTCAGTAAGATAAATCTGTGTCGGGTTTAAACAATCCTTTATAGGGTAACCATTCAATACATAGTTGCAAATATGACATGAGGGAACCCAAACTTCCTTAGGATACCTTCATAACATGTTGAATAATGCCATCACTACCCACATGTATTGTTTGTTGTTCTTCTGCAACTATATATACACACCAGATGGTTTTCAAAATATTACGACACAGACTGTAGCACAGATGTGTTTGCTACACCAGAAAACGTCAGCATCCAGTTAAGAACACACTTGATTACATGTGCTCAGTTTGAAAATTCCTGTTCATGACTGAGACATCACTCATTTTGCCAAACTCCTCAAACAGTCGATCAAAGCATTTAAAGTCACACGATCATCTACATTTCTAAGCATCCTTATATACTGTCTGCGGTTTTAACACTTTCATTTTTTTAATTTTACTTTTTTCGTAGTCAGATTTGTCTATCTAATAGATTTGATCATCATCACAGCACAAATTGTACCTCTTAAGTATTGTTACTTTTAATAAGCTAAGCTCAGCAAAACATTTTCTTATCATCTCCATGAAAGAACTGGGGCAATGGAAACAAAATAGTGCAGGCTTAATACTGTTAAATAAAAAAATAAAGAGTTAACATTCTTCGCGCCAACCAAAGATTGGGTTCTAAACAATCTATAGCCCCTGTAAAAAAAATAGGTGAACTATAGCATAACAACTATTATAAGGGAGAAGACGTGAAGCAGCAGAGGATCACAAACTGAATCCCTACAGGTATCAAACAACTCATGAGGGTGGAAGTAGACCTCTACAATATATACTTTGAGGCATTTACTTTAGACACCCCTCCACTGGAATACTTTTTATAAACTCTTCCAAGTTAAATCCGTTTTACTTACAACTGAGCAAGAAAGACCCAGCTTGTGGTGTAAATGTTGAAGGACCTTCCATACCACCCTTTTTATGGATTACTATCCATTGCATTGCACAACATTTGAAAAATTATCTCACTACAAAAGTAATCAATCTAAAGTGCAAGATCGTGTAATTTCTTCTTTCTCAACAATATGTTCTGGTTAGCCAGACTACCCTTAGTACTTTTAGTACTTGCAGCCACAATCTAACATAAAGGTAAGTATGGGTTTTGCATAATGTGCAGTGTATTCCTTGGTATGATGCCAGTAAAATGTAGATATTGAGCACAGGACACTGCAGCTGGTGGATGGCATTTTGAAAGAAAAGTATTTATATTGTTGTTGGTATAAACATATATGACTATCGCAAATCCAGAAGTTGCTATAATTCTACAATGATGTTGATATGCCAGTGAATTTGGCAGGTACGCCTGGATGTGCTTGCATGCTGCCTGCCTACCTACCTGTGCATCCTACAGACCCCTATCAATGACCTGCAACTGGTGCTCCAATACACAAAGGGTTAGTGCCAACATGTCATAACATTTAGCTAAACAGTTTCCTTGAATTGACTTGTGTAGGCTTGTCAAGCAGACACTAAGCTGCTATACTTGAGACAAAGGAAATAATTTACACATCTTACAGTGATGGCATTAACCGGGTGCTCCATGAAATAAGCCGTGAACACCAAAGAAAGCAACTGGACTCCTCTTCAACAGAATCTGCCAGTAGCACTTTTTTCCTTTACTTTAAGCCATGTCGCCCAGCAGCCCACGCTACTGTGCTGCAGGTATAAAAAAATATCAACAAAGCCTTAGGAGATAGCTATTGGCTTTGCCATGGCTCTTTTGTATTTACCACTTTTTTTTTCCCCTGATGGGGAGTGTGTGCACTTCGAGTTCATGCCGCCCGGCCTGAGCAATACATCCATATAATAAGTGTATCCTTATTTTACCTTCTAGGAGATGCCTACACTTCCAATTTTTATAAGGAAAACGAAGTATTTCAGATTACTCCCTCTGAAAAGTTCTGAGGGGTGAGAGCAAGCAACAAGGATGGGAGGGAATAGAGCGGGTTTGCCTGCTTTAAGCTTCTCCATAAAGAATTGTGAGGCTCTTCTCACCAGATGCAATCCCACACTGTCTTCCTCCTGTAACTTCCTGCTCCTTTACAGACCTCCACCTAGCAAGGCAACATTCCCAGACACAGTTTCAAACCTGATAACAATACACTCAAACTTATGCATTCTGGGTGACCTCAACATTTGGTTTGACAAAACCAACATTGCCCATCTGAAACAAATTGGCCTAAACGCACTGTACCTGCATCAGATCGTCCACAAACCCACACACATCTCTGGACACATCCTAGATGTCATTTTTGCTTATACCGATCTAGTTACCTTTCAAACTATAACTCCAATCACCACTAGCTTGCTTTCCAACATAAAACAATGCTAAGCGAATCACCTAAAACCACCTTACGTGCATCCATCTATCGACAGCGGAAACACTCAATTTGGAACACTTAAAAACACAACTAACATCCAGTACAGATCTGGAATCAATACATTCTGTTAAACTATCGGAGTGGCTACAGGAAGCTTTTGATATCCCGAAACCACTCAAAACCACACAACAGAACAAAAGGAAAACAAAAGAAAAACAAACACCTTGGAGAAATACAGAGATAAAAGACATAAAACAACAAATTAGAAAGGGGCAACGTGCCTGGCTCAAAACAAACACGAAACAAGACGAACTTGGCCTACAGAAAATTAACAGGTCAGCTATCAAAAAAGCAAAGAATAGGTACTAGTCAGACAAAATTCAAAAATGCTAAATGTGCAAATAAAGAATTCTACAAAATACTCAAATTTCGTAAACCAAATTGCCTAGAAGGAACTCATCCCGTTACTCAAGATTTCACAGACAAATTGGCAAATCATTACACGGACAAAGCAGACACCTTGGACTCCTACTTAAAACAGACACAAAGTACCAGCACTAACCCTTTTACAGAACAACAATCCAAGAATAATTTAACCCAGCCTCTTCGTTCCTTCCAACACATTTCTCACGATGAATTTATGGACCTGGTCAAAGCAAGCAGGCCTGCCGGAAGCCCTTCTGAACCCATGTACACCGCAAACTTTCAAAACAATTCTTCTAAAAACCTCTGCTGCCACTCCAGTAAGAAGAATCATCAACGATTCCATAACTACCGGAATATTTCCAGAACTCAAAAAGTCATACATAAGCCCTTTACTGAAGAAAACATACTTGGACCCGCTGAACCCTGACAACTACAGACCCAATACAAATAGACTTTTCCTGGGCAAACAGAGAAAGAGCAGCGTTCGCCCAGATATATCAATTCATTGAAGAGAATGCCATACTTTCAGACTTCCTAACAGGATTCCGTCCGGGAAGAGGCACAGAATCTGCCCTCCTTGACATTTGGGATGACCTGAAGAACACCGTTGATAGCAGCAGAGTTACTGCGCTACTACTCTTGGACGTCTCGGCTGCCTTTGACACCATTGACCATGACACTCTGATACAAAGACTATGAATCCGGCATAGAGGGAACTGCCTTAGACTGAATTGAGTCCGACCTTTGAAACAGTACTAATGTCATCCATACCCCACCTTTCTCGTCCAAACCATACTCCACAAAAGCAGGGGTCCCTCAAGGCTCTATCATCTCGCCCATGCTTTTCAACATTTGCATCAAGTCACTAGCAGTACTGATCAATCAATTCCACCTCACGTACTATAACTAAGCAGATGACACACATACTCCTTCAACTTGAATGCCCCGAAGACATTGGAAACATGCCAATTTTCAGTTGTCTCAAAGCCATGGATCAATGAATGACTTGGAGCCATCTCAAACTGCATGCATCCAAAACGGAAATACTCACGTGTGGCTATTGGAAACATTATGACCTGCTTGCTGCCTGGCCTGATGAACTGGGATCACCGCCTAAAGTATCGAAGGAAGTAAGAAACCTCAGAATGACCATGGACTCAAAGCTATCGATTAATGTCCAAGTGGACAAACTATCAAGATCAAGCTTTGTTACTATAAAAACTCTACGTCAAATCTTCCCCCATTTAGGATTTCCACACAAGCTACCATCTGCCTTATTATGTCCAAACTAGATTACGCTAATAGCCTCTACCACAGATCACCTTTAATGACCATGAAAAGAATACAACGGATTCAGAACTCTGCTGGCAGACTACTCTAGCATATCAAACCGCGAGACCACATCTCCCCTGCTTTGAAAGCACTGCATTCGTTACCGGTTGCCAGAAGATCCGCATTCAAGCTGCTTTGTATCACCCACAAAGCGATACATGGAATGGGACCACTCTTCCTCAGGAATAAAATCACCAAACACATTCAACAAAAATAACCTCCACTTTAGAGTGGCACCTCACCTCAAAATCCCAAGATACAAGAAAAAAACCAAGCGTGGCACATCCTCTGTTGAAGCAGCCAAACTATGGAACTCTTTACCCTCCAAAATAAGGTCCACGGATAACCACCTTATCTTCAGAAAGCTACTCAAGAATTGTCTCTTCCCCACATAAGCACCATACGCAAATAGAAATATACAGCATATCCCTCTGTATATAAGCATTTATTTGTACTATAGCTATGTATCTATATACGCTTATTGCTTTGTATAAACATGTAGAATAAATGATTTAAAAAAAAATGAAGGAAATACATTTTTAAGTACAACAACACTTGAAAACCAGAGTTTATCTAATGCATCTTTAATCTACATATACTCACTTCCTTTATGCATCTATATAACTTCCATGTACTTGTATCTATATATTTACTACTTTTCTCCAAAAAAAGCGCATTCAATGTACTACCCTATTTCTCACCCTATACCTCTATCAATGTATCTTCTACATTCACTCACTCATCTCAAACCCCATACCACTACTATGATCCCCAAGATAACCCTTTCTAGACTCTCCCCTACTCTACCCCTCCTTGCATCATCTGACACCTATTATACCGATCCCCCAAAACAAGTCTTTCTAAACTCTTCCCTCTGACTCTTCCCCTCCATACACTTTTGTTACTCATCCCAAGCCTCCTCCTACTGCTATGACCTCCAAAAAAAGAAAAAAGGTCTAAATCCTTCACTCGTCTTTCCCTCCACTACCCTTTTCAATCAAAATAACAGATATAACATGTCCACTTCTCAAATTTCATATATCACTAAACCAATTCTCCACTAATCCTTTATGGGTTCCGGAGTAGCGTGCTACTCGCCAACAAAGTGCTTCAACACCCCATCAGGGGTAACAAGCGTTCTATAAATGCAAACCTTTTTCCCCTCTTCTATCCCTCCGCTATCCTTCTGAAGCTAAATAACTGACTAACCTATCCCCCCTCAAAATACTTTCATATTTCACTATACTAATTTAATACTAATCCTTTATGGGTTCCGAAGTAGCGTACTACTCGCCGAAAAAAGATTTGACGCCTCGTCAGGGGTAGCAAGCGCTATATAAATGCAATTACAATACAATAGTTTTTGTTTACAAGAGATTTTGCAACAGCACATGTACGGTTTCGGGCGAAACCTAAAAATGAAATTTCCAATGATCAGAATAAACACTCTAGGAAAAGTAATGTACTTTCAGTAGAGCTACATTAAATATACTCAATATAATTTTCAAAGTAATTTTCAGTAGATCATAAGAACAATGAAAAGAGACATTTTGCTTCCCAAATATGAGGCCTTGAATTTCCTGAAGAGATTTCTCGAAAGCAGCCACTACAACATTTTTTAGGAACCTATACATATGGAAACGCCTACATGAGAATCATCTTTTATTTGCTACTCTTTCCTCTTAAAATTAACAATTTTCATCAACACTTGAACAAAAAAATTTAAATAAATATCTAACGAAAAAAGCAAGCTTTCCCTTTGCTAAAAAGAAGAGTCTTTGACCTCAAACTACAGAAACCGACCTAATGTTGAGGTCTTTTATTAGGGTTTTATTTACTCATAATCGGAACACCATCAGAAGCTGAGGGGACATGCACTTTTTCATAGAAATTCTCACTTTAGAGATTCCAGGAAAAATCTCAGAATAATCTCAGCTACCAAAACTTCGTGACATTTCCAGGTCAGTGATTAAGTAAATAAAGTACTAGGCTAAGATTTAAAATAGGCTGCGACAAAATTTACACCCTTAACTGATACATCACTTCATGGTTCATAATGAAACTGGGGCAGAACGAGGTAAATACAATTTGTAGTCATTGTTAATGTGAGAAAAAGTGGCCACCAGTATCTAGTTGCCCTTTAGCAGGCGAACAGAACACTGGCGGGTACAAGCATGTTTTAGTGTTACATTATAGAACTACACATTTAGGGGTTACCTGCAAAGTATATTTCAGTTTCTTTCAGTTAGAGGATATATCACATGTTAGCTATCAGCATATTTGCTCATAAATCAGTAGATTTTTTTAGATAAAACATTTTACTGGCATTTTGTAAACAGCATGGAATTCAAGACATCATGCAAGTTTAGCTACAGTATAATTTCTTTTGAGAGAAAATAATCGCTACAGGTCCTAAGTGGCTTTACCAATATACAATTGCATATTATTTTGTCACCCTATCATAATATTCTCTGCAGGATCAACATGTTGTGCCTACCTATGACCAAATGCAAAATAACACCCCTATAATGACTCCAGTCCTTTAACATTGTGAGATGGTTATAGGTACAACCCCGGAACATTAAATGACCTTAATCTCTTTTCCGCGTTTTTAAGTTGCTTAGTTTGCTAAGTTGGGGGGTCAACATTTCTCCAGTTCAGTGGTTCTCTCGGTTGTCAACAACCAGTCCAGCACCCAGTATTACCATTTTATATCTGGTCGTTTTTAGATAAACAGGATTCTTGGTTTTGCCTGAAGTATTCGTTTAGACTCTCTAAAAAAACGTTTCATTGCAGGAGCAAAACATTCAACAGAAAGGCTTCCCTAATTTTACTCTAGGTCATTCAACATTAAAAGAAAACCTACTTTAGGTAGCATCAACAACGAATAAAATATCCTCTAGCCATACAAGCTTTTTGTATGCAAAGCCTACAAAGTCAACACTGCTAACTTGAATGTAAACTACATTCACCGCTCAAAGTGCCCTAACAGATTTTGTCAATCTTCGCAAAAAACATTAAAATACTGACAACCAGGAAATCCTTTCACACACAAAAAGTTTTCGAAATAGCTAAACAAGGTCGACAGAGTAAAGAAAAGAAGGGTGCGAGCCGAAGGTTAAGCGTTCCAGTTCACAAGTGACATGGTAGGACATGTGAACCGGCTGTAGTCACCTGGTTTCGATAGATGCTTACTCTAGCAGTACAGTGCACTAGGAAAAGAACATGCTATCAGTCTAAATACGAAGATTGGGTTTCAACCTTCAAGAGGCAGGAGACGGGATTTGCCTAAAGAAGTACTTGGAAAGATTCTGAAGTGTCGCAGTAGGGCAGAAAAACCTTGTTTGTACTCCAAATAATAAAATATTGTGAAAACATTACCCAATTTAAGCTGCTAGGTACTACAGCTAAAACGAATTTTCAATCTAGTGATGTTCTATTTTAGTTTCCACTAGATATGTATGGGGTGTTCATTCTATACAACAGCTTCAGCAGTCGAATGCCATAGCTTCATCAGCTTGATATGGAAAAATTAAGAATGTCCCATTTTCATCTTATAAAAAAGTCAGTTTTTAATTGATTGAAAGCTCTTTGTACAAGCATAGTAATAACAGGCTAATGGAACGGTAACAATTTATTGCAGTTTATTTTGACCACAGTGGAGTTTGTGTGCGTAACATCTATCAGTGTCCTTCCTGGTTGCAGACAGTGCTATATGAAGTAGATGGCTCCAGCTTAGTGGTTTTATCATCACCAAAATCCACATAATTGCATTTTAAAAATATGCCAGTGTTTTAAAAAAGCAGTAAAGAGCACAGATGTGTGTTTAATTGACTAGGCATTATTTCCATCCTTATAAAAGATGGTGATTTCGATTGTTCGATTTTTTTTTAAATGACTGCGCAATAAGTTTTTTTTTCTCATTTTTTTTTCTTTTTTTAAATATCTTCATTGGTCTTTTCAAGTTTTTCCAGCATTCCATGATACATAATATAACAGAATGGCAAATAGAAGAAAGACAGTATTGTCAATTGCAGATTACATTATCGCAACAATGCTGTTATGGAGTAACTACACATAGTTCAGCAGATCATGTCCCGATGTGTTACAGCACACAAAGTTATCCTCAAGAGGCTGTCCCCCATGGAGTCTCCGTGATTTCCTGACCCGCATTCCTCCCCACATTGCTCAGTCGCCCATGAGGAAAGAAGCATTTAATCAGAGTAATAAAGGGGGAGAAAAGGGTGCCAATTCTGCATTATAGCATTTCCTGCAACGATAAAGTCACCCATGGCTAATCGCCATGAAATTAGCAAATGGTGGAAACAAACTGGTGCGGCCAGTGCAACAGGCCAACGATGCAATAATTCCATGGAAAGGAAAAGAAGGATAAAGGCAAACACATCAAAGTATTATTTTACAATATAAGAACGATAAACAACCTGGTTAAAAGAGCTGCTGTCTAGCAATCATGAAATAAGCCAGTACATTCCAGAGCATGGGACAAAAAAAAAAAAAAAGTGAGGGAGGTGTGACAGGACAGTACACTGGGGCAATAGTCAAGCTTGCGTCAGTGCTGGGGATTAGCCTCAGGGGGCACAGGCGTCTGGGCAGGAGGGAGTGAGAACCCCGCTACACTAGGCGTGCTTGGCAAGGCGACTAGTGGTAGGGTGTAGGTAATTGTTGCCATGATCTCGTCCAGCCCCCGGGGCCTACAGCAGGGGCTCATGGAGTAGCCGGCTGAGTGTCACCGGCCTTCCTGGCGCTTGTGGTGGTAAAAGCTGTCAGTATGGCGTCCCATTGTAGTGCTATGGGATATTTACGGAGCCCTGCCATCTCTTCCCTGTGGAGTGCAGTGCTTTCTGCCTGTGCCCATATCTTAAGTGAGTTGGTCCAGCTTCCTTCATTTCGTAATTAAACGTTTAGCAGCTATTAGCCCTAAAGCTCTGAATCGTGATTTAACTCTATTCTTCTTGCACCTGACAAACTCCTAATATGCAGACTTCCCACGTAGGCGGCTGGGTGGTACTAGTGCAGAGCGTCAATGCAGCAGCAAACAAGTTTTTCTTTCTCATGGCTAAAAATGTAACTCAATGACATTATATCCTAGGGGTTTCAATACACAGGACATTAAATACAGTATATGTTGCCAAGACAACTGTGTTATGAAGTACGTAATCTAGTCTCTTCTACACATTTGCTTAGAGGAGCATCTTTACAGGGAAGATTTGTTTAGTGATTAGCCACAATAGAGTCAGGTCTCTACATCTCCCTCTGTTGAAATATTTTCCCAAAATATGATACTATTATGGCCTTAATCGACTTCATGTGGAGAGGGAATGGGTTAGGTTATTTTTAAGTCTCGAAAAACAATGAGAGAGAAAGGGTTTTCAGATTTGGGGTACTCCTAGTCCCCTGGATCAAACTAAACAAACAATAGGAGGAGTACACCCTCAAAGGTAACTCAATACCTCAGAGATAAAGAGAGGTGCACTGAAAGGGAAGGTTTTTCCTTTCTTATAGAAGAAAGGAAAAACCTTCCCTTTCAGTGCACCTCTCTTTATCTCTGAGGTATTGAGTTACCTTTGAGGGTGTACTCCTCCTATTGTTTGTTTATTTTTAAGTCTCACCTACTGACAGAACAGCTCTATATTTTCTACTGGTGCATAACATTGGCAAAAAACATTAGCAAAGCCAATAGGTAAAACAGATTAATTTGCCAATGCTTGTTCTATTGGCTGCAATTTCTATGCCGGATCCCAGGCTGCAAATTACATTATTCTGCTCAGTCTCTTTACTGGTGGTTTTAAGCCGATTGTATATGTGGCCATTACAGCAGTGTTTCAGCTGTGATTATTGCCCCAGCTATCGTTTGGAGTCTTCCTCTATAAGGGTCTAATAATTTATTTATTTTTACCGCGGTTAAAATGATTAGACCCCATTTTCAACATTGCTACTGTTGATTAGGAGATAAGATGGAGACTTTCAGTTTCTCCAAGTAAGCCAACCACAGCCTATTGCTAACTCATAGGGTCTCTGCTCACAGGTTTGAAAAATATTTATCCTGGGATGCCCTGTTCACTGGTGATTGAGAAGCCTTTCTATTGCTGGATGCTAGAATTTGCCATCAGCAATTGTCACTGGCCTTGGGGAGGATATAAACACTTGTGATTCTGGTTGCACAAACTTAGCTTTTAAACAATGTGGTCATCTGGGACAGAGCGTAGCGTTCGGAGGCATGGCCCAGCAAGAGTCAAAGTCCACAATGCAGCCCAATCGCTCATGGTTACCTTGAGTGAAAGTGTCCTTTTCACAATAATCCATGCACGATGAGTATATGTCTTTAAAATAGGTTTATTCATCCAAAAGAAACTCCAGCCACTTCCTGAGAAAGGTCATTACCACTGCAGCTTAACTATATACATTCTACTTTGAATGATCTGCAGCAGCAGGAATTGTCATGGAAACAAAGGCCTTGGAAGTACATAACTCAGTAAGGCCCTAAAGAACACTTAGCACTGAAATAACATGGCATGTCTTAATACGCACATTACCACGTATCGTCCCCCTTTAATAAAGCTCACAAAATGTGTTAGTTGCTTTTCACCACAACAATATGCTGATACGACCATCATCCAATTTGGCCGCCCCCGAAAACCTTAGTCACAACATCAGGCCTACTGAACTGAGAAACCCCTCAAACTCGTTCTGGCAACTTTACTTTGACAACCCCACCCACCTTTATAAGCAAAGGCTTGACCACTTACAGCAATTGTATCTCTATTTTCTCCCATCCTGCAGGCAAATCTCTCTCGTTTCAGTCTTCATTATCCTCTCATCAACACTCACTTCACTCTTGCTGTAGCTTCTCATTCAAGGAGGATCCACCACAGAATAAGGCTTACATTTCTTGAGCAAGCTAAATAGACTCGCACCGGTGGTAGAATGTGGGGTGAATCTTTATTCTACCACCCATCTTTAGATAGCTTGGACCTAATCTTCCCCATTACTCCTTGCAATTTGAATAGCTTCCTTCAGAGACCTATTAAACCTCTCAATCATTCCATTTGTTTCTGGATGATAGATGACAAATGTTTATGAATCATACCCCTCTCACCCAGAAACGTTTCCATCTCTCTAGAGATAAGTTGCAAACCATTATGTGTCATGACATCCTTGGATTACCTTCTCTGGCAAATACTTCAGCCATTTTTCATTTCATTTCATTCCACTTTATTCGATTAATTAAAATCATAAAAGAGCACACAACATATACATTCATATATACATACAAAATACAATAAATAACACTATTTACAATCATCATAAAACCAACTATAAAAATAATTCATAATACAGAAGCCATAGTGCATAAACATAGAAAATCACATAAGGAAAACCTTGCCATAAGTGCATGCCATTTTTTAATCAATCGACAAGGTCCTACTGGCTATCATCCTACCCTTCACCCTAACTGCGGCCACAAGAAAAGACGCTATACAAAAAGTTTCATATGTATTGGGTAGCATTTGTAAATATAGTAGGGCGGGTTTGGCCTGGAAGAAACCCTTCTGTCTAAGCAAGGGAACCAAGAACTTCTTGCGGGCCCCCGTATAGTGTTTACAGAATAATACAAAATGTAGAGTATCTTGGATGGAGTAGTTATCACAGGAGCATAACCCAGCATCCTCGGGTTTCGACCAGGTTGGATAATCCCCCAAAATAAAGTGTAGTAAATTGAATCGCAGTCTGGTCAGAAGCCAGCGATGAAATGGTTTAGTGACTATAAGCAGATAGGGTTCTATTAGCAAAGTAGTTTTTAATAGGGAATGAGCCCTCACCAAAGGTTTTTGTATTTCAATCCCTTCCCTTTCCATAGTCTTTAGTTTTATAAAATTGCTTTTTACCCATTTCAAATCATCCTTCCTGATGTTTTCCGGATGGTCATATAACTCCTGACGTCCCAATTTGGCGAACATAGTTTTGACATATACCAACCAGTTAATCTTATCAACTCTATCTAGTTTAACACAATCTCTAAGTATCTCGTGATTTAGACTCAGGTCTGGGTTAAGCCAAACTCTGAGCCAGCAGAGTAACGGAGCCATGCTCAGGGTATCAGATAAATAGCCCAGACCTAATTCCTGATGCAGAGAGAAAATGGGGGCAGATTGGGGTAATGAGAGTAGATTCCGCAGAAAACTATTTTCAGCTACCTGGAGATCTGGTTGGGGTTTATATCCCCAGATCGCGGAGCCATATCCCGCTATGGCCAAGCACTTGGAGGAATATATTTTTAAAATGGCCTCCATTGGTTTTGCCCCCAAGCGTTTCGCAAAACCTAGAACTGCAGAAGTTGATCTGATTACTGCGTTCTTTTTTAATTTTTGTTGAGGGACCCAAGTACTTTTTTCATCAAAAACTACCCCAAGATAGGTGAAGGAGGGGACGTGCGACACTGGTCCTCCATTACAAGTGAAGGTTTTTGTTTTTTTAGCTCTCCTGCCAACTACCATGACATGTGACTTACCCATATTTACAATTAGGTCCAGAGACGACATAAATTTACCAAAAGCATCGAGTAGGGACTGTAGACCTACCGCCGTCCTAGCCAGTAAGACAGCGTCATCCGCGTATAGGAGAACTGGAATTAAAGTATCTCCTACACGCGGAATATCCAAACAAGCTTTGACCAGGGTTTTGTCCAGAGCATTAATATAAAGGGTAAATAACAAAGGTGCCATGATGCATCCCTGTCTTACCCCTCTTCTAGATTTGAAGGGCTTGGAACAACTACCATCCAGAGATAACCTGATCGATGCGGTAAGATTACGATGGAGATCTACTAAAAAGTAGACCAAAGGAGGGTCTAAACCCAACTCCAATAGAATTGTCCACAGCTTTGACCTGTTGACCAGGTCAAAAGCTGAGGACAAGTCCATAAAAGCAAGGTTCAACGTGCACTCCTTGGCCATGGTGTACTTACCCATTAACATAAACAAATTCAAACATTGGTCTAAAGTGCCACGACCTTTACGGAAACCATATTGTAGATTAGTTATAATTTTGTTATCTTCTGCCCAAGCTGTGATCTTACCAAGAATCACTTTGCCAAGAATTTTCACTACCGAATCAATGAGGGATATAGGTCTGTAACACCTTGGTTCACACCGTTGGCCCTTTTTAAAAATCGGAATAATTGTCGAGTGACACCAAGATGGCGGAGGCCCAGTCAAGGCCACAGCGTTAAAGACATTGACCAGAATTTTTGCCCAGAATGTAGGATTATGTTTGTAGACATCCGCTGGGACATGATCAGGGCCTGGTGCTTTATTACTCATTGTATCTTTTATGGCCTTTTCTATATCCTCGATATCAAAAATGAGAGGTGACCTCCCATGCTGTAGAAAATTAATAGACTCATGATTATTAGGGTCATTAGTGCCATAGATCCCTTCAAAGTGATTTAACCATTGGGCTTCTGTAACATTAGTTTCCTGGCAACTGTTAGCCGAGCCTGAAAAAAAGGGGGTATTTACAATTGACCAGAACTTGGCACTATCTTTTAGGACGTCGACTGATAGCAGGGCATCCCACGTATCTGCTTTAATTTCAGATTTTCTCTTATGGATCGCCAATTTATATAATTTCCTACGGCTCGCTATCAAAGACCTATCTTGCGGAGAGGCCTTCAATGCTGAGATTAAGGCACTATGTGCTTGCGAACAACTTCGGTCAAACCATTTTTCATGCACTTCGACAGATCCCTTGGATTTAGTGATCAGATCTTTAGCAATCTGCGAGCAAATACCCACGAAGGCTTCCACAGTTACATCCTTCGAAGTTAGGGGATCATTACATAATAATATGAGGTCCCTGGTATTCGCACATAAATCAGTAAAGAATAGTGTAGGTATCACTTTAATCCACTTAAGCCTCCTATCTTGATCCCGGGTTACCAGGTTTTTAGGGCCAAGTGTTCTCCTACTCAGATCTAAAAACCCACAATCTGAAGCTAATTCCAGCAGAACAGGGTTGTGATCGCTAAAGGGAGATGATATAGCATTATAAAAAATAATCTTTTCAAGAAGATTGTGAGTCAAAAAAATATAGTCGATGATGGTCTCACCATTCTTGAATGTATAATAGCGATCAGAGGAGTTAGCGAAAGAGGGTTCAAACAGATCTGAATCAGACAAAAAATTTTCTAGGGCAACACCTCGAGGAGAGTGCTCAAAGTGCGGGGTCTCTGAAATAGTATAGACCAAGTTGTCTACAATGTGACAAGCATGTTCACATAAGTGTGTGTTAAAATCCCCCAGAAGCAAAATAAAAGAATTAGTGGAATGATCTCTCCTATATTCATGTAAAAAATCATTTAGAATTCCCAAATGCATATTCTTATCTATACAATCACTTGAATTATAGAAGTTAATTAATAACAGATTAAAATTATTGGGACGGTTGACTTCTAGAGCCAATATATTCGATGAATCAACCTCTAGTCTTGATAGAGAACCTGTAAGGTTAAGGGACAAGAGGAACGACAAGCCACCCTTTGCTCTACCAGCCTTAGATGGACGTGGCGGTAGGGAGAAGGTTCTATACCCATCTAACCAAAAATTGTCCTCCGTGTCCCATGTTTCCTGAAGGGCGATAATGTCATATTGCTTTATGTTGTTCAGCCATATGGGATCGTGTTTCTTAGAGTTAAGACCAGCAATATTCCACGTAATAATTTTACAATTACGAATGGGATCTACATTAATCACACCTGAATCTTGAACCCTAGGAATCAAGTCGTCACTAGGCGCCCCTATCCCTAGTGGTCAATCATTTTGATCCAACTGGGAAAGGGGAAAAAATCTATTAGAGGCCAACAGCCCTGTATCCCTGGGAGTAGGTAATAGAGATGTATGTTGTGCTGGTGGTAACACTACCATACTCACTCTATCTTTAGATGGACTAATAACTCCATCTTGAGGGACAGGCCTATCCACATGGGGGAGAAAAGAGGGATCCTGAATTCTCCTAGAGGGAGGATAGAAAAACCCCAGGGGCACAACTCTAATAGTCCCACCAAGCTGATCCGTTGCATTCCATAGCAATCTTCCTGGTATATTTTGGTTATTAAAATTAACAATAATGCAGTCCCCAGTAACACGTTTGGGGCCATGACCCACCCAGCCAACTCGCCTTGCCATAATAATATTGGCAGAAATCCCCGCTGAACCTGAGGAATGATGCTCACACCAATGCTTAGTTTTTCTCAATAGGGCGGCTGTGGATTCAACATCACCAGCCGGTAGAGGAGGGACCCCCACCAAAACTACTACCAAGGGGGTAGCTTCTGGAGGTAGATTAATTATGGAAGAATTGGGAGAAGGCAACTTCCCCAATTGCCCTATGTTCTTATTACAGGCCTCTACAATCGTGTTACGAGCCACCTTCTTTCTCTCAACGAGTTGAATCCCAAAGTTCTTGTCCCCAGCCAAGTGTGATTCACCCCCAGGATTTCGTATATTAGAAGCCAAATGGTTCGTTAGTGGGTCTTGATTTATATTAACCTTAGATGAGAGGCAGTTCCTTTGTAGGGGACTTTCAACCAAATCAGCATTAAGGTGTGTGTTCGGACCTGAATTGGACCGCCGACTATTCAATAAAAGACGATTGGCGTCAGACTTAAATGAGTCAATCATAACATTTAGACGGTCACACTTACACCGTAGGTCCGCCACACACTTGTTCATGGTATCAATGACATCCTTGGCAACATTTGTCAGAATAGCCTCGAACCGTGACGAAAAAATATCTTCAACCAGATTCCGCAATGCTATTTGTATATTTTCATCCAGGCCGTGGCTAGGTTTTACTGTGTTTGGTTTGGGCCCCTTTTGTTTTTTACCATTTATTTTGAGTAAAGCACGAGGTACCTCTGTCTTGGATGCCTGATGTTTGGGTCCTTTTGCCAAATCAATAGTAGCTCCTTCCAAGAGCCGGTCCTGCTCCCCCATTTCGCTACCAGCAATCTCCGAGGGAGCAATAACAGTTCCAGGACCCTTATTTACAATCACCTCCGGTTCCAATGGTATAGATGGCAATTCAACCTGTGGTGTGTCCACACCCTCTCTAGCCGTTAGACCCAACTCCCTTTCCACAACCTCGATTTCATTGTTCAACACACCCACCGCTGTAGTCAAGTAAGTAATAATGGAGGTGGATTTACGAGGGACTTTTGCATTTGAGCCCCCCTGTACCTGGGTTGCAGCCAGCTTCCTCTTACCCATATTGCAGATGACAGGGGGGTGGCCCAGCCCAGTCTCCTTCTGGCTCCGACGGGCGCGGACGGGCCTGCCCTTGGCCCGGGCTTCGCCCGGGCACGCCCGCGCGCGTCCCGCGCTGCGGTATGCCCTCGGTGATTTTAAGGGCTCCAGGCGGCGTCTCAGTGACGCAGATGGTGTGCGCGCTGTCAGGGCATCTGGGGGATGTAGTACTGAGCAGGTTTGCCGTTCGCCTCACGGCTCAACAAGGGGGAGAGCAGAGGCAGAATGCAGGGGCAGAGGAGCCGTTCCCCTCAGACCAGCGTGAAGTCAGTGGTCTTCCCGACCTTCAGGAGTAACTACCAGGTTCGTAGGCGCGTCCCTGTATCTGATGTCACATACACTCCTTTCCTATTGTGTCTACAATCGGAGAAGTGTTCAGCTGTTTTCGGCGCATTAGGCAGTTCCCGCGTGGGAAGAGCAGCTTCAAGGTCCCACAGCCCAAACAAAAGAGCAACAAATTCAGGTCATACGCCAACTTTTGCTGTTAATACAGCAGTCTTCCGTCCTTGAATGGCAGCCCTTTGATGCTTGCCGTGCTGCGGGTAGATGCTGTGCTTTGTAGCGCTGTCTGAACAGGAAATACCCCCGGTGCAGGCTGGGACTGCGAGTTCCCTCGTAAAGGAGCCTGTTAACGCAGCAGTCTTCCGTCCTTGAATGGCAGCCCTTTGATGCTTACCGTGCTGCGGGTAGATGCTGTGCTTTGTAGCGCTGTCTGAGCAGGAAATGCCCCCGGTGCAGGCTGGGACTGCGGGTCCCCTCGTAAAGGAGCCTGTTAATGCAGCAGTCTTCCGCCCTTGAATGGCAGCCCTTTGATGCATACTTCAGCCAAAATCTTGACTGCCGCTGTATTGATTTCATTAGATATTCCAACCTCTGGCCAATGTGATTGCATGTCTATGGCCACAAGTATATACTTGGAAGCGTTGATCACATTTATGGGCTCAACTATATCTAGCCCAATCTCCTCCCAAACCTGTGAGAATTTCCCTACAAACCATGGGCGACATCCTCGCCATCAAATGCTTGGCACTCAACTTGCACTCAACAATCCCGAACAACCCTCTCAATCACAAGATCCATACCAGGCCACCAATGCACACACTTACGACATTCCTTGGTTTTACTGATGCCCTGATGACCTTAATGAGCCACATGGATCAAACGTTCTCATTCAATCTCTGTAACACAACCCTGTGTTACACTGCACACCTTGTCATCCTTCCACCAATTGTCCTCATCATCCTTAGCACTTGAATTTACAGCTAAACTTGACAGGCAATCGCCAACTTTGCTTTCAACACCAGGCAGATACGAGCCCTCAAACTGAAAGTCCTGTAATGCATCTAGCACATCCTAGACTAAATACAGTCTAGACCCTTTTTCCCTAAGACTTCCTGTAAGGGTTTGTGATCTGTTCGCACCAGGAACCTCATGCCCCATGGAAATGGTCTGAACTTGCGAAATGCCCAATACACCGCTAGGCCTTCTCTCTCTCTCTCAAAAGTTGAATAAAGCCCTTCTGTCCCCCTCAACCTGGAAAAAGCTATGGTGACCACTCCTTCCTCCCGTCTTGGTTTCTAAACAGCAACAGGTCCTTTTTCACTGGTGTCTGTTAGAAGCATGCAAGACTTTCCCAGAACTAAGCTTTATAAGAATTGAGCAGATGACAATGCAAATCTTAAGGTCATCAAACTCCTGGCTGCACTTCAGTCCAGACAAACTAAACACCCTTCCGGAGAAGACCTCTGATAGCTACTGTCCGACTCACAAAATTGGGGACAAATTGGGCATAAAACTCTGCCATACCAAGAAACGTTAGCACCTCTTCCTTGGAAGGCTGGGCATCTCAAAAATTGTGGTGATGTGCCCAGTTTTAGGTTTAACTCCTTCACCGGAGAGGACATGCCCCTAAAAAGTAAGTTGAGATTGCCCAAACTTGCACTTGCTAATCTTGAGTGATACCCCTCTGCATAAATGTGTAGTACCTCATTGACATGATCATGCAAATTGTCACCAAAAATCATCCTGAAAGAATTTCACCTTAAGCATTCCCTTCAACAAACTAGTAATTAGTCTCTGGAAAACAGATGCAGCTGAACAGAGCCCAAACAGCATTGGGTTGAAACAGAACACTCCGAAAGTCGTAATGAAGGCAGTGAGCTCTTTAGAATCATCACTTAACCTAACCTGGTGATATTCAGATGTCAAGTCAAGTGTGGCAAAATAGTTGGCACTACCCATCAATGTCACCATCACCAGAATGTTAGGTGAGGGAAACCTATCTTCTATAAGTTTTCTATTGAGGTGGCGCAGATCAACACAATGGTGAATCGTTTCAGTGGTGGTGGCTACTAAGGCCTCTGGGGAGAGTCGCCTTTGAGTTGATCTTTGCCACCTCAAAAGATTTATTGCGGCATCTGGGGTAGAGTGTGTAGAGCTTGGTGATTGCGCATCTTCTGTGGCCCGGGAGGGCTAGGGATCATGGTGCTGGGCGTGGATGGACACAGAAGGGTTTGCCTTTGGCTGCGCGGTCACCCTGTGGCCTGTATTAATTAGGTCCTGTGGTGGGCGGGGCTTCTGTTGGCGGGAGTAACGTTGAGTTGGAAAACCTGCTTGAGAAAACCCAGCCAGCTGCGGTGTCACTGGATCAGTCTGGAAAAAGCAGGAACTGGAGGTCACAAGTAAGTGGCAAGCTAGGTGTCCAGGTGACTAATCTAGAGATACAAGACTACCCTCTTTCCTATGTCAAATACCTTTGGAATGACTGTTGGGTTGGCCATGTTATAGTGGCCGTAAAACATGCCTGGACAACTGGGAGCATGCTAGTGATGAGGAGCTCCTCAAAAAGCTACGGGTTCCATGCATTCATTGCAGTAATAGACAGGAAGGGAAAATAATGAGGCAAGTGTGGAATATGGTTGTAGGAGATGCCTTACCATTGTCACTCAGTCTGCCAGTTAGCCACTATCACCCCAAAACAAATGTTGAGTGTGAAAAAAGGAAGACCGGAATTTGACTTAGGTGATTGACCCAGCTCACAGAAAAAAAAAAGTTGAAGAGGGAAGAATGACAATTATGGGTGTCAAGTCAGCCTACACTTGTATCATTTGAAATGTCTAATAACTTGGTTGTTTAAAAAATGTAGGATTCTTTTTTTTTTTTATCAAACTTGATCAATTTTATTTTGAGACCTGAACACAGAGACTTATTGGAGGAGGTACTACTGGATCCTTCTGTGGTTGCTTGGTTTTCCTGGGCTGTATTTGCCTAAATGAACATTTGGAATGTATTTAAGTCCTCTCACATAGCACCAGTCTAAAAACGTTAACAGCCACCAGGGAAAAGAAAAAGTAAACAAATATTCAAAGAGATGAATGAACCGATTAACTACTTGTTTGAGTAAAGCTTTTCATTGACCATCAAGTTACTTTTCAGTTTGCCATTATATGAGCTCAGTGGTATTTTTGGATCATTTTGTGAGTGAAGGGATAAGGTAAGTTAGGACCATGTGAGGTGTTAGAATGATAGCCCTCTGCATAGCTAGATGAATTTGGGCCATTCAGTCCTGCAACAGTTTGGGAGTGTTTTCCCAGCTAGTGAGCTCGACTATCACGGGAGCTTAGTGAAAGTGCTCCATGATGTTTTAAGTTTTGTCATATCAGCCTGCTCTGATGACACAAAATTGTTTCACCATTTTTCCATGATGGTTACCAATGCACCCACAAAGCAGGCTATACATTCACTGGCAATGGAGGCTGCATGATTTTAGCCTGAAGACGTTTACCTGTAGGCCTCTGGGGAGATTTCATACTGCCTCTCCCGAGCAAAATGTCGTTAATATCATCCCTTACCACTGCTCATGTACGAAGGATGCAAGACAAATAAAATGTGTGAGCGAGAGAATGTGTATGTTTTATAGGTAGACAACTGGTATCCACAGGGACCAATAGGCATGCTACACACAATGGCGGTCTCCTTTGTGTACGCTTGCTATGTTCATCGTGGGAATGCCAACCTGAAAAACCACCTATCGCTGTGTCACACTGCAAAAACTGTGGAGGGGAAAGAGGTGAAGTGCCATCACAAGTTCATCCTCCGAAGGAAGAATATTTCTTCCCTGCAGTTAAAGATACTATGATAAACTAATTTTCTTATGTTACGACCATCTCCCTTGGCAATAGGAACACTAAGTAAAGCCATACAGGGCAAACTAATCCCCGAGGCTCTTTATGGAGCAGAGCAGCAGGCAATGGATAGACAGGTCTCATGGGAAGGCTTAGAAGGTAATTCCTTGAAACTGCTCCTTGATTTACCCAAATATTTGATGAACCAAGCTCTATGGAGGGAGTTGAGAACGGTTGCCTGTAGTGTGCTGGCGAATGCCAGAACTTTGTGGGTTTTTTTTTAAAAACAAAAATGGGGTCCCTGGCGATAAACGGTCAGTGCTAATTTTACCTGAGATATTGTCTATTCTCGCCAGTAAGAGAAACCCTGTGACAGTAGTGCTAAAGCACCTGGGAGTCCCTGACATGCACCTTGAAGGAGGCGAAACAGTTCAAATCCATCAAATAAGAGTGGGTTCGATTTTAGAGTTTTTATCCAATTTATGTATTTATTATGATCGCACACCTTGAACTTCACAACAACGATTCATTCATTCATTCAAATTTAAATAAGGACCCTGCTACCAATTATTATAACCACCTGGCTGGTTAATACACCTGCTGCAGATTTCGGTATGCAAACTGTGGCCTACTCTCAAATACCAGGAAGGGCTGTGACATTCATCGATCCGGGATGAACATGGATCGATGGATGAACAAAAGTGTTTGGGAAAACCAATTGCTTATAAATTAATCTTTCAGCTTTTTGACACTATGTCACAAGTACATCAGGCTTGAGAAAATACAAACACTCATTGAAGTCACTCAACTAAATAGATATTAAAATATCTTGCCTTCCGGCTACGTAAGATCGGATGTCTTTAAAGAAAAATAATTTCACACAGCCAGAACTCGGAATCAAGTGATAAAATATATGCAATAGTAACTGGGCTGGGCATACCTAAAACCCCTCTCTTGACGCTCACCAACCAAAAAGTCAAGGGTTACTAAAGAAAATGAGGCCTAATACACCAATACAACATAGACCTTAACTAAGACTTCCATGCATTAATGACACCATTAAGTGAAAAATAAAAAGAAATGCATCTTAGGAATGGCATTTATAGTGAGTACAGGCCTGTGCATCTTATAGGGGACTGCAGCAGCCGGATGAGAGAAACAAAGCAAAACAAGCATTTGCAATCTAATAGGTCTCGCATTTACGAGAGTTTGAACTATTGGCATTGCAAATGACAATATCTTTTATGTGTTTAAAAACAGATAAATTAAAAAGCATGGTCATTTACAATGCCTATAGCTTAATCTTGCCCAAATGTGAGACCCATTACATTGGAAATGCCAGCGGTCGTTCTATAAAAATTTTTTTAAAAAATATAAGATCGTTAGGAGGGGGCGTGTTTTGACAGAGCTATTTGAGAAAATAGTACTCAGGGGCTGGAATTAAAGCCTACTGAGTAACAACACACTCAACAGGGGGTGTCCTCATGGGAGGTTACAAAATGAGACAAGGCGGTACTATGGAGGGACTACTAAGCCTTTTGTACCAATGAACAGCCACAGTTTACAGTGGACAATGACAAGCCAATGAAAAGTATGGGCGGAGAGTGGGCAGAGCTTCAAGTACCTACCTGAATACACCATGCCTTACAGAGCAGCGCATGCGCTGCCCAAGTTCGACCTAAAAAAGTATTCTTAGTCCATGGTGCAGAAGCTATCTCTTCCTCACAGGCCTGGCCATGGCCATGGGCACAGACGACAACCTAGTCCTTGACGAAGGGTGCAGTCTATGATGCAGAGAAAAGGCCTTCCCATGCAGTCTACGAAGCATCCTTCTAAATGGCATCTATTAAAGATATATCAAGAAAGAAAAAAATAGTAGCTAAAAGAACAGGCAATGCTTTTTTTTCTTTTTTTTTTTTGTTAACCAGCGAGTGGCTTTCCCGGAAGTATTGTTAAGGCTTATAGGGAAAAGTACAATGCCAAACGAGCAACTTAAGAATCCATACACCATGCCTCTTAATGCACATTAAACATTCTAAAATGGCATAGTAAATGCAGCACTTGTCTCTCACATCCCCTTTTGGATCAATCTGTCACATATGGAGGTGTCACAGAAAGCAACAACGGACAATGAAGCCGGCTTATCTCGAAGCAACCATTAACTACGCCAAGGACCGGCCACAAAGCGAGGTACTTCCCTTCCAAATATTTTGTTAGATAAACGACTATTGGGGGCAGTGTGTTCGCGCATGTGCTTCCAATGCATTTCGGTGCACAGAGAAAGTCTTTGGAGATATATATATATATATATATTCACTGAAAAAAACATAGGTTTCAGGGGCGTTATAGTTAGCTGGACTTTTCACTCGTACAAAACCATTGAAATTCCCCCGTTATAGTTAGTTCAGCTAACTATAACTTGTGCGCCCGCAATGCACTGCTGATGACGTCACATATTACATCACTCATGACATGGTCAGTGACATCACTCATGACATCACTGACATCTCAAATGACATCACTGATGACATCATCTTTGTGATAGAGTGGCAGACCTCCTCTCCCCCTAATATAACCTTTGATACACACATTCAAAAATAGAAACTAAAATTTTCAAAACAATGGACATACCAATATCAGTTACAACAACCTATTCAGTAATTCTAAGATCCACATACACATCCACTCATTCACCAACAGTCCTATACAGTCACTCATACATGTACTCACTCATCATATGTACTCATACACCTATACATCCTGTTACACAATGCCACACATCCATAGAGTTACTCACACACAGTCACTCATGCTAATAAAGAATCAAACATCCATTTACTTGCATATACAGTTATACACACACCACCACACTTACTTCTACAGAAACTTACACATACTTAGTCTTTTAAACAATCACTTATAGAAACACATACTTATTCATACAGGAACTCTTTCAATCTCTCACTCTCACATATACTCACTTATATATACCAATAGTCACATATACTAGTTTAAAACATATGTAGTTACTCATAAAGACACTATTGAGACAGTCATTCGCTCACTAACACACCCATGCACACACTCATCCACCAATACAGTCCTGCACACATGCTGTCTTCAACACATACAAACAGTGAGTCACTCATTCATGCACTTATGCACTACGTAATACCCCCACCGAACCATACAGACACTCAGACACTCATTCTGATACTCAAAAAACCAACTAATAACCTATATAGACACTCATGTAGCTACTCACCAACCCATGCAGCCACGTATACACAAAGTGAGAGACTGATACAGATATTTACATATTTAAACATTACTCACTAAGCCATGTATTCACTAAGATACACTTAATCAGTCAGTTATACAATCTATTTTTCAAAAACAAATCATCCATTTAAACACTTATATACCCATTTATTCTTCCATCGACCTTGAGATATACATATATAAAACATATGTAATTTTCAGAAAAACACACAGGATGATGTCATCAGTGATGTCATCAGTGATGTCATTTGAGATGTCATCAGTGATGGCATCAGTGATGTCATGAGTGAGGTCACTGACCATGTCATGAGTGATGTAATATGTGACGTCATCAGCAGTGCATTGCGGGCGCGCGAGTTATAGTTAGCTGAACTAACTATAACGGGGGAATTTAAATGGTTTTGTATGAGTGAAAAGTCCAGCTAACTATAACGCCCCTGAAACCTATGGTTTTTTCAGTGAATTTCTAAGGTTTTTTAAATGCTAATTCCTAACTATAACGTGCCTGAAACCTATGGTTTTTTCAGTGAATTTCAAAGGTTTTTTAAATGCTAAATTCTAACTATGGCTACAGAGATAGGACATGTGAAGAAAGAAGAAAAAACGCACAGAAAGAAAAAAAAGAAATGCAGAAAGAAGCAACAGAAGTCCTCAAAGACGAAGAAAAGTGCAGGAAGAAGGATAACGTGCAGAAAGAACAAACAGAAGAACAGAAAGAAGCCTTGTTGCAAAATCATCCTGTACCCTCAACTTTTTCAGACGGATACTGGTGTTAACTGAGTCTGACTAACCAGTCCTAGAGCCAGTGCTATGTTAAAAGACACTCAGAATACAGTGAAAACACCGACATACACTAGGTAACACTATGCGTTGGGGTCCCCCTGTGATCAGCATGACCTCCTCTGTAAGCCCCTAGTATAAAATAGGGCAGGTGATTAAAACTACCTCTTAAAACGCGCCACAGGGCGTGTTTGCACATGTCACCTCAGGCCCCGTCCCCTCACTTACCCACTGTGTAAACACGCCCTGTGGCCGTTTTAAGTTGGGAGATTAAGTCCCCTTGAATCCTGAGGGTCCCTAGGGTCCAACTAGACCACTAGGTACCTCCAGTAAGCGCCACAGAGCTGCGTTGCAGAGATGTAAAAAGGGGCACGGCCTAGACCACCTCTCTGTAACGCAGCGCAGTGGCGCTTACTGGAAGCACCTGGTGGACTAGTTGGCCCCCAGGGGCACTCAGGATTGAAGGAGAATTATTTCCCCAACTTAAAACGTGCCACAGGGCGTGTTTGCACACGTCACCTCAGGCCCCGTCCCCTCCCTTCACCACTGTGTAAACGCGCCCTGTGGCCGTTCTAAGTTGAGAGATTAAGTCCCCCTTGAATCCTAAGGGTCCCTAGGGTCAAACTAGCCCACTAAGTACCTCCAGTAAGCGCCACAGAGCTGCGTTGCATAGAGGTGTAAAAAGGGGCGTGGTCTCAGAACACCTGTCTGCCACGCAGCTCCCTGGCGCATACTGCAGATACCTGTTAGGCTAGTTAGCCCTCAGGGACCCTCATTATTGAAGGGGAAATAATTCCCCAACTTACAACTGGCCAGGGGGTGCATTTGCAGAGTGCTGCTAGGAGGGGGCGTGGCCTCCGGTGCGATGCCAGTCTTTTATTTATTTTTTTAAGAAGGAGGGCTGTGTGGCCCCCCTTCTTTTTCTAATTTACTGGCCCTTGGGACCCCATCCCCCAGGGCCTGCACCCTAATTTTTTTGTTTAAAAAAAAAAAATTTGGTCCTCCCAAGGCCTTAATCGGCCCCGGGGTCCCCAACCCCCGGGTCAAGGCCTTTTTTTTTTTATTATTCTTTAGGAGGGGGCTGCATTGCCCCCCTCCTCAGGCCACTTATGGCCCCGGGGACCCCATCCCCCGGGGCCGGCCTTTGTTTTTTATTATTTAAAAAATATATATATTTATAGAAACACTTAGGACATGCTGGACAAACCGTATGTACCTATCACCATGACGATTTGCGTGATAATCATTAAAAGGCAACTATGCATATAATGAATCCACATGGAATGTATTTACACCACTAGTGAAGCTCTGACGTGTCGGACGCCCTACCGTGCCTAATCCCGGCGCCCCCGCCGATGGGTGCTCTCCAAGTAGGCACCCTTGTCGTTTATTTATACAAACATGGGTAGCTATTGAAAGGGCACATTTAATATACACGCACACCAAGCCATTCAAAGGGGATTCCACAAAAATTCGACCAAACTATGCAAGAAACCCCCCTCACGGTTAATAAAACACACATCCACCGCCGGATGTGTAATACTTTTTATTTTACTCTCTGGAAAGGAGGCAAACCTCACTTGAGAGCCACAGTGTGCTCCTGGCTGAGCCCAATGCTGTGTTACACCCACCAGTGCCCGCCGAGTGCCTCACACCTCTGTGTTGTATTCCACCAGCTAGTGCGTATGCTATGACACTCTCTAGCCCATGTGCACTGTAACACCACCCTGTGAATATGTCGTGCCACACTTGCCTTCGCACGGGTTATATTGCCCCATCTAACGTGCCTTCCTCGATGCCTATGTTATAACGCACAGCGCTATGCCATACATATTACAATCTGGGATCCATATCTTTGTCACAGTGCATATGCAACGTTACACTCCCCAGCACATATTTTATATTACAATTTTAGAGACTAGTTAGGTTACACAACACTGCCTTGTGCATATTACACTCCAAGGCGCATATCGCATAGCACGAGCTAGTGCCTGTGCTATCTCGCGCTCTCCAATGAATCTGTCATTGCGCACAATGTATTGCATATTATATTTCACGCCCGGTTCATCTTATATCACACTTTTTGGTGCATAGTTTATACCATACACTATATCTAGTTTTCATTTTCAATCGTGCTCTCAGGACTATGTTCTATATAACACTGCGTCCACCTACCCTTTTCACGGACATTACATTTTGCGATGGGGGGTGGAGGGTCAGGGGGTGTTTCTGCCAAGTGAGCCCGGAGTCACAGTCACAAACGTCCTCTTCTTCCTGAATAAAAGTGAGATTATGCTGCATACTTGTTCATATTTTAAGTAGTTCGCACAGACACACATTTTAAAAACAATAAAGTTCCTAATACCCACCTTCTCTGAACAGTTAGCTTGCTGCTCCATCCACCTCCTCCCTATCCTCTGCTGTCTGAATCCATGGACTAGCCTCCTCCCTCCTGCCATGCATGGTCTGATGTGCTGTCACTGCCCTCCATGTAGCATGATGTACTAGTCCACTCCTCCTGCCCTCCATGCCCAATTCTATGGCCCATCATTGACCTCCTGCTTAGCCTCTGTGCTTAGCTTGCTGCCCCTATTCTCCTTCCCCCTGCCATCCGATGTCTTTGTGCATGCCCCTGCTCCATCCCATGGACCTGCCACTCCTATCTACTCTGAGTGTTCTGTTGAGCTGCCACTTCCCTCCCACCTGCCTAGCATTGTCAGATGACTGTAACCTGTCCCTGCCACCTCCACCCTGCCTGTCCACATGCCATGCCCCTATCCCCTTCCTCCTGTCCTCCATGGTCCATTTTACTGCCACACCCTTCTGCCCTCCCTGGTCTGTTGTGCTGCAACTGCTCCTCCTGCCTGCCCCTTGCGGTCTGTTGTGAGGCCCCTTCCCCTGAACTCTCTGGTCTGTGCCCAGGTCCTGACCCTCCCTTCTATCCTCCATGGTCCTATGTGCATGCCCCTGCACCCTCCTTCTTGCCCATCATAGCCATTGTGCTGCCACTAACCCTCCTGCTTGCCATGCATGGTCTTCTGTGCTGCCATGGCCCCTCCCACCTTCCCTGTGTGGTCAGCTAGCTGCCCCTGCCCCCTTCCCACCTTCCCTCCATGGTCTGTGTGTATGACATCATAGTCTCATTGTTGCTCTCCATGGTGTGTCTTCTTTCTAGTGCCCATACTGCCTGACCTCCATGGTCATCTTGCTGCTCCTGCCCTGCCCCCTTGCCCCAGCCCTCTTTTTCCATGTGCAGACCCCTATTCCCTCCCTCCTGGCTTGCCTGTTCCATTGTAATGCCCCTGATCCGTCCCTCCTGCCCTTTATGGTCTGTTATGCTGCAGCTTTCTCTCCTGTCTGTCAATTATGGTCAGCTAGCTACCATTGCCTCTTTCCCCTCTGTTCTCTGTTGTCCATGTGCATGGTCCTGTCCCCTCCCTATTGCTTTCCATGGATTGTTGTGCTGCACTCCCTGATGCTTGCCCTGTAGGGTCAGTTTGGTGCACCTCTCCATGTCCCTCCTGTCCTCTGTTATCCGAGTCCATGTCCCTACCCCAATTCCTCCTGTCTACCATGATCCAATGTACCATACTTGCAAACATTTTGAACTTGGTAAGAGGGAGATTTTGAAAAAAAACTGGGGTATTGATTTTCCCCTTTGAGTTACATTAAAAAAAGAGGATATTGTAGACAGGAGACAGATCAAGTAAAGCCCATTTGAGCTTAAAAACATTGGACGTTTCCTGGCTGAAACGGGTCTGTTGGCATGTATGGTTGTACTACCACTGCCTCTTCCTTCTGCCCACAATGGTCTATTATATTGCCACAGCCTCTCTTGCCAGTCCTGTATTGTTGGTTTGTTGCCCCTGCCCCCCTTTCCACTGCCCTCCATAGTCTGTTGTGCTGCCACTGCCCTTCCTGCCTGCCCAGTGTGGTCAATTTGTTGCCTCTGCACTCTCCTACCTGCCTTCAATTTTCAGAGTCCGTGCCCCTGGCCTCTGCCTCTCAACAGTATCCCAATGAACAACTAGATTGCTAACATTCTATATTTATTACAAAAGTGTGCAACGCCTGACGTCATCTTGATGTAATCAAAACTGTAATACCTAGAGTATTTCCTTTAGAAATTGCATATATGAGAGGGTCTTATTTGCATCAAAATTATGGTTAGTGCTCTAAAAAACTAAAATGAGGACATATTTTCTGAGTTTTCAAATAGCGACAAAGAACTTTTAAATTATTTGTAATCTTTGTTTTTTTATCCAGTTGACCACTTGATTAAACGTTGCCCCTAGGGGAGAGGATGTGGTGTTACTTCCAGAGCTGCAGACTGGGGAACCAGGTTGGAGTTTCTGCTTCAGCTCAACATTCTGGGATTCTGGTCAAATCACTTAATCTCCCCATGTCTACAACCAGAATGAATTTGATCTTGTGTGATGTAACCAATGCTCATGTAAAGCACTCCAATACCTGACAAGTCTGCACGATATAAAACTGCAAATACACAAAAAATAAGTGTTTTGCACACTTCTGTCATTGGGCTACATGTGGGCTACATCTGGGTGATATTTGTGCTGCATTTGGGCTCTTTTGTCTCTGGTGGCTATCTTGGGAGATTTATTTGTTATGAAGTTTCCTAATTTCCTCATTTACTGCAGTCTCCTCAGTAGGAAATGCTTTCAGTTTTTTACTTTGATTCCACCAAGAAGGTATTCAGATATGTCACACATTTGCCATTAACTCTGAATGTTAGCACTCCAGTTGCTCATTAGATCACTGTAGTAAAGCTACTGCTCACCACGGAAGTCTGCTGCTGGTATTAAAAGTGTATGTTTCAGTCTGCATGTCAGAATATTTTTATGAAATAGAAGAGAATTTGAGAAGTCAAAATGTGCCCTAATTTTTCTTTCTGCAGAACTATTCATAATTTCTATGGGAAAATGAACCCCCTCATTTTGTTCCATTGTAAATTAAACGTTTTATGTGTTACCACTTTATTCCAATCAAGATGGCTTCAGGTGCGCCATACTTTTGTCATAAGTAAGACTGTTAGCGCTCTAGTTGTTCGTTAGAACACTCTGGGACATTCTGTCATTGGGCTATACTTGGGCTACATCTCGGTGATATTTGGGCTACATTTGGGCTCTTTTGTCTCTGGTGGCCATTTTGGGAGACTTATTTGTTATGATGTTTCCTAATTTCCTCATTTACTACAGTCTCCTTAGTAGGAAAAACTTTCAGTTTTTTAGTTTGGTTCCATCAAGAAGGCATTCAGATGTGTCACACATTTGCCATAAATTCTGAATGTTAGCACTCTAGTTGCTCATTAGATCACTGTAGTAAAGCTACTGCTCACCAGGGAAGTCTGCTGCTGGTATTCAAAGTGCATGTTTCAATCTGCATGTCAGAATTTTTTTATGAAATAGAAGAGGATTTGAGAAGTCAAAATTTGCCCTAATTTTTCTTTCTGCACCACTAATCATAATTGCTGTGGCTAAATGAACCCCCTCAGTTTGTTCCTTTGTAAATTAAATGTTTTAAGAGTTAACACTTTATTCCAACCAAGATGGCTTCAGGTGTGCCATACTTTTGTCATAAGTAGGACTGTTAGTGCTCTAGTTGTTCTTTGGAACACTCTGGGAAGCTGCAGTAGAACACAAAGGAATCAACTGACAGTCTCTGCCCTTGTTGGATGTACATGTTTTACTGAGAATGTCAGACTTCATTCTCCCATGACTGAGAAAGATAATGTGAATTTACAGAAAATATGCTCTCAGTTTAGCTTATTGATCACCTTCCAAACCTCTGTGGGAAAAGCATGAGAAAATAGTTCTCTCTCAAACATGATTCATGATATCACAGCAGAAGGCTTTTTCACATGGTAAATTCACCTTAGAACACACCACAATTCCTAAAATGAGTATGGTACCATCAACAAATGATTTATAATGTAACTAAAGTCTTAAAATCTTCTATTAACTGCAAGGCTTTTTAATGAGGTGCTATCATGTATATTGGTCCCAAGATGGCTGCCAACACTTCATGGATAAAGTGCTGACAGCCAATCAGATCTCACGATGAGATGTGTGGTTAGGCTCCGCCCAGATATATATATGATTTTACTTTTGATTTTCTCAGGAACTACTGAACGGATTGACACCAGATATGCAAAAGGCACATCCCTGACCTGAGGACTACCTCTTTGCCAAATTTAAAGTAATTCTGTTCAGCCGTTTGGGCTGTACCTTGGACTAAAGGTCCCTATGGAAAATTACATGGGAAAAACGCGTTTTGGGACCCCCCTTTTTTCTCAGCCCCCGCTTGACGAATCCCCCCGAGACTTTCAGGGTACACGCGGAGCGGAGCGCCCCACCTATTTTGAAAATTTCGCAAGGATTCGTCAATCGGCGCCAAAGTTATTCCAAATAGAATGTTGCGGATTTCCTATGGAAACACGGTCCTAACTATAACTATCTACTGGCGACCGCCAGTAGATAATAATATTATCTACTGGCGGTCGCCAGTAGATAGTTATAGTTAGGACCGTGTTTCCATAGGAAATCTGAAACTTCTATTTTGAATAACTTTGGCGCCGGTTGACGAATCCTCGCGAATTTTTCAAAACTAATGGGGCGCTACGCTCCGCTCCTACCCTGAAAGTCTCGGGGTGATTCGTCAAGCGGGGGCTGAGAAAAAAGGGGGGTCCCAAAACGCGTTTTCCCCATGCATTTTTCCATAGGACCTTTAGACACAGCTACAGCCCGAACGGCTGAACAGAATTACTTGTAATTTGGCAGAGAGGTAGTCCGCAGGTCAAGGATGTGCCTTTTGTAGGTCTGGTGTAAATCTGTTCAGTAGTTCCTGAGAAAATAGCATTTAAATCAATATATATATCTGTAAGCGCGCTCCGTGCGCTTACCGTAAGCTTACCGTACGCGTACGGTGCCGTGCGCGAGCTCAAATCTGATTGGTTGTCACATGACTGTAAACATTCGAATCGGACGAAATCAGGAAGTGTCGGCCGCCATTTCGTGTGTTTCACACAGAAAAAAAAAGGGAGATAATGTGAAAAGGGGGCAAGGAAGAGAGTTACAGACCCCTTAACATTTGAAAGGGGGTCAAAGAAGGACACAAAAGTACGAAAAAAAATTTTATTAATTTTTAAAAAAAATCGCGGGGTACGCGTACGGTAAGCTTACCGTACGCGTACGGTAGAAAAAAAAAATAAAAAAATAAATAAAATTCAGATTTAAGTGTTTAGATATTAGGGGGCTCTAAAAAGAGCCGTTGTGTTTATGAAGTGATTTTTTAGTGGTACCTACAAGTAAGTACCGATGCAGAGTCTAAGGTTCAAGAGGAAGATTCTGTTCCCTTCATCAGTGAAGTGTACACCATCTCCTCTATAAATGTCTTGCATGTTGTAACGCAAGTTGTTGTGGTAAATGGAACCCATACCATAGTCTCGGAGGAAAGCAGAAACAGATTTGTTGACGTGCTTTCTTGCTTTGTCAATCTGTGGACAAAAATGATTGGACCAGTTCCATTTTTGCCTTTGGCATATGTTAGAATACGCAAAGGCAGTTTTAGGGAAAAGTGAAAACAGTTGTGCAAAGGTCTCCTTCATAAGCATTTCCAGACCTACCCCAGTCAAAGTGCCTAGGTCATTGCCACCACAGTGCACTATTATGAGGTCAGGGTGTTGGATTTGCATGAAGGATTTCACCAATGGCATCAATTGGTGCCACTTTAACCCTCTCTGACCAATCCATTTAATGTCTACATTTGGCAAAGCAAGGTCTCTCACCATACCTGTTTTCTCTGCATACTTTTCACTCCAGAAGACATAGCTGTGCCCTACAATCCACACTGTGAACATCTTCAAAGGAGATCTGTATGCACTCAGGAGGTGTATTTCAGTAGAATGGAAAAAAGAAATGAGACAGTTTGGAAATGGAGGCATACATATTTTTTTAAAATAAAAAGAACTCATTGGCTGTTTCACACTATTCTACACTAAAAACTAGGCTGTATGTGTAAATTTATAGAAGCATGTTTTGTATTGGTACAGAAAAATGTGTTACCAAAGAACATTACTATGGATTTGCTGTTAGGTTTGAAAAGTCAAGCACTCATGCACTTTGAAAATGAAACATTGTGTGGTGAACTTCTGACCTGACTCCACACAGCAGTGTTCCATGAGCTGTTGCTATGGTAGCAGGCAGAAGTCAAGTTGGGGGAAGGGTACTAGGCAGAAGTCAAGTTGGGGGAAGGGTACTTTTGGAAAAGGGTTGGTTTTCAACCAATAGAAATGTGTGATTACATTTGAAAAAAAGGGGGAAGCACTGAGATTTGAAATTAACATGTATATGTGTGGAAAAAGAGAGGGAAAGTTTGCCATTATCTGGTTCTGCTGAGGGGAGAGAGGTGTACAGAACAGAGATCCTGGCTCTGATAATCTGCTGTTTGAGTGCCACATTTCTTTCACAACTAACTAATTTTAAAGGTGAGTTATGAGTATGAGAGGGGATGTATGTGGTAAATTAAGAAATGAATAATAGAATTGGAATTCCTTTTGTTGAAGTTGTGTTTATCATTTTGTGTTTTGGGAGAAATTTAAATGTAAGGAACATGTAAAATATTATAGACTATGTTTTCACCATAAATTAAGGTGTACTGGTATAAATGAGGAATACTGTTTTCTGCATAGAATCAGAAGATGACTCTGTGTGCAAAGAGGAATTGTTGTCAGAGATTTATTGCGTATTACTCTGGTAATTTTAGATTTGCATTAGTAGGAAAGGGGCAGCTATTTTTCTGCAGAAGCAGACTCTTTGCACACACCCAGCTGCTTATCCTGTAGAAACATGCATAGTATTCACAACCGAATGGGGTTTGAGGTTGCAGTGAGTAATGCAAATACATTCAACATCACTAAGGATGGTTGCCTTTGCTGGAGTGTAGTCATTCACCCAGGTTACACATGTTCCTGGACTCAAAAAGCTGTTTGGACATGTGCTGTTTTCAGAATCTGAAAAGTGGATAGAAAATGTGTCAGACTGTAAAAGTACTTATCACTTGCCAAAAAAAGAGTAGTAAGTGTGCTTTCAAATTGGCAAAGAAATTTCGTTTTCTGCCTAATATCAAACCATGACTCTGTGTGCAAAGAGGAATTGTTGACAGAGATTTATTGCGTATTACTCTGGTAATTTTAGATTTGCATTAGTAGGAAAGGGGCAGCTATTTTTCTGCAGAAGCAGACTCTTAGCACACACCCAGCTGCTTATCCTGTAGAATCATGCATAGTATTCACAACCTAGTGGGGTTTGAGGTTGCAGTGAGTAATGCAAATACATTCAACATCACTAAGGCTCAGATTTTCAGTATTTCGTTATTAATCCCTCAAGGACCTTGTAACGTGGTAATTGTTTTTTAGTGTTTTTAAAAAAAAAAAAAAAAAAAAAAAATACGCTTACCGTACGCGTACGGTAAAAAAAAAAAAAGTTTTTAAGAAAATTTTTTAAAAAGTGTAGAGGTAAGGTTGGCTCTTAAAAGAGCCGTTGTGTTCATGCAGGGACAGAGGAAAGGAAGAATGGGAATATTAGCTGGTAGGACAAATGTGCTGGTCTATTCTGTTGTTAATTAGGGGAACACTGGTCTCCCCACGAACAATTAGATGATGGCAATTTGAGCACCGCATTGTAACCCTCGCAAATCGATGGTTAGTTTCCAGAGGACCAGAAAAAAGTGAATCTCCCCCCACAGATGAAGGGCTCAGCTGAGCTGCCGAAGATGGACTCGGCTGAGCTGCTGTGGATGTGCTTGGTCGACTTACTGAAGGGTTTCCTCCAGTATGTTGAGCATGTGTCCTAGGGTGTACATCCTCAAGGTGTCTTAACATAGTGTGATTCCCGAAGGAATACTTCTTGTTAGGATTACCTCTAGAAAGTACACGCTGGCAAAGCTTGCAAGTCACTAAAGCAGCATTTACTTTTTTCTGGCCCTCAGGAAACATAATATACTCCCATATAAAAGAGCTCTTCTGTTTCCTCCTTCTCTGCCTGATGGTGGTGCTGCTAGCCTCACTCTCAGAAGAGGAGTGCCGGTCTGCCATCGTATCCCAAAGACAACTCAGCTCCTTCTCCTAAGGGATCACAAGCAGAAATGAGGGGAATGGGTGTGGTGTAGGAGAGTTCTAGAACTGAAAGTACTTTAAACCAATCAAAAGTGTTGTTTCTTGATCACATGACCCACCGTGCGCGTACGTTACGCTTACGGAGCGCTTACGGTAAAAGTACGCATGCGCGTATAAAAGACACGCGCACGCGCGCATGCGCATAACAGGCACGCCCCAACACTTCCGCGTAACGTACGCGTGTAACGTATGCGCTTACGCGCCGCGTACGCAGTACGCACGTCTACGTAAATTGCGTAAAACATACGCAAAAAGAGTAGAAATATTACGTACATTACGCAAAACATACGCTTACCGTAAGCTTACCGTACGCGCACGTAAAAAAAAATAAATAAATAAAATCGGAAAAAAAGAATCACTATGTTATACTAATATATCTTACCTGTTTGGTAAAAAAAAAATGAGAAAAAATAATATATTGCAGAATTTTTAAAATTTAAGCATAGTGTTGAAAGAGAATATAAAGTAAAAATAAAAAGATGTAAAAAACCTTGCAAAAAAAAAAAAAAATCACACGTTTAATATAAGAATTTGTATTTAAAAAACCATACAAAATCAATGAAAAAACCATGGGTTTCACATACGTTATAGTTAGGAATTAGCATTTAAAAAACCTTGCAAATTCAGTGAAAAAAACATGGGTTTCACACACGTTATAGTTAGGAATTAGCATTTAAAAAACCTTGCAAATTCAGTGAAAAAACCATAGGTTTCACACACGTTATAGTTAGCTGGACATTTCACTCGTAAAAAACCAATGAAATTCCCCCGTTATAGTTAGTTAAGCTAACTATAACTCGCGCACCCGCAATCCACTGCTGATGACGTCACATATTACATCACTCATGACATGGTCAGTGACATCACTGATGACATCTCAAATGACATCACTGATGACATCATCCTTGTGACAGAGTGGCAGACCTCCTCTCACCCTAATATAACCTTTGAAACACACATTCAAAAATAGAGACTAAAATTTTCAAAAAAATGGACATACCAATACCAGTTACAACAACCTCTTGAGTAATTCTAAGATCCACATACACATCCACTCATTCACGAACAGTCCTGTACAGTCACTCATACATGTACTCACACATCATATGTACTCATACACCTATACATCCTGCTACACAATGCCACTCATCCACAGAGTTACTGACACACATACTCACTCATGAAAATAAAGAATCAAACATAGATTTATTTGCATATACAGTTATACACACACCACCACACTTACTTCTACGGAAACTTACACATACTTAGTCTTTTAAACAATCACTTATAGAAACACATACTTATTCATACAGGAACTCTTTCAATCTCTCACTCTCACATATACTCACTTATATACACCAATAGTCACATATACTAGTTTAAAACAGATGTAGTTACTCATAAAGACACTATTGAGACAGTCATTCACTCACTAACACACCCATACACACACTCATCCACCCATACAGTCCTGCACACATGCTGTCTTCAACACATACAACCAGTGAGTCACTCATTCATGCACCTATGCACTACGTAATACCCCCCACCGAACCATGCAGACACTCAGACTGATACTCAAAAAACCACCTAATATCCTATATAAACACCCATGTAGCTACTCACCAACCCATGCAGCCACTTATACACAAAGTGAGAGACTGATACAGATAATTACATATTTAAACATTACTCAGTAAGCCATATATTCACTAAGATACACTTAATCAGTCAGTTATACAATCAATTTTTCAAAAACAAATCATCCATTTAGACACTTATATACCCATTTATTCTTCCATCGTCCGTGAGATATACATATATAAAACATATTTAATTTTCAGAAAAATACACATTCACTGGATGATGTCATCAGTGATGTCATTTGAGATGTCATCAGTGAGGTCATGAGTGATGTCACTGACCATGTCATGAGTGATGTAATATGTGACGTCATCAGCAGTGGATTGCGGGTGCGCGAGTTATAGTTAGCTTAACTAACTATAACGGGGGAATTTCATTGGTTTTTTACGAGTGAAATGTCCAGCTAACTATAACGTGTGTGAAACCTATGGTTTTTTCACTGAATATATATATATATCTAGATATATAGATATATATATATTATCTACTGGCGGTCGCCAGTAGATAGTTATAGTTACAACCTAGTTTCCATAGGAAATCTCAAAATTCTATTTTGAATAACTTTGGTGCCGGTTGACGAATCCTCGCGAAATTTTCAAAACTAATGGGGCGCTCCGCTCAGCTCCTACCCTGAAAGTCTTGGGGTGATTCGTCAAGCGGGGCCGAGAAAAAGGGGGGTCCCAAAACGCGTTTTCCCCATGCATTTTTCCATAGGACCTTTAGACAAAGCTACAGCCCGAACTGCTGAACAGAATTACGTGAAATTTGGCAGAGAGGTAGCCATAAGGTCAAGGAAGTGCCTTTTGCAGGTCTGGTGTCAATCTGTTCAGCAGTTCCTGAGAAAATCAAAAGTAAAATCATATATATATGTGGGCGGAGCCTAACCACACATCTCATCCTGAGATCTGATTGGCTGTAAGCACTTCATCCAAGAAGTGTTGGCAGCCATCTTGGGACCAATATACATGATAGCATCTCATTAAAAAGCATTACAGTTAATAGAAGGTTTTAAGACTTTAGTTACATTATAAATCATTTGTTGATGGTACCATACTCATTTTAGGAATTGTGGTATGTTCTAAGGTGATTTCACCATGTGAAAAAGCCTTCTGCTGGGATATCACAATTGAGAGAAAAATATTTTCTCATGCTTTTCCCACAGAGGTTTGGAAGGTGATCTATAAGCTAAACTGAGAGCTTATTTTCTGTAAATTCACATTATCTTTCTCAGTCATGTGAGAATGAAGTCTGACATTCTCAGTAAAACATGTACATCCAACAAGGGCAGAGACTGTCAGTTGATTCCTTTGTGTTCTACTACAGCTTCCCAGAGTGTTCCAAAGAACAACTAGAGCGCTAACAGTCCTACTTATGATAAACGTATGCAACACCTGAAGCCATCTTGCTTGGATTAAAGTGGTAACTCTTAAAACATTTAATTTAAAAAGGAACAAAATGAGGGGGTTCATTTTTCCATAAAAAGTATGATTAGTGCTGCAGAAAGAAAAATTAGGGCACATTTTGAGTGACTTCTCAAATCCTCTTCTATTTCATTAAAAAATTCTGACATGCAGACTGAAACATGCACTTTCAATACCAGCAGCAGTTTTCCCTGGTGACCAGTAGCTTTACTACAGTTATCTAATGAGCAAAAAGAGTGCTAACATTCTGAATTTATGGCAAATGTGTGACACATCTGAATGCCTTCTTGATGGAATCAAAGTAAAAAACTGAAAGTATTCCCTACTGAGGAGACTGCAGTAAATGAGGAAATTAGGAAACTTCGTAACAAATAAATCTCCCAAGATGGCGACCAGAGACAAAAGAGCCCAAATGTAGCCCAAATATCACCAAGATGTAGCCCAAGTATAGCCCAATGACAGAATGTCCCAGAGTGTTCTTAAAAACAACTAGAGCGCTTACTGTCTTCATTATGACAAAAGTATGGCACACCTGAAGCCATCTTGATTGGAATAAACTGGTAACACTTAAAACATTTAATTTGCAAAGGAAGAAAATGAGGGGGTTCATTTTGCCATAGAAATTATGATTAATGCTGAAGAAAGAAAATGAGGGCACATTTTGAGTGACTTCTCAAATCCTCTTCTATTTCATTAAAAAATTCTGACATGCAGACTGAAACATGCACTTTTAATACCAGGAGCAGACTTCCATGGTGAACAGTAGTTTTACTACAGTGATCTAATGAGCAACTAGAGTGCTAACATTCAGAATTTATGGCAAATGTGTGACATATCTGAATACCTTCATGATGGAATCAAAGTAAAAAACTGAAAGCATTTCCTACTGAGGAGACTGCAGTACATGAGGAAATTAGGAAACTTCATAACAAATAAATCTCCCAAGATGGCCACCGGAGACTAAAGAGCCCAAATGTAGCCCAAAATCACCCAGATGTAGCCCAAATATAGCCCAATGACAGAAGTGTGCAAAACACTTATTATTTTGTGTTTTTGCAGTGTTATATAGTGCAGACTTGTCAGGTATTGGAGTGCTTTACATGAGCATTGGTTACATCACATAAGAACAAATTAATTTTGGTTGTAGACATGGGGAGACTAAGTGATTTGACCAGAATCACAGAATGTCGAGCTGAAGGAAAAACTCCAACCTGGTTCCCCAGTTGCAAAGTCTGCAGTTCTGGAAGTAACACCACATCCTCTCCCCTAAGTGCAACATTTAATCAAGTGGTCAACTGGATAAAAAAACATAAAGATAACAAATAATTTAAAAGTGCTTTGTCGCTATTTGAAAACTCAGAAAATATGTCCTTATTTTAGTCTTTTAGAGCACTAACCATAATTTTGATGCCAATAAGACCCTCTCATATATGTAATTTCTAAAGGAAATGCTCTAGGTATTACAGTTTTGATAACATCAAGATGACGTCAGGTGTTCCACTTTTGTAATAAATATAGAATGTTAGCAATCTAGTTGTTCATTAGGATACTGTTGAGAGGCAGAGGCCAGGGACACGGACTCTGAAAATTGAAGGCAGGTAGGAGGGTGCAAAGGCAACAATTTAACCACACTGAGCAGGCAGGAAGGGCCGTGGCAGCACAACAGACTATGGAGGGCAGTGGAAAGGGGGGCAGGGGCAACCAACCAACAATACAGGACTTGCAAGAGAGGCTGTGGCAATGTAATAGACCATTGTGGGCAGAAGGAAGAGGCAATGGTAGTACAACCATACATGCCAACAGACCCGATTCAGCCAGGAAACGTCCAATGTTTTTAAGCTCAAATGGGCTTTATTTGATCTGTCTCCTGTCTACAATCTCCTCTTTTTCAATGTAACTCAAAGGGGAAAATCAATACCCCAGTTTTTTTTCAAATTCTCCCTCTTACCAAGTTCAAAATGTTCGCAAGTATGGTACATTGGATCATGGAAGGAAATGGGGTAGGGACATGGACTTGGATAACAGAGGACAGGAGGGACATGGAGAGGTGCACCAAACTGACCCTGCAGGGCAGGCATCAGGGTTTGCAGCAGCACAATACACCACACAGGGCATGCGGGACGGGAGTGCAGCACAACAATCCATAGAAAGCAAGAGGGAGGGGACAGGACCATGCACATGGACAACAGAGAACAGAGGGGCAAGAGGCAATGGTAGCTAGCTGACCATAATGGACAGACAGGAGAGAAAGCTGCAGCATAACAGACCATAAAGGGCAGGAGGGACGGATCAGGGGCATTACAATGGAACAGACAAGCCAGGAGGGAGGGAGTAGGGGTCTGCACATGTAAACAGAGGGCTGGGGGCAAGGGGGCAGGGCAGGAGCAGCAAGATAGCCATGGAGGTCAGGCAGGATGGGCACTAGAAGCACGACACACCATGAAGAGCAACAGTGAGACTGTGATGGCATACACACAGACCATGGAGGGAAGGTGGGAGGGGGTCAGGGGCAGCTAACTGACCACACAGGGAAGGTGGGAGGGGCCATGGCAGCACAGAAGACCATGCATGGCAAGTGGGAGGGTTAGTGGCAGCCCAATGGCTATGATGGGCAAAAAGGAGGGTGCAGGGGCATGCACAAAGGACGATGGAGGATAGAAGGGAGGGTCAGGACCTGTGCACAGACAAGAAAGTTCAGGGGAAGGGGCCTCGCAACAGACCGCACGGGGCAGGCAGGAGGAGCAGCACAACAGACCAGGGAGGGCAGAAGGGTGTGGCAGTACAATGGACCATGTAGGACAGGAGGAAGAGGATAGGGGCATGGCATGTGGACAGGCAGGGTGGAGGTGGCAGGGACAGGGTACAGTCATCTGACAATGCTAGGCAGGTGGGAGGGGAGTGGCAGCTCAACAGAACACTCAGAGTAGATAGGAGTGGCAGGTCCATGGAACATGGTGGGCAAAAAGGATGAAGCAGGGGCATGCACAAAGACATCGGAGGGCAGGGGGAAGGAGAATAGGGGCAGCAAGCTAAGCACAGAGTTTAAGCAGGAGGTCAGTGATGGGGCATAGAATTGGGCAATGGAGGGCAGGAGGAGTGGACTGGTACATCATACTAAATTGAGGGCAGTGGCAGCACATCAGACCATGCATGGCAGGAGGGAGGAGGCTAGTCCATGAATTCACACAACAGAGGATAGGGAGGAGGGGGATGGGGCAGCAAGCTAACTGTTCAGAGAAGGCGGGTATTAGGAACTTTATTGTTTTTAAAATGTGTGTCTGTGCGAACTACTTAAAATATGAACAAGTATGCAGCATAATCTCACTTTTATTCAGGAAGAAGAGGAAGTTTGGGACTGTGACTCCGGGCTCACTTGGCAGAAACACCCCCTGACCCTCCACCCCCTATCGCAAAATGTAATGTCCGTGAAAAGGGTAGGTGAACACAGTGTTATATAGAACATAGTCCTGAGAGCACGATTGAAAATGAAAACTAGATATAGTGTATGGTATAAACTATGCACCAAAAAGTGTGATATAAGATGACCCGGGCGTGAAATATAATATGCAATACATTGTGCGCAATGACAGATTCATTGGAGAGCGCGAGATAGCACAGGCACTAGCGCGTTCTATGCGATATGCGCCTTGGAGTGTAATATGCACAGGGCAGTGTTGTGTAACCTAACTAGTCTCTAAAGTTGTAATATAAAATATGTGCTGGGGAGTGTAACGTTGCATATGCACTGTGACAAAGATATGGATCCCAGATTGTAATATGTATGGCATAGCACTGTGCGTTATAACATAGGCATCGAGGAAGGCATGTTAGATGGGGCAATATAACCCGTGCGAAGACAAGTGTGGCATGACATATTCACGGGGTGGTGTTACAGTGCACATGGGCTAGAGAGTGTCATAGCATATGCACTAGCTAGTGGAATACAACACAGAGGTGTGTGGCACTCAGCAGGCAATGGTGGGTGTAACACAGCATTGGGCTCTGCCAGGAGCGCGCTGTGACTCTCAAGTGATGTTCGTCCCCTTTCCAGAGAGTAAAATAAAAAGTATTACACATCCAGCAGTGGATGTGTGTTTTATTTACCGTGAGGAGGGTTTCTTGCATAGTTTTGGTCGAATTTTTGTCGAATTCCCTTTGAATGGCTTGGTGTGCATGTGTATTAAATGTGCCCGTCAATAGCTACCCATGTTTGTATAAATAAACAACTAGGGTGTCTACCGGGATTAGGCACGGTAGGGCATCAGACATGTCAGAGCTTCACTAGTGGTGTAAATACATTCCACATGGATTCATTGTATGCATAGTCGCCTTTTAATGAATATCACGCAAATCGTCATGGTGATAGGTACGTACGGTTTGTCCAGCATGTCCTAGGTGTGTCTCTAAATATATATTTTTTTTAAATAATAAAAAACAGTGGCCGGCCCTGGGGATTGGGGTCAAAAAAATATAATTAGGAGACAGGCCCTGGGGGAAGGGGTCATCAGGGCCAATAAATTAGAATAAGAAGGGGAACCACACAGCCCCCCTTCTTAAAAAATTAAAATAAATAAAAGACTGGCATCGTGCCGGAGGCCACGCCCCCTCCTTGCAGCACTCTGCAAACGCGCCCACTGGCGAGTTGTAAGTTGGGGAATGAATTCCTCTTCAATACTGAGGGTCCCTGAGGGCCAACTAGCCCAACAGGCATCTCCAGTATGCGCCAGGGAGCTGCGCTGCAGACAGGTGTTTTGAGGCCAAGCCCCTTTTTACACCTCTCTGCAACGCAGCTCTGTGGCGCTTACTGGAGGTACCTAGTGGTCTAGTTTGACCCTAGGGACCCTTAGGATTCAAGGGGACTTAATCTCTCAACTTAGAACAGCCACAGGGCGCGTTTACACAGTGGTGAAGGGAGGGGACGGGGCCTGAGGTGACGTGTGCAAACACGCACTATGGCACGTTTTAAATTGGGGATTTAATTTCCCTTCAATACTGAGGGCCCCTGGGGCTAACTAGCCCACCAAGTGCTTCCAGTAAGCGCCACTGAGCTGCATTGCAGAGAGGTGGTCCAGGCCGTGCCACATTTTACACCTCTCTGCAACGCAGCTCTGTGGCACCTACTGGAGGTACCTAGTGGGCTAGTTGGACCCTAGGGACCCTCAGGATTCAAATGAACTTAATCTCCCAACTAAAAACGGACACAGGGCGTGTTTACAAAGTGGTGAAGGGAGGGGACGGGGCCTGAGTAAACGTGTGCAAAAACGCCCTGTGGCCTGTTTTAAGAGGTAGTTTTAATCCCCCTGCCCTATTATATACTAGGGGCTTACAGAGGAGGTCATGCTAATCATAGGGGGACCCCAACACATAATGTTCCCTAGTGTATGTAGGTGTTTTCACTGTATTCTAAGTGTCTTTTAACATAGCACTGGCTCTAGGACTGGTTAGTCAGACTCAGTTATCACCAGTATCCGTCTGAAAAAGTTGAGGGTACAGGATGATTTTGCAACAAGGCTTCTTTCTGCTCTTCTTTTTGTTCTTTCTGCACATTATCCTTCTTCCTGCACTTTTCTTCGTCTTTGAGGACTTCTGTTGCTTCTTTCTGCACTTTTTTTTTCTTTCTGTGAATTTTTTCTTCTTTCTTCACATGTCCTATCTCTGTAGCCATAGTTATAGATTAGCATTTAAAAAACCTTTGAAATTCACAGAAAAAACCATAGGTTTCAGGCACGTTATAGTTAGGAATTAGCATTTAAAAAACCTCAGAAATTCACTGAAAAAACCATAGGTTTCAGGGGTGTTATAGTTAGCTGGACTTTTCACTTGTACAAAACCATTGAAATTCCCCCGTTATAGTTAGTTCAGCTAACTATAAAACTCGCGCGCCCGCAATGCACTGCTGATGACGTCACATATTACATCACTCATGACATGGTCAGTGACATCACTGATGACATCTCAAATGACATCACTGATGACATCACTGATGACATCATCCTTGTGATAGAGTGGCAGACCTCCTCTCACCCTAATATAACCTTTGATACACACATTCAAAAATAGAGACTAAAATGTTCAAAACAATGGACATACCAATACCAGTTACAACAACCTCTTCAGTAATTCTAAGATCCACATACACATCCACTCATTCACCAACAGTCCTATACAGTCACTCATACATGTACTCACTCATCATATGTACTCATACACCTATACATCCTGTTACACAATGCCACACATCCATAGAGTTACTCACACACAGTCACTCATGCTAATAAAGGATCAAACATACATTTACTTGCATATACAGTTATACACACACCACCACACTTACTTCTACGGAAACTTACACATAGTTAGTCTTTTAAACAATCACTTCTAGAAACACATACTTATTCATACAGGAACTCTTTCAATCTCTCACTCTCACATATACTCACTTATATACACCAATAGTCACATATACTAGTTTAAAACATATGTAGTTACTCATAAAGACACTATTGAGACAGTCATTCACTCACTAACACACCCATACACACACTCATCCACCCATACAGTCCTGCACACATGCTGTCTTCAACACATACAAACAGTGAGTCACTCATTCATGCACCTATGCACTACGTAATACCCCCCACCGAACCATGCAGACACTCAGACTGATACTCAAAAAAACAACTAATAACCTATATAGACACCCATGTAGCTACTCACCAATCCATGCAGCCACTTATACACAAAGTGAGAGACTGATACAGATATGTACATATTTAAACATTACTCACTAAGCCATGTATTCACTATGATACACTTAATCAGTCAGTTACACAATCAATTTTTCAAAAACAAATCATCCATTTAGACACTTATATACCCATTTATTCTTCCATCGACCTTGAGATATACATATATATAACATATTTAGATTTCAGAAAAACACACATTCACTGGATGATGTCATCAGTGATGTCATCAGTGATGTCATTTGAGATGTCATCAGTGATGTCATGAGTGATGTCACTGACCATATCATGAGTGATGTAATATGTGACATCATCAGCAGTGCATTGCGGGCGCGCGAGTTATAGTTAGCTGAACTAACTAGAACGGGCGAATTTCTATGGTTTTGTACAAGTGAAAAGTCCAGCTAACTATAACACCCCTGAAACCTATGGTTTTTTCAGTGAATATATATATATATATATATATATATATATATATATATATATATGTTATCTACTGGCGGTCGCCAGTAGATAGTTATAGTTAGGACCGTGTTTCCATAGGAAATCCGCAACATTCTATTTGGAATAACTTTGGCGCCGATTGACGAATCCTCGCGAAATTCCCAAAATAGGTGGGGCGCTCCGCTCCGACCCTGAAAGTCTCGGGGGGGGATTCGTCAAGCGGGGGCTGAGAAAAAGGGGGGGTCCCAAAACACGTTTTCCCCATGCATTTTTCCATAGGACCTTTAGTCCGAGCTACAGCCCGAACGGCTGAACAGAATTAGTTGAAATTTGGCAGAGAGGTAGCCCTCAGGTCAGGGATGTGCCTTTTGAAGGTCTTGTGTAAATCTGTTCAGTATTTCCTGAGAAAATAGCATTTAAATCAATATATATATCTATGGGCGCGCTCCGAGCGCGTACCGAACGATTACCGTACGCGCACGCTGCCGTGCGCGAGCGCGATTCTGATTGGTTGTTAGATCTCAGTGAACATTCGAATCGGTCGAAACCAGGAAGTGTCAGCCACCATTTTGTCTCTCGCAGTCTGAGGGGGTGAAAAACAAAGGTGGATAACGTGAAAAGGGGGCAGGCTGGACAGTTCCTGACCCCCTAGCCTTTGTCAGGGGGTCCCAGAAGGACCCCCAAGGGCAAAAATTAATGTTTTTTTTCGAAAAATCGCCGAATGCGCGTAGCGTACGCGCACGGCGTAAACGGAGAAATTCCGCGAACTTCGCGTAATTACGCGTACCATGCGCGCACGGCAAAAAAAAAATTTCAAAAAGGAAAGCTTAAAAAAAAAATTAAAAAATTGTGAGGCAAGGTTGGCTCTTAAAAGAGCCGTTGGGTTCATACAGGGATGGAGGAAAGAAAGAATGGGAATATTATGAGCGTCTTCAAACGTGCTGGTCTATCTTATTGTTAATAAGGGAAACACTGGTCTCCCCAAAAACAATAAGACCACAACACGTTGTACACCTCATTGCAACCCTCCCAAATCGAGGGTTAACGTCCAGAGGAGCAGAAGAAGGTGATGCTCCCACCTCAGAGGAAGGGCTCAGTTGAGCTGCCGATGATGTACTCGGCTGAGCTTCTGAGGTTGGGCTCTGGTGACTTACTGAAGAGTTTTCTCCAGTATGTCGAGCAAAGGTCCTGGGATGTCTATCCCTAAGGTGTCTCATCATAGAGTGATTTCCAAAGGAATACTTCTTCCTTGGATTTCCTCTAGATAAAACACGGTCACAAAGTGTGCAAGTGACCAATGGAGCATTGACCTTTTTCTCCCCCTCTGGAAAAGTAAAATACTCCCATACAAAATAATTCTTTTGTTTTCTCCTTCTCTGGATGATGGTGGTGCTGCTAGCCTCACTCTCAGAAGAGGTCTGCTGTTCTGCCATTGTATCTCAATGTCAATTCAGCTCCTTCTCCTAGGGGATCTCAAGCAGTAATGAGGGGAATGGGTGTGGTGTGGGAAGTTTCTGGAACTGAAAGTAGTTTCAACCAATGAAAAGTGTTCTTTGTGGATCACATGACCTACCGTGCGCGCTCCGTAAGCTTACGGTACGCGCTCGGAAACAAGTACGCATGCGCGAACGTGACGCTTACGGAGCGCTTACGGAGCGCGTACGTAAGACGCACTCGCGCATGCGCATTACACGCCCCTGCGTAACCGCGCCGTTGCTTCCGCGTGTACGCGTACGTCACGTACGTATCACGTAAGTGCGCTGTACTTATGATGTACGGAGCGCGTAGCGTCAGCTTACCGTACGCGCATCGTATCACGTAAGCGCACCGTACTTATGACGTACGGAGCGCTTACCGTACGCGCACAGAAAAAAATGCATTAAAAAAAAAATTTACCATTCCATAATGCAGGATATAGTACATATATTATTTTATGCATAGGTTTACCAAAAATTTGCATTTAAAAAACCGTACAAATTCACTGAAAAAACCATAGGTTTCACACACGTTATAGTTAGGAATTAGCATTTAAAAAACCTTGCAAATTCACTGAAAAAACCATAGGTTTCACACATGTTATAGTTAGCTGGACATTTCACTCGTAAAAAACCAATGAAATTCCCCCGTTATAGTTAGTGCAGGCAACTATAACTCACGCGACCGCAATCCTCTGCTGAGGATGTCAGATATTACATCACTGATGACATATGTGTCTTTATGAAAAATAAATATTTGTAATATATGTATAGCTAAAGATTAATGGAAGAAGACATGGGTAAATAGGTGTCTAAATACAGTGATGTAATATCTGACATCATCAGCAGAGGATTGCGGTCGCGTGAGTTATAGTTGCCTGCACTAACTATAACGGGGGAATTTTATTGGTTTTTTACGAGTGAAATGTCCAGCTAACTATAACATGTGTGAAACCTATGGTTTTTTCAGTGAATTTGCAAGGTTTTTTAAATGCTAATTCCTAACTATAACGTGTGTGAAACCTATGGTTTTTTCAGTGAAAATATATATATATATATATATATATATATATATATATATATATATATATATATATATATATATATATATATATATATATATATATAAAGAAATAGAGTTTTAAATGTAGGTAAAGTGATATTTCTTCTAATAGGCAGCGGGATTGATTATTCATTGTGAATTATTTAGGTGCGACAGGTAATAGGTTTCCATAATTCTTACACTTTTAACCAGACAATAATTGCTCCCTTGTGTGAACATTACGGTGAGGAATTAAAGCTGTAATTGGGCACACAGCTCTACAAAGATTTCATTTTGTTAGGAGAGATGGTCCTGTGGTATGAGGTTTTTGTAACACTGCGATGTGGCAAATATTGCAATTACGCCTCTATATTGATATCTGGGCATTAACCCAGCTCATCATTAATCTGAATATTAACACATATGCCTCCTGTACCATGTTCTGAGATGCACCCAGAGCCCGGGGGCACATTTCCACTGTGATAGCTGATGAGGTAAAGAAGCTCGGCTGAGTGAATTCACCAACTCACAGAAACTTTCTGGGCAGCGAGTCTGACCGCAGTTTATTTAAAGTGGCAATCGCACACCTATTCCCATGCAGCGGCAGTCACCTGCTTAATCATGTGTTTCGGTGATTTGATTTTCAGCGCAAAGGCTGAGTCTGAGCCTTGCCTTAACAACAAAAGTAATTTACAGTAATTATAAATAAATCAAACCACTCACATCGCTCATGATGGAAGGTGCGCACGTGGCAAGGATAATTTATGCGTTCGAGACACTTAGACAGTGGTTTGCTTTTTTCATTGCCATAAATGCAGCGAATACAGATCACCGCATAATGAACTTGCACCCTCACGGTTCTAAAATCTAGCAGCCTAAACTTTTAAGCCTACTGAAATAGAATTAAAAATGGCAGGTGAGGTCACTATGCTACCTGAAAATCTCCAAGCCCAAAATATCGAGGTGCTACGAAGTGCCAATGGAACATTTTTTTTCCAGTCCGATTTGAACCCACTCCAACACGGCACGGACAACGGGAAAGCGGGAGGGGTATGATGGGGGGGGGGAGGGGGTATGGAGAAGGCACGCACAACGAGAGGGATGTGGGGAAGAAGGCACAACAACGAGAGGGAGTTAAGAAGACACCCAAGCATGTTGTGCCTGCAATAGGAGAACCTCATTAAAGAAAATAGTGCTCACAAATCGGAGGTGACAAATGAAGAGGAGGCGGTACTAAGGAGGGACTAACAAGCCTATTGACGAATCAGAAGCCAGCATTTAGGAGGGACAATGACACAAGCCAATGGCAAATATGGGCGGAGTGTGGGTGGGCTTCTATTCCCTACTCCTCTACAGTAAGTCTCGCAGAGCAGCACATGCACGCTGGCTCTAGGCGTGGGAAGCTTCAAGTATTATTCCAAAAAAAAAGAAATACAAATCTATTACAACATAAAAGATTAAAGAAAAGTATATCTTACTTCACTGGTTCATTCTTGCCACATTAACAAACCATTATACCCAAGTAAGGATTTTGAAAGCTTGCACTGGAACCAATGTTGTATAACTCCAACTGCTCAACATGTGTTGCTCACTCTGTACCACAGAAAAGGCTTTCATTGCACTACAGGGATATGTTTTAAAGCAAAAGATTTATTTGGCAACGCGTTACGACCAGGACGGTTTTCAGCAAGGGCGAGATCACAAAAATATATATTTTAAAAACAAGAAAATCGTCAAAATCCAGTATTTTTACCATTTGGAATAAATTTAACGCAAAAGATAAATGTCAAAATAATGTTAATGCTGTCCATGCTATTCCTAAATGTTTTTCAACACCAAATAGGGGCACAATTTCAGTGCTAAAAATACAGACTATTTTACACAAACTGCTTTTCAGGTGTCAGCTCCTGGCCCTTCCAGAACCCCAAAACACACAAAAATATTAGGTAGTTTTCTCGAAGAAAAGCATCAATGTTAATGGAGAGACTCATGGCAGGAGACAATGTCAAACATATAAAGAAAGCCTTGAGACTAGTACCTAAGAATAACAGAGGCACACAAACTGGGACAGGTACCTTCAAATCATCTACCCACTACTATTAACAAGCATTGGCATAGCCAATAGGTCTCGCTTTTGGGACCTTATAAGTGATTAACCATGCAACACTTGATGTTGTTTAATGAAGGATATTGTGCTGGATAACTAAACACTTATAATGTTCCAAAGGCGAGACCTATTGGCTATGCATTGTGGGCGCCTTATAAGTGTTTAGGTAGAGCTATTGACTTTGCCAATGTTTCTAAGCTGTGCTGTAGAGAAGTGTGGCTGCTGTGCAGCATGCTGAGAAGTTGTAATTAAAAAGTGTAAGAAGCACTGAGTGATGCCGTGGGGGCTCCAACTGATGCCGTGGGGGCCCTGCAGTGACGCCGACCGACGCCGCGGTGGCGCCAACTGACGCCGCGGTGAGGCTGAATGTGTTATGTAGTGGAATTATGAAGTGTGCATTTGTATGTTGTAGTATTACATAGCAGTAAATTGTGTGGCGGTGTTTTTGAATTATGTAGAGTTGATTGCTTGTCTTCTTAAGACAGCTGAGTGCAGGTAGCAGCCTGCATCAGTTGGCTATATTGTCCATGTGATCTCGGTGGGCTTTAGATTACTGTTGACTTGTGATGGGCTTGCGAAAAAATGTGATGAATGTGAACACCCCCGCTTGTGAGCCAAAAACAAACACGTGGAAAACATTGAGGCGAAGGTTTTCAACTTTACCCGAAGTGCTTCAGGTGAGCAGCAGTTGCATTATAAAAGAAAAAATTTTTGTAGGCACAAAAACGCTGTAGATGCACACAAGGTACACAGGCATAAACAGGTCTAGAAGGAACACACATATACACAATGTATACCAACTGAATGCCACATATTACATATGTACCCACATAAGGAGCATATAATGTTCCCCACACTCAAACACTAGGCCTCTTGTGGTAAATATTTCATTACCGGTACTATTTTTTATGCGGTAAAGTCTAGTAAGAATAACTCAGTAAATATAAGAGGCAGAATCCGTGATATTAGAGGTTCTAAAAGGCTTTATTCCTCTACAAAGGAATTTCAGTTCGAACTGAAGGCTTCAAATTCCATCACCATGAAGGTTCAGGAAGGAAGGCAATACATTATTGACAAGTAATGGTATTTATATGGAAAGCATTACATTAAGACAGATGCAAGAGGCGTAACAGCTGATAATACAGATATAATACACATACGTAATGGAAAAAAGGCGTAAACATAGGTGTAACTAAATACGTCATTAAACATGATGTCACAAGTGGGTGGATCCATGAGAGAATCCTGCAATGTCAGCAGAAATACTTGGCAGAGATGCGCGCGCAGCCGCATGACGTGTGATTGACGTGCAACTAGAGGGTGAAGGGGACTTGACATTTAGCTCTACATGTGGAGACAGAAGTCTGGGGGGGTCATGTCAACCTAATCCCAAATCATATCTGATATCTTATGTTTAATGAACTGTATTATCCAAAAGGAAAAGTCTCTCGGACGGAATCTATTCTATACTGACTGTTAGTGCGTGTACAAGCGTCTAAGTGTCTACATGAGATGCGAGGGGGCAGGAATCTTCCATGGTAACAGGGGCTATGAATTACTTGCATGAGGACAGTGAGGCCTGGCCCTTTGCACGGTAGCTGGAAGAATGTTTACCTAAACTACTAGACAGGAATGCATCGGATGAGGAGCGGAGCAGATAATCTTGAAGGTGAAATACAGTTTTTGGCAGGCAACAGGCTGGATCAGGCACCGTTAGCCGCGCAGGGAGTAGGACAAAGTTCATGGATACAGATGCAGGCTCGGACTGGAGCTTTCAGAGGCAGAAGGCAGGAAAAGACTTGATGGCAGAATTCAGGGCCTACTCGCCTGAGTCTGTAAAATGTGGAAAGCGAACCACATAAAGTCGGTGGCCTTTCATACTTAGGAATGGAATATCTGACCCATTCATAGCGGATCTGAAAGAGGACATGTTGACGGTGGACGCACATGTATTTGCGTCTTCATAACAAACTGGAGGGAACATACATGTACTTATAGCATGCACATGGAGCCGTTGGGGTCTACGATAGGGGACATAACTGATCACAAAATTCATATTTCCTCATTCCCTCCTTGTCCCCTACGGACCCTCAGGAGATATCGATCTTCATCAATCCATCGATCTGTTCATATAGCATCATTTGTTCTTCTTTCTTCTTCCGGGATCTTGAACGAAAACTTGGATGCGGGATACACGATGTGGCACACAGACCACAAATCGCTGGCCCACATTGTAGACATAAGCAGCAACTGAATAGTATGAGAAAGCCAATACCTAGGAAGGATAGGATCCTCCCTCCCCAGGCTGACAACACGCTCCAGAACCAACCGGACCAAGTCCAGGTGCCTGGACTCTGGTGTATCTGGCTTATAATCTTATGAAGGCGAGTTATGGCTTTATATACTGACGGCGAATTTTCTGGTATGAAAACACAGCAACTTGATCCGATGACCCTACAAGCTCCGCCCCTATCGGCCAGGATGACGTCAAGGACAAGACGATTTTGAAGCACAACAATCCGCATAGCAGACTGCTCTTCTGTTAAATTGCCTAAGGCGGAAGTAGTCTCGTTCACTACTGCTTCAAGGGTTCTAGTTAATCTACGTATCAGCTTACTATTAGTGACTGTACCTATATAGGGAAAGAAACCTTTATTGAAATCTGTATATTGCTCCCATGCCGTTTCAGTGTAATCGACAATCGGGAGATCTCTCTGCTGTCTATTGTGTACTAAATGGGTATTTCTGTGATAATTAGGAGGAGCTAGGAAAACAGGTGGCAGAAGGAATGCTATGTAACAGGTACCATCCCAATCTAGAGGTAGACATATATATGCGGTCTGGCCACATATGAAGTAGGAATGACGGGAAGCTCTAAATTTAGATTTGCCTTGATCACTGAATTTTATTACAGTGGTGCATTTACTATGGCCCATGTGTATGGAACCATTCTTTCTTACACATAATTCCCCTTTAACTGGGAATACTGACATAGCGGGCAAGATTGGTGTGGCTTCGGATTCAACATTCAGGATCATGAGGTTAAGTGTAAAATTACCTAATCCATACACTTCATTTTCTAGATCAGTTCCTGTTCTTTTGGGAAGTCCCTCCTTGTTAGGGTAGCAGACTTTAAGCAAAACCAAGTTCAGGTTTCCCCATACCCAGTTGTCTTGATAAACTGCGAAATTTGAATCTAGGGAATTAATCAAACTAAACCATGCTCCACAGGAGCCATTGTGTGTGAACGGATACGGAAAGAGGGGCAAAACTCCCTTATAGTTCTGATAAGGAGGGAGTCGGCCACATATCCAACAATTTGTAGCATTGCTGGTCTGATGGGAATGATGTAACATACTAATGAATGTGTTGTTGCGCAGCGCAAATCTATAGGACAACTCATGCAGAGGTAATTCACTAAAAGAATGTTCAGCAGTAACATTATAAGCACGTTTAGAAATAGGGTAATACATACGAAGTAATATACTAGTTATAATGATCAGAAAACTTAGAAAAAACAAAATTAATAGTGTTACTGTGCAATGACTACGAAGCGATTTACAATACGCATGCTTTTTAAGCTGCATCTGTTGATTTCTTTCTCTATTCCGGTCTAGAGGATACATGTCAGAGACAAATTCAACCGATTCACCTTGGAGAGGACTTAAACAATCAAATTGTCTGACTTGCTAGACCTTAATTTCAGTTTATAAAGTTCCGTTTTCGTGGGTTCAACCAAGGGGAGCTTTGAGTCTGTCTGTGAGGAAATGCAGGGCTGAATGTTCACATCGGACGGTAGTCCATAAAATTTTTTGATATGACTCGAGTGCAACCACCCTTTACGTCCCTCGATCTTCACGGCTGTCCTTGTTGTTAGTAGAACGAGTTTAGGCGATTTCCACCTAGGCTCCAGTTGGGTCTTCCGGTCGAAATTCCGCACCAGAACCAGGTCACCTGGAACCACGTCATGGGGCTTCACCTCAGTGTTATCGGGAAAGGCTGCAGCTACCTGTGAACGACAAGATTGTAGTGCAGACATCAAGGAAGCCAGGTATTCTGTCAGCATATTACAGTCAACATCAGTGATTTTGCGAGGTATAGGCGTCCCCCACATATTTGGTGGTCTACCGAAGATCACCTCGTACGGGGATAGCCCTGTTCGAGAATGTGCTACCATTCTCATGTAAAAGAGCGCAACTGGTAAGGCTACTATCCAATCGACACCTTTTTCTCTACATATTTTGGACAATCTGATTTTCAGGGTTTGATTATGACGTTCCACGAGACCTGCTGCCTCGGGATGTCGGACACAGTGGAATTTCCATTGGTAACCTAACAAAAGTGAAACGTGTTTCATTAGTTCGGATGAGAATGGCTGGCCGTTATCTGAGTATACAACACGTGGCAAACCATATCGTGGGAAGAATTCTCGAACTAGCTGTTTGGCAGTAGTCGGGGCAGTGTAATCTGAAACCGGGTAGGCTTCTGTCCAACGGGAAAGAGCACAAACAACTACGAGAACATATTTGAATCCTCGACATCGTTCCATCTGGATATAATCCATCTGGAGGACTTCAAAAGCATGATCGGGAGGTTGAAATCCACCCTGCTCTACGGGGATGCTTTTACCTGGATTAAACTGACAACATATCATACAGGTACGTACTTTCTGTTTGGCTGCTGCTCGCAAGTGTTTGTTGAACCAAATGTGTTGAATGCTGTCTAGCATAGCTTTTTCTCCTAAGTGCGCTGGACAATGTATTGTGTTAATGATGACTTGAACCATGGAGTCGGGAAGAAACCATATGGATTTTTCCTTCGTCATCCATCCTTGGTCCGTTTGGATCCCTCCTAATTTAGTCCATTTCTTTATTTCTTCTGGTGTAGCATGTGTCTGTATGTCAATTATATCAAGGGCGGGATCCTTAACTGTCATGCAATGTGTTGGTGTCAGAACTATTGTCTTTGTCGTGTCAGTTGTGTGAGTCTGATTCTGAGCAGTCTGTTTAGCTGTTCTGTCAGCTAAGTCGTTACCCTGAGAAATGATATCGGTAACTTTTGTATGGGCTTTGCATTTCATAATCGATATTGCAGTAGGTAAATGAATCGCATCTAATAGGGCTTGAATGAGGGGTCCGTGTTGGATGTGGGTACCATGAGAAGTTAAATAACCTCTCTCTCGCCACAGCACGCCGAAGTCATGGACGACTCCGAATGCATAACGTGAATCTGTGTATATGTTGACTTTCTTATTTTTGGCTTGAATACAGGCTTGTGTCAGAGCGATGAGCTCTGCTGCTTGAGCTGACAAAGTGTTAATACAATTTGTTTCAATGACTTCAGTGTCTGTTGTGACTGCGTAAGCGGCCACTAACTCTCCTGTACTTGTTCTCATACATGAACCATCTACATACAATGTCAAGTCTGGATCTGATAAAGGGATATCTGTCAAGTCTTGTCTGGGTTTCGTCGTGATAGTAATGACTTCAATACAATCATGTGCTAATGGATCTGTTCCATTTACTGGCAAAAGTGTGGCAGGATTTAACGTATTACAACGTCTGATTTCTATATGTGGCTGAAACAATGTTAATTCATAACCGGTGAGTCTCGCTATAGTCAAGTGTTGTGTTTGTGTGCGGTTCAAGAGAACCTCTACTGCGTGTGGTACTTGTACTGTCAATTGATGTCCTAACACTATGGCATCGCTTTGTCTGATTGCTAAAGCTGTTGCTGCCACTGATTTCAGGCACGCAGGAAGAGCCTTAGCTACTGGATCTAATGTACTAGAGAAATAAGCACATGGTTTGTGTGATCCTGCTTGTTCCTGAGTGAGTACTGACAAGGCAGTACCTTCGCGTTCTGTAACAAAGAGTGTAAACTGTTTACTGTAACATGGTGTTGCTAAAACAGGTGCTTGGCATAAAGCTTTCTTTAAGCTTTCAAAGGCATGTGTATGTTTTTGAGTCCAAGGGAGAACAGTCGATGTGGCTGCCTCCTGTGTTGTCAACTGGATGAGTGGTTTTGCTAGAAATGCATATTGAGGGATCCACTGCCTACAGTATGAAGTGAGACCTATAAAAGCCCGCACCTCCTTTTGTGTCTTGGGTGGTGGCATGTTAGCGATTAACTGGATGCGATCAGGTGTAAGCTGTCTTCCCTCCTTGGACAGCGAGTGCCCAAGGTAAACAACTTGCTGGACACAGAATTGCAGCTTAGAAGGGGACACTTTGTGCCCCTTGTCTGCCAGAAATTTCAAAACCGTCAGTGACGCTGTTTCACATTCAGGTTCGCTTCGGGCGGTGATCAGCAGATCATCGACATATTGAAGCAAGGCAGTGTTAATTGGCATGTGGATACTGTCAAGTTCTCGTTTCAGTGCTTGGCTATAGATGCTGGGGCTTTCTGTAAATCCTTGAGGTGCGCGTGTGAATTTAAAACTTCGTTCATTTAAACTGAATCCGAACAGATATTGACTTTCCGGGTCTATTGGGACGCTAAAGAAAGCATTCTTGAGATCAATTACAGTGAAGAACGTTGCTTCTGAATCAATAGCGGTTAGTAATGAAGAGATATCTGGGACCACAGGGTATTGTGGTACAATACATTTATTTAATTCGCGCAGGTCAATAACTAATCGATATACTGGTGATGCTTTTGGATCCGTTCTTTTAAGAATCGGAATTATCGGGGAATTGCATACATTGGAGTCGGTTTCGACAACCACTCCTTGTGCAATGAGTTCGTCAATGATTTGCAGTAAGGCCGCAACAGCATCTGGTGGTAACCTATATTGTCGCATTCGTGGTAGTACTACTCCTGTTTTTAGTGTGACTCGATATGGTGTAATGTTCATGCAACCAACATCAGTTGGGCCTTGTGCCCATAGATGTGTAGGTAAATTCTGCAGCCGGTGATCCATGTCTCTGGACACGTAGTGACCTTTGAAGTCACGTAAAAATAATCGTACTCCTTCCGGAGAACAACATATTATAGCTCCTAGAGCTTTCAATGTTTTTATACCTAACAAGTTTTCTGGACATGATTTAGTAAGCAATAAATCTGTAGTTCGTGTCAATGGACCAACCGTAAGTGGAAGGGGTTGCGTAACTTCATTAATGATAGGCTTTCCTGAGAATCCAAGGGAAATATTCTGTGAGCCTGAGAGGGGTGCCCCTGGAACTTCACTGCGTCGTATAGTTGTTCTGCTTGCCCCTGTATCAAGTAAAAACTTTCTGTCTTCCCCTAATAGTTCACTATGTACATAAGGTCCCTCTTGATCTATAGGAACCTCAATAAGGGGTAAGCCAACTTCCCTCTCTAGGCTATTTCATGTGTATCGCTGATAATCGGGATAGTCATTTTGTGCATACTGGTACATCTGTTGCGTTGTTGCTTGTGTGGCAGCAATAGGCTGCACTTGTGGTGGTGCTACGGTCTGTTGTGGAGCTAGCTGTTGCGGAGCTGGCTGTTGCGGAGCCGGCCTAGATTGTGCATGCTGAGGGATTTGTTGTTGATTCTGATCCTGTCTAGGTGGACGTGGTCTTTCCTGGGTTCTACCTGTGGCAATGTTATGTTTCAAGACTGGACAATCGTGTATATAATGACCTTGTTGTTTACAATAGTTGCATGTCCCTTTCACCGGACCTGCGGAATCACCTTTTTTATGACCATCAGCTGGAACTGACTGAGCGACAAGCATTTTCATTTTCGTATCTTTCATACGTCTTTGTTCATGTTCTTGTTCTTCTCTAATTCTATTGTGGTGATATTGTAACATCTGTAACATCTGTGACGGGGTGTTACCTTGCCAGGTACTCTCAAATTTCAATACTCTATTCTTAACTTGCGGTAGGGAATTTTCAACTAATTTTGTCACAAACAGATGTGGATATGACTCGCTACTTGCTTTTATGCCACTATTTATACCAAAACATTTTTCAAATCGGGAATAGAAATCACTAGTGTCTTCATCTTGCTTTTGTTTACAGGCTGAGATTGCACCCCAGTCCTCCTTTTTCGTAGTTAATAAACGTGGCAGTACCTGTACTAGTAGTCCTGGTAGTGCTGTAGTCTTTTCCCCAAGCCCTGATCCTGCAGCTCGGGCCTTTTCTTCGTTTTCTAATGCTGTCCAATCTATCTTTTGGTCTCCCACCTCCCATTCCTTTTCTTTGAGTTTCTCGTAAACACCGGCAGGCATTAACACTTTCAGTATTTTCATAATGTCGGGGTAGGTATACTCTCCCATGAGTAGCATGTCTTTTATCTCACGGTGGAAACCTGCTGGATCCTTGTCATGGCTGGGTACTACTTTCTTCATTTCTAATAATTCGATTTTAGTTATAGGCGTGTACACAAACACGCGTGTAAAGTTATTACCTTCACCTCTGATTGGGTGTACTTCGCGTAACGGATTCAGTCTATCTATGTGATACATTTTTCTTCCCATAGTGGGAACTGGAACGTGTTCTGGGCACACGAAAGTTATATACTGGTTTCGAAATTCTAGAATTTCTTTAATCAAATCAGTACCTGAACCTCTCCATTTATTCGTGAGTAATTCGGTCAATATGTCAGGTAAGGGTCCAGGATCGGAGTGTTGACTTTTATATAATATAAGGAGGTGTTGAATCATGTATATACTAGCTAAACGCTGTTCGTATGGGGTAAGATTCAGAAACGTGTGTGCTAGTGCATCTTCACTGTATTTGTCGGGACAGTCAGCCCATTGTACTGCTGACCTGGCCAATTCTTGTTCATCCATGGAATCGAGCATATGGTACCCCCTTCGATCTCGGAGTAATTTATCAGCGGCTTGGAATAGGTGTTCAGGGGACCTTGTATTTAACATAGGGGTTTGAAAATGTCTATTACATTCTGGACGTATCGGACATATCGGATCATTGAAGCCTCTAGTATTTATGTGGGGTCTTCCTCTACCTACATAAGCTATCGTATCTAATTGTTCTGATTCTTGCTCCTCCTCTCCCTCTGATTCAATTCCGTCTGCTTCTCGTCTTTCTTTATGTATTCGTTCTACTTCTTTGCGGATCTTTCGGCACATAACTACTATGCACGACTGTTTATCATGTTTCTCGTCTGCTATGTTCTGACCCCATTTGGCAAGTTTTTGCATGGTATCATGATCTGCCTCAGGCCTGTCTTGGTTCCTGATCACGCAGTTTATGAAAAAACGTAGTAGTTGTCTTTGTACATCCACTTTCTGGTATTCCATAGCTTCGTTAATACTTTCTGGGCCTCGCCCTGTTTGGACAAAGTGATATATATTGTCTAGATGTTCAACCATTCCTGGTATCGTCATTAAATACAATGTAGCTCGTCTTATACGTAGTGATGATAGTAGCAATCTGTCCTGTTTACCTGGCACTGGATCGTATCTACAATCCACAAGATGTTCTTTAAACATGTCGGATGTCGCTAGTTGGGGTGTACGTTGGAGTGCTAAATCTCTAAGGGTCTGTTTATTTCGCGGCGGTGTGGCAAACATGTCTGTCGTACCTCCTGTAGCACCGTCTGAGGTGCTGGGCAAGAAAGGATTCGTTGGACGTAAGATAGAAATTGTAGATGCGGGAAAAACGGTAGAAACGGACGGACCTGTGGGAATGGGCGTAGGAGTTTGTTGTTGCGGGGATACAGACGGATGATATTGGCGTTGAACACCATCAGCAAGCGGTGTGTGTGGTGTGGTATTAGCATACTCGGGAGCTACGTCATCTAAATAGGAGGAAAGGAAAACGTCTTTTGCTGTTTTAGGATGTGCTTTTATCGGGAGTAATGGGGGTGTCAAGTTTTTCGGTATTTCCGGGGTGGCCTGAGGTAACCCTTCGGCCAAAAGAGGATACATACCATTCATAAGGGTATTTCTTTGTCTATCTACTTGTTCTGATTTTACTCGGGTACCTTCCTCAATTAATAGATGTTCTCGGGCTTTATTTGAATTCTCCCTACCTTTCTCTTCCTGTCTGAGCGCTTTTTCTGTACGTCTATATGATTCTTTACGCCATAATTCAATGGCATCTTTCTGTGACTGTCTGGCTTTCTTTTTCCATAATCCTTCTTCTACTCTCATGATGCAATCTGTATCCCAGGTCCCCGCTGCGGGCCACCTCTGACTTTCTGGCAACTCTTTGGTGTAGTCCACCCATAAATCAAGAAATAACACGGCATCTAGGCCATGCTTATGATACATAAAGTACCCTGGAGTGTCCCTAGGTGGGATGGGAACAGCTTCTTCGAGTACACCTTTTCTAGTTTTGATCTGTCTTAGTTTTGAAAAGAGCGGCATTTTTAGATCTTATTATTTGAACACACTTAATACAGTAAACACAATAATGAACAATCATTCACACCACAATATGTAGAACGTATTAAACATTTAACATTTGACAGTTTAACGAACGATGATAACTAATAAGAAACTCGTTACGGACATAATACTAACACTAAATAATACTTAATTATATGCAAGACATACTAGATATACTGCTAAACAGTACAGATACACTGCTGAAACAGTGCAGACCGGATTTGTGTACCCAAACCCGTCTTTACCGGCACAGATTATGTGCACGTTTAAATGCCTCCCCGGCAATGGTACTCACCGGGTAGCTCGGAACGGAAGGCCTCGGAACTGAACTGAAACTGGACCGGACTGGACTCGACTCGTCTGGACTCGGAACTTCGGAACCTGGTGGGCCTCTGTATACCTCGGATCTTGCTCTCTCAGCTAGGCTCTGGTCGGGATACTTCGCACTTCTCACCGCCTCGTCTGGGTGTTGATCGCAGCCTCAGTCACCCCCGCTTGGCCGGAGGGAGATACAGGAAATCCTGCAGGTACGCGTTTTTGTCTGTTCAGCTGTGGCAGGAGACCGGGCCTGCAACGCACATCCGGCGCGTGAGATGAGAAAGTGTCCCTGTTCGGGCGCCAATTTATGTAGTAAATATTTCATTACCGGTACTATTTTTTATGCGGTAAAGTCTAGTAAGAATAACTCAGTAAATATAAGAGGCAGAATCCGTGATATTAGAGGTTCTAAAAGGCTTTATTCCTCTACAAAGGAATTTCAGTTCGAACTGAAGGCTTCAAATTCCATCACCATGAAGGTTCAGGAAGGAAGGCAATACATTATTGACAAGTAATGGTATTTATATGGAAAGCATTACATTAAGACAGATGCAAGAGGCGTAACAGCTGATAATACAGATATAATACACATACGTAATGGAAAAAAGGCGTAAACATAGGTGTAACTAAATACGTCATTAAACATGATGTCACAAGTGGGTGGATCCATGAGAGAATCCTGCAATGTCAGCAGAAATACTTGGCAGAGATGCGCGCGCAGCCGCATGACGTGTGATTGACGTGCAACTAGAGGGTGAAGGGGACTTGACATTTAGCTCTACATGTGGAGACAGAAGTCTGGGGGGTCATGTCAACCTAATCCCAAATCATATCTGATATCTTATGTTTAATGAACTGTATTATCCAAAAGGAAAAGTCTCTCGGACGGAATCTATTCTATACTGACTGTTAGTGCGTGTACAAGCGTCTAAGTGTCTACATGAGATGCGAGGGGGCAGGAATCTTCCATGGTAACAGGGGCTATGAATTACTAGCATGAGGACAGTGAGGCATGGCCCTTTGCACGGTAGCTGGAAGAATGTTTACCTAAACTACTAGACAGGAATGCATCGGATGAGGAGCGGAGCAGATAATCTTGAAGGTGAAATACAGTTTTTGGCAGGCAACAGGCTGGATCAGGCACCGTTAGCCGCGCAGGGAGTAGGACAAAGTTCATGGATACAGATGCAGGCTCGGACTGGAGCTTTCAGAGGCAGAAGGCAGGAAAAGACTTGATGGCAGAATTCAGGGCCTACTCGCCTGAGTCTGTAAAATGTGGAAAGCGAACCACATAAAGTCGGTGGCCTTTCATACTTAGGAATGGAATATCTGACCCATTCATAGCGGATCTGAAAGAGGACATGTTGACGGTGGACGCACATGTATTTGCGTCTTCATAACTGAAACTGGAGGGAACATACATGTACTTATAGCATGCACATGGAGCCGTTGGGGTCTACGATAGGGGACATAACTGATCACAAAATTCATATTTCCTCACTCTAGGAGCAGCAGCCCCAGGGCACTGCAGTTTCCAAGCAGGGCCTGTGTGCAGGGAGCTGGCATAGAAGCTCTGCACGCACCGCTGTGCTGCTTGTCAATTTTATATCGCGTGAACTTAACCTAAAGATATTATAGCGCTTCATATGAAAACCAGTTGTTTTACAGTAGGACATATTTTTTTGTAGGCATGTGGAGAAAAGTAAGTTTGTTAGAACCACAAAATGTTTAGCTTTAGGGCAAGATTTAAAGCCCCATATTAGTGTAGGCCTTCAAAGGATCAAAACCCATAGGCACGCTGTACCATATTGTCATAACAGAAAAGCTGCACACGTTCTAGCCAAGAATACAGCCACGCATGTTTCACAAAGACAGACATAGCCTTTGATTCCTGATCCTTCTCTTATCAGGGCTACCTCCTTTCTGCAGCACCCATAAAACACCTTGGCAGTAGTGTGAGCACTTGCAATAAACTACTTAGAAATACCAAAAGGCTGGCTTTCTCGGAGCAAAAACAGAATCCTCCTGCTCCACCTTTTTGTAACCATTTTTTTGGGTAAATATTTGTGTTGGCGTGAAAAACGCAGTACACGCACATCATATACACACGCATATACAGAGTACACAAACACACACGTCAACTGAATGCACACATTACATATGTACACAGATAATAGACAGTGTTTTGCCCCACACACAAATTCACAAATACATAATGCAACCAGCAGCAGCAACAGGATGCTACAGTTTATACGTGGGACGTGTGTAGGGAACTGGCTTTAAAGCTCTGCACGCGGTGCCGCGTTTCAATTTTGTATAGCGTGAAGTTAACGGAAAGATATTACAGCGCTTCATATCCAAATCGGTTGTATAGCGCTTTATATAAAAAACTGTTGCATTACAAAAGGACATTATTTTGCACGTGGAAAACATTGCGCCGAAGGAGTGGGGAGCCAACTTTAAAGGGCTACACCGATCGTACGTCAATTTTATATAGTGTAAACTTAACCTAAAGATATTTCAGTGCTTCATATGAAAACCAGTTGTATTACAAAAGGACATGTTAGCATGAATTTAACCCGAAGATATTACAGCGCTTCATATAACAAGCATTTGCAATGCAATAGGTCTCGCATTTTCAAAGTTTAAAGTTATTGGTATTGTAAATGGCAATGTCTTTTATGTATTTGTTTTTAAAACTAACAAATAGATAAAAGGTTTGTTATTTATAATGACCGTAGGTGAAAGGTTAATGCAAAACGCTGCTAAAGGAGGAGCTCCCGCGGACTGCTCTGGTTTTTAAAGGGCAGTGTATTTGTTAGCTGCTTAAATAATTTTATAGATTTTGTAACTTAATACAACATAATGTTTTCACCCCCCAAAAGTTTTTACGTGCATAATACACACCAAAATATATGTTGTTTAATTAAAGCAGGGCGGGAGGAGGTCGAAATTGTGCTCTACAGCAGTAGCAGAGTCTAAGATGTTAAATAGAAACACCCTGTCACTCCTATCACCGTACACAGAGATGTTCCCAGGCTCGTCGCCTATTTCTTTGCAGCACAGCTTCCTTTGTTCTTATTCAAAGATGTAAACGGATGCTGCTTTGATGTATGCAACAACAAAATATATGCTGTTTAATTAAAGCACCATGGGAGGAGGCCCGGATTGTGCCGTCTCGTGTTAAGAGAGTCTCCCAGTGAAAATAAAAAAACCCTGTCACTCCTATTACTGTACACAGCGATGTTGCCAGGCTCGTCGCCTGTTGGTTTGCAGTTGGGCTTCGTTTGTTTTTATAATATTATACATTACAGTAGCGATAGCAGTGTGTGGTGCTTAAATAATTTTATATATTTTGTAACTTTAAATAATGTGATGTTGTTTCCCCTGTGTCAAGCAAACATTTACACTTCCTAACACTAGCCTGCTGCCTCTCCCAGGAGATACTTCTTCCGGGACAGATACATGCCCTCCAGCATTTGTTTACTGTCTGGTATGCATGTCTTTGAACGTTATCTATATTATCACCTTTTGTTAGTGATCAGTTAGCAGCTAAAAGCAAAGTGTTATGTTGTTTACACCATGCTGAGACATTGCGCCACAGCAAAACATAGAACTCTGGTGGTAAAGCTGCCTTTAGGGTTGCAGGGTAAACAATTCACTTGAGGAATGACAACTTGAAATGCTGCCAGAGGTGGACCTCCCGCTGGCTGCTCTGGTTTTAAAACAGCAGTGTATCTTTTAGTTGCTTAAATAATTGTATTTATTTTGAAACTTAAAAAAACTTAATGTTTTCAGTAATAAAAAAACACCGTTTGCGTGCATAATACTTGCCCCCAGATATATCTGCTTGTGCTGGGTATTGTAAATTATAGTACTGATAGCAGTTTACCCAGGTGGCACAGTAACTTAAAGCAACGTAATGTTTAAAAAAAAAAAAAAAAACACTGTTTACGTGTTTAATATTTGCCCCCAGATATATTTGCCTGTACTGGGCATTGAAAATTACAGTATTGATAGCAGTTTACCCAGGTGGCAATCTAAACCTAATTTTGAGTAATCTGTGGGTAACACCTTTCGTAATGCACAAAAAGTGACTGCAGCAGAGCGTCTCATTGCGTGTGTGGTGTAATGTAATATTTGGACGCAGTTTGCATGCACATTTGGGGGCAGATCTATATTGGAGATGCGCCACTTTTACGCCGCCGTTGCGTCACTTTTGTGACGCAGCGGCGGTGTAAACCCTGCGCCACGTTGCGCCATATTTACACTGTGACGCATCTATGGAGATGTGTCACGATGTAAAGCCCTGCGCAACGTAAAACCTGCGTCAGGTTTCACGTGGGCGTGTCGACAGAGGGGGGGGGGCGTTCCGTCGCGGGAACGCCCCTGAAAGATTTGACTGAGTCACTTTCCCAACGCTGATGCGCCAAAACCCTGCGCCTGCTTGAAGCAGGCGTAAGGCTTGACGCACCATGTTAGGGATAGGGTAGGTTGGAACAGTGCTGGAGTTGCGTCGCGCTTGCGACGCAACTGAAGCACTGCGCCAACCTTACGCCATCGGATGCGTCACGCATCTGTTTATTCCTGCGCCATGATGCGCTGCATTGTAAATGCGGCGCATCATGTGCGGCGCAAGGGTAAACTTGCGTGACACATCATTCCTGGCGCATCCTTGCTGATTTGCAGGGATGCGCCAGGAAACATAAATCTGCCCCTTGGATTCTTAGAAAATGGAGAGAGATGCGACCAGACCATCAAAAGGATGGGCTACAAGGAAGGGATGGAATCCTTGTAGCAGAGGGGAATTCTTGGGCCAAAGGAGCGGATGATAAATGATACAGACGAAAAGGAGACCGAATGAAAGTGAGGAAAAGGGAGGAAGGAGATGCGAGCAGAGCAAGGCTGTGCGAGAAGGAAAGTGTGGAATGTTTTGATCAGAGTGTAATGCAAAGGCCAGAGGAACGTATGCTGAATGAAAGTGACGAAAAGAAGACATAATGAAAGTGAAGGAAAGGGAGGAGAGAGATGCAAGCAGAGCTGCGCAATGCTGGGCGAAGAAAGGGAGGATTGAAATGCTTGGAGCGGAGCTAAATGAAACTGACGAAAAGGAGACCGAATGAAAGAAAGGGAGGAGGGAGATGCGAACAGAGCAGCGCAATAAACAATGCAGAAGGATGTCACCATGTGCCTTGCGCTCGGCTGGCCCCTCGGCCATGTTTACTGCAAACACATGGGAATGCAAAGGCATTAATTCACCCGGATGGCTCTGTGTGCCTTCAAGCCCTGTGGCGCCTGTAGTCTGTTTCCGGAGCGAATTAAAGATTCAAGCGCCCGATAATGCGTGAGACATTCTGCTAGTATCTTGTGTGTTGTCATAAAAATTTGACCAATGTCCAATTTGTAAAACATCCTTAAAAAAACATGACAGTGTTGTGTTTGTATATCCCACTCTTTTTGTAAATTGTATTCTAATACACTTACTCTTACATCAACTCTTACATCAAGTACAATCTGTAAGCTAATGCAGGAAGGGCACAACCGAGTGTCGTTATATTTGTACACTACCAAAAATGCAATCTAAACCTAATTTTGAGTAATCTGTGAGTAAACCCTTTAGTAATGCACAAAAAGTGACTGCAGCAGAGCGTCTCATTGCGTCTGTGGTCTAATGTAATATGTGGACGCTGTTTGCATTCCAATTTGGATTAATCTGTGGTTAACAACTGATCTAATTTACAACGAGTGACTGCGACAGAGCGTCTCATTGCGTGTGAGGTGTAATGTAATATTTGGATGGAGTTTGCATGCACATTTGGATTGTTAGGAAATGGAGAGAGATGCGACCTGACCCTCAAAAGGATAGGGTACAAGGGAGGGTTGGAATGCTTGGGACAGAGGGGAATGCAAGGGCCAAAGGAGCGGGTGATGAATGAAACTGACGAAAAGGAACGGATGATGAATGTGATGAATGAAAGTAACCAAAAAGGAGACCGAATGAAAGTAATGCTTGTTATTTATTAAGTAAGCTGAATAACAGCGCACAGTCTTTTCAGAGCGGGGGCAATAAGGCGTGGTGTGACAGGACTTCTCTGACCCGCCGAACCCTCCCTCACTGCATCTGCTAGCAATAACTAACGACCACGGCTGTGCGCCCACTGCAAATATAGTTTTTAAGAACGCATTTTACCACATTTCCTTCACACACAAGTAACATTTTTATTCACGTTCTGCTGCAGTTTCTTAGAACTTCCGACTTCAGCAGATAATGGAACCAAGGCAGATGTAGACAAGGGAATGTGCCGAGGATCACAGTTTTCTTTTTAAACTGGAATGCGAGCGTAGGTTTCTGGTTGGGTTGAAAGTCAACCTTCAGTAGCACGCACAGTCGGCAGAGGAGTCAGGGAAGGACAGACACCGGGGGTTATGCTTTCATTCATGCACTCTCATCCGCACCGGTTTGTTTTGAGAGCAAAGTGAAGCAATATATTTATCTGTAACATGGCTTCAAACAGGTACGACCGGTCTGGTGCAGAGATAAATGCGCACACAGATCTGCATCATGGGTTTTGGAATACATGACGCCGGATGTGCTCTGCCTGGAGGGACGGCAGTAATGTGTCATGGGTTCCGCACGGGGGGGGGGGAGGTGGTGCATGGCGCTCTGCGGCTGCTAATGCCCGCTGCTGCCCTTCATGATTTCACACAAAGCAAAGGGGCGGCATCGTTCCCAGCAACATAGTAAAACAAGCCCGGTAGAGCGTGGCAGCAGATAATGGAACCAAGGCAGATGTAGACAAGGGAATGTACCGAGGATCACAGTTTTCTTTTTAAACTGGAATGCGAGCGTAGGTTTCTGGTTGGGTTGAAAGTCAACCTTCAGTAGCACGCACAGTCGGCAGAGGAGTCAGGGAAGGACAGACACCGGGGGTTATGCTTTTAGTAGAGGGGAATGCAAGGGGCAGAGGAGCGGATGCAGCAGTGAAAGTGAAACCGAACGCGCTGACACGAGAATAAACAAGCCCGGCGGAGCGTGGCACGCGCGCTTGGCGGGGGCGGGGGAGCGCATTCCAGGTGGGGGAGCGGACCCTTTGAAGTACTCCCAAAAGCGGAGTGCATGGCGGCACGATGCGCGTGATTGTGCGCGTGCTAGCCATGCAATCCGCTTTTGGGAGCACTTTGAAAAGCCCTTTTACAATAGTTTATGCAAAGGTTGGTCGCACACTGCTTGTCACACCAGCAAGTTGCCCCAAGGGACTGTGGTAGATGTAGTGGCGACGGCGGGTACGCCTATGCCACGATGTATAAAGAACAGTATGTGTTGTGTTAGCCATCCCTGGACACATGTTTCGAGGTAGTTGCCTCTCGTCAGCAGGGAGCAGGTCAGTGTAAAGGGGTGCCGCGTGGACTGCCAAAATGTAATTAAAACAGGTCAAGTACCTCTCATGGCGCGCGGGTGCAGATCCAAGGCTCGTCAGCCCGTTGGCTCAAGGGAGCCGTAATAAATTATGCAAAGGTTGGTCGCACACTGCTCGTCACACCAGCAAGTTGCCCCAAGGGACTGTGGTAGATGTAGTGGCGACGGCGGGTACGCCTATGCCACGATGTATAAAGAACAGTGTGTGTTGCGTTAGCCATCCCTGGCACATGTTTCGAGGTAGTTGCCTCTCGTCAGCAGGGAGCAGGTCAGTGTAAAGGGGTGCCGCGTGGACTGCCAAAATGTAATTAAAACAGGTCAAGTACCTCTCATGGCGCGCAGGTGCAGATCCAAGGCTCGTCAGCCCGTTGGCTCAAGGGACACTCATTTTCACTTAAACTTTGGCATAGGCGTACTCGCCGACGCTACTTCATGGACCACAATGCTTTGGGGTAACACGCTGGTAGGACGAGCAGAGTGCGGCCAATCGGACTTTTGTTTATATTCAGGCTCCCTTGAGCCGGTGGGGCTGACAAGCCTATGGCTATGCACCAGCGCGCCTTGAGTGGTACTTTACCTGAGAATACTTTTTATGGCAGCCTACGCAGCAACCCCACACACATACCTACTCCCTGCTGACGAGAGGCAACTACCTCGAAACACGTGTCCAGGGATGGCTAACGCGACACTCATTTTCACTTTAAACTTTGGCATAGGCGTACTCGCCGACGCTACTTCATGGACCACAATGCTTTGGGGTAACACGCTGGTAGGACGAGCAGAGTGCGGCCAATCGGACTTTTGTTTATATTCAGGCTCCCTTGAGCCGGTGGGGCTAACGAGCCTATGGCTATGCACCAGCGCGCTTTGAGTGGTACTTTACCTGAGAATACTTTTTATGGCAGCCTACGCAGCAACCCCACACACATACCTACTCCCTGCTGACGAGAGGCAACTACCTCGAAACACGTGTCCAGGGATGGCTAACGCGACACTCATTTTCACTTTAAACTTTGGCATAGGCGTACTCGCCGACGCTACTTCATGGACCACAATGCTTTGGTGTAACACGCTGGTAGGACGAGCAGAGTGCGGCCAATCGGACTTCCCTTTCACAATAGTCTCGCTTTGCGAACGCTTACGCGATTGCAAGGCGAGACCTAAAAACCAATTGTAGAGTGCTCTATGTAAAAAAAAAAAAACAGTTGTGTTACGGAAGGACATGTTTTTTTTTGCACATTAAAAACATGTTCTGCACACGCTGCGGTGTTGCATGGTAATTTTATATACCGTGAGCACTTCAATTGAAAACCATTTTAAAAATAAGCAGGGCTTTGTGTCAATTTTATGTAGCAAAACCTTAACCTATAGATTTTTCAGTGCTTCATATGAAAAACAGATGTGTTATAAATAAAAATACTTTTTTCACGTGGATAACATTGCTCTGAAGATGTATGGAGCTGGCTTTAAAGCTCTATATGTGCTGCGGTGTATCAATTTTATATACCGTGAACTTAACCTAAAGATATCACAGCGCTCAATAAAATAAAAAACAGTTGTAGTATAAGAGGTCATTTTTTTGGACGGAAAACATTGGGGCCAAGGTTTGGGGAGCTAACTTCGAAGCGAGACGCGCGCTGTGGTGGGGTAGGGGCGGAGCGAGGCGCTTGGGAGAGCAAGCGAGAGGAAAGCCAGATGGTGCCTGATCGCGTGCTTTAAGGGTGCCACGAGGAAAGCCAGATGGCGGCTGTGTGCATGTCCGCGCGCTTAACCGCAAGCTTTAGGCCACAAGCAAAAGCTTGTGGTCAGATTTCTAAAGCCCACTCACTAAATGTCTCGCCAATCCAGCACGTGCGCTGGCTCAGACGAGACCTAAAAATAAATATGTAACCTATTCCCTGGCCTTAAACCTGGGTCGCCAACATGAATTCATGGGAAATTCTTTGTTTAATTTGAAAGGACTCTATTATAGCCGAAATATCCATCAATACTATTAGCCCCTTATATAGGCACCGATTACATTAAACAAAAATAACACAGAACCCAAACAGAAAAACCCAATCTAGCGCTCTCTTTCCAAACTGTCAGGAGACCATTAAGGCCACGCAAGTATCAAACATACAGCAAATTAAATATTTGAGAAAAAATTCTTGATTCCAAATCAAGAACGGAGACAACAGACAATCAATTTCAACATACACCCAAAATATATGTAACTACCCCAAAAAATGTAATAACTGCAACGTTTAAAAAAAAAATGGAACTTAACGTTGCAAACTAAATTCCAGTTTTATCTTTGCAAGGCTGTTTCTCAACACCGGGCTGAGATATAGAGATATATATATATATATTCCATGTTGGTGTAGTCCCACATTTCCTAAAGGCAAACTCAATTTTACATTGGACAGTCAACTTTTTTTTTTTTTACTTTGTTTTTTTTAATATAATTTACAGACGATATATTTACATCCTTCATTATTTTTGATGAACATTTCGAAGGACAAACAGCATTCACATCAGCCTAAAGTTCCTTCATAAGTGCTCCATTCATCCCCGCTTCTGGACACACAATACCATCCAGCCCCTACGCAGAGTAACACAGTTGGATACATGGACGAACTCAGACTGATGAAAAACCACTAATCACAACTGGAGTGCAACTTGAGAATGACACATGACAATGCAGACAGGAGCACATTCAAATGCAGCCTGAGATGCTACCACCAAATGATACGGACCACCAAGTGTGCTGCTCTGGCGGACCGCACCAACAGAAGCAAAGAAGTTTTTATCAGGGTTGTAACATAAAATACATATTAGTGAGAAAACCACAATATCCTCCAACTGTATGTTTTGATGAAACTTTGAATGAGACTAGGAGCCATTTACTGGCAAGCACGTAATAGAAGGTCTACATCATTATCTGTAAATATACTTGGTACCACGGTCTAATTTACAAATTTGAATAAATAGTTGTACTCAAGACGAATGGTGAAAAACTATAAGTTACTATCATATAGCTGAAGCTGTTTCCGAGAGAATAAGTTTCCTTTTTAAAGTGCTGGATTGGACAAAAAACATTCCTGATCTACAATGCACATTTTTGTATGGTTTTGTCAGGGGCTAGCTAACCTATGGTCATCTATATATAGAAAGAAAAAAAATAAAGAAAAAAAAAACAGTGGTTGCCTTTGTGTAGTTCAATACTGTTCCTTGCAAGCTGCAATGCAGTGCTTGATGCACTCCCTATTTCAGCAATTGTTCCTTTTGTGTGTATATGGCGGCTTGCACCTGCAAAGTGAAAACACCTTGGCTTGTGGTGCTATACAGAGATGGCAAGAAAAGATATCTAGTGGAAACCCTTAAATTGTCTGTAGCACACGGCATTCTCAGTCAATGATTGCATATTGTGAATGAATCCGCTTACTATTCCCCTGACCTTAAAAGGGAAGAGAGAACTGAGCTCACATGAGAATCCAGAGATGTGCTTGCTATGCCACAGGTACCCCTTCACAAACTGCTGTTACGGATTATGGTTCTAAATGAAAAGCCCAGAATTGTTGTTGGTCACACCAATTGTGCTTTTGCTCGGAGCCTTGGAAACTTTGGGAGACTTACTGAAAGCAACAGCTCTCTCCCACAGCCAATCTAAATTAAAAGGTCAGATTAAAAACTTCCTTCATTGATTTATTGCATTTTGTTGAAGCCTTTAAGGGATTTAAAAATGTGTTTGCAAACTGTTCTTCAAAAGGAGCAAAAAGAACAATTGATGGACAGAATGTAGAACAAAGTCATACATTCACCCCAGTACAGAGATCTGGGCCTAAATCCATCGTTTTTTTGCTCACCATGCCATTCCAGTTTGAACCCAGCCATATGCAAATCAGTCTTGACCCTGTGCCCCATGGGAACAGTCCAGCCCGAACTGCCAAGCCAGGTCCTCCCTGGACTGGAAACAAGCATCCTAGGACCGGTTTCGGGCTTTCACCCCTCATCAGCCAGGATAGCTTGAATCCAGTGGAATGGAGAGCACGGGTGAGGATGGCCTGCTATTGCCCCTGGTTCCTATGAAGTCAAGTTGCCTAACTTGACATCCACTAGGATTAGAACAGCGTTGTATCTACTGAAGAAATTTTTTTTTTAACTCTGCCCATAGGCACAGTGTCCTCTGTGCCAGTGATGCTAAGATGTCAGGGGTCTTTGGACAGAGGAGTTGGAGATGCACCTAAGCAGCCAATGTACAAAATGAGTACCACTGTTTGCGCCGAGCGGATTAGCAGCATCCTGCCCTGCCATGGAAACATCCTGTGTGGAAACATAACACTGTATGTATAAAGCAGATTGGTTATAACTTTGATCCTTGCACTTTATTCTCGCCTACAATTATCGCGTTTCACTAAAACTTATATTGCTCTTTCCCTCTTCCTATTGTGCTGCAGCGTTGGTAACATCAACATTGTTAGAAGAGCAAGATGTAATCAGAAGTTGAATAAGACACACAAAGCTGCTATACCACAAACCTCTGACCAGGGCTGCTACGATGTCAGAGGTTGATGAAAAGTTCTTCATCTTTAGTCGAGACAGCCAGGTCCAGTATTTTAGTTAGTAATTGATCAGGAGAGTATTTTAGTCTCTGTCAAAACCCTTCTTTAGGAATCAAGTAAATTCCCCTATAAATATTCGCATTCCTACAGTAGACATCACAAGCAGTGGCCACACGCTCCTCCAAGGGAAAGTCTTGTTAATTCAGTACAGAATAAATTCATGATTTCCTTATAAACTTCCAGGCACAGACACATTGCACATCAGCTAGCACTTTATAGGGAGAGCTTTAATCTCAGATTGGCCGGACTAGATACTTCAGACTAAACAAACTCTAGTGATAGCTTAAGCGTGAATCCCAGTAGTTCTAAGAGGTCACTTTTGCAGACATGTCAGACCCTCTTATTTTTTCTACTCCCCATAAGGGAGGGTCACCAAAGGTGCCCGTCTTCGTTCTGATTATACAAATCTGAGCCTCTAGACTCCGCTCATTCATATCAGAAGAAATGTTGTTCTACTCATGTAGAGAGTAGTCTCATCATTTTACTAAAAGAGCCGCTGTAACCAGCTAAGTCCTGATAATTACTGCTACATAGCTTCCCAGGCGTGGTCAAGGGACTTCCTTAATCTTTTCCCCCGCAAAAATAGTTCAGTCTTAAACTTCCCTTTAATGTGAGGAAGTGTGCTATCCTCTTATGCCTCTCACTGGATTTCTGTTGTTTTAAAGTTTCCTCTCTGTCTTCCAACAAAAGCTTATAACTGGAAACTTCAGGTTCTTCCACAACAGGTTGACACCACCAAACTAATATGCATTTAATTTCACTTCCACCAATGGGGTCAATCACGCAGTAATGCCAGAAGCCAACAACCCAAAGGGTGCTCAAGGAAAGTAGTCAATTTATTTCACAAGTTGGTGCCTTCTGGTGTAGATCTATTCTGATACCTGCCACGGTTTCAGATTCCTATGGATGATATTTTCATTACTTCAGTGTAGTTAGGAGTGATATTTCAATGGCTATGAGTGACACTTTCTCTTGAGCAAAATAAAGCAACGAAGATGAGGGTAACAAATACCAATCATTACACACATTTTATACGTTCTAGAAATCGTGCACTACCATTAAACTTAATTTGATTGTGTTTCACACTGCACTCACTGACAACTGGAAGTTGCTTGTTATTTTTACTTACTCTTTCTGTTCTTTCAGTTTGAGCCAGGCTGGGCAGCGTGCCTGGGTCATTGGAGACACCAAGGCAACTCAAGCTGGCTGCTACAACCAGTGACTCCTGTGGCAGTTTCAGCTCTCGGTCCTCTATTCCTTCAGCTGCAAAACCAGACCTGACTCAGTGTGAAGAATGGCCTGTTCCAGTCACTCTCTCAGCCGCCAGGGTTTGTTAACTTGCTGGAGGCTGCAGACCATTTGACATATTACACCCCATAGTGCGTGCGGTCCGGTAGTCCAGGTCGGGTGTGGGCGGCCAATATAGATATTATTAAGTACCTAAGAGCAGCCGGCCCGGTTGGGGCAGGCCAGGTGCAGATAGGCCATTATAAATATATTTTTAAGCCCCGCAGTGCGGTCGCCCCGGTAGGGCAGGCCAGGTGCGAGCCAGCCCCGGCCCCCTGAGGACCATGTTTAATGCCGCCAAGCACTCAGCAGCTGGCTAACTGCCCTGCCTACGCGCTTCTGCAGCAGGACATGACGTTACTTCCACTCGCTGCGCCAGGGCCACAAAGTGTGTCACTCAACCAGACTGGGGCAGGCCCCCGACAGGCTGTCTTGGTTGTAGCTAATTAGACACTCCCCCTGGCCGGGCCATGACATCAGGCTGTCTGACTTACAGAGCGCCGCGGGAAATCGATGAATACAGACACATTGTATCATCAGGGGTGTGGAATTTAATAAAATATCTACTTGTCCATGGGGCAGGAAGTTCATAAATCTACTTGTCCTGAAACAAAATCCACTTGTCCCTTTTGTGCCAAGTAATGTGGCGACAAATTACGGCAGCAATCTCATTAAGCAAGAGTTCTGATAAAGCCTCTCTAATTAGGCCAGGGCTTGTACCATAGTAGGGTTTGAATACTAGAAATTCCCTTATGTTGCTACATTTCTGCAGGTCTACATACTGGAGCTGAAGGTAGTGGTAAGCAATTGTTCAAGGGTTGGAAGGCATTTTGAGTCTGTGCAAACCTACTAATTTGCATGTTTTAAGGGTTTTCACCAACTCTTTTTTAATCTTTTCCCATACTGAAAAAGGTTGGAAATGAACTCCTGGCAGTGGCAGACGTTAAACTTCTTCAGGATTGGGAAAAAAGTGGTTGGAGGAAAAGTGAACTTGAAACATTCAGATTTTCACATGAGCAAATCTACACAAGCACATTTGCTCATGCTAAAATGCAGTTCACAAATATTACAGTACTATTTCTTGGCCTACTTCTGTAAATTCTTGTGAATTCACAGAGACTGTATATATGCACTTAATGCATGGATATATACCATGGATGCACTTTTGAGACTTTCTTTAATAATTGGGCCTCCAATTAGGCCTGGGGTTAACCATGACCTTTTGTGTTTAGTAAAATTATGTCTCTCTCTCTCTCCTTCTCTCGGTCTATCATCTGGCTTCACTGTGAGTGAGAGTATTCTGCTCTATTACAAGCAGCATATTGGCACACAAAGTAGTTTTGTTCAGAGCCTGGAAGTGCTGTGGCAATGTGTGCTTTTTGAACCCAAAAACAGTTTTTTGCTTTTGCCAATGCTTGTTAGAATGGCGAGAGCCCTGCAGCTCCCACACAGATATTGTTTTACAAAAAACAATGCCTAAACAAGTCACGCATTGACAAAACCAAAAGCCTGACCACTAATTTCAGACCTACTGGCTTTGCCAATGCTTGTTTATTTTTTTTTCCCCACAATCATATTTTAACCCCTTCGCTGCTAGGCCTTTTCCCCTCCTGTGCTAAGCCTTTTTTGGGCTATTTGGGGTAGTGCGCGCTTAGGCCCCTGTAACTTTTTGACCACATTAGGTATCCACGCCAAATTTGCGTCCTTTTCTTCCAACATCATGGGGATTCTAAAGGTACCCAGGGTTTGTGGATTCTCCTAGAGGGTTCCCAGAAATTAGTCAAAAGACAGCAACATTTTGTTTTTTTTGAGAAAAATGGGGAAAAGTGGCTGCAAATGAAAGTGTCTGGGTTTTTCTCTGCAAATGATATCAAAAAAGGGTTTGTGGGGTAGAAATCACAATTTCTCCAGCTTTTAGGGAATGACAGATTTTTGTCAGAAATCCAACATTTTTTACACAGTTTTGACATTTTTCTGGGACATACCCTACTTTTGCTATTTTTTGTGCTTTCAACCTCCTTCCAGATAATGGTAGAAATGGGTAGAAAAGCAATAATGGATCCTGGAAAGCTATACATTTCTGAAAAGTAGACAGAATTCTGAATTCAGCAAGGGGTCATTTGTGTAGATCCATCAAGGTTTCTTTATAGAAACTAACAGTTAAATATAGGAAAAATAAAACATTTGTTGAAAAAAGCAGCCTTTTGAGTCAACGTTTTCACCTGTAACTTCTTCTAATTATGACATCTCTTTGAAAGCAATGTACCGTTACATCTGGTGGACCTTCCTGGTTGTGGGGATATATAGGACTTGTAGGTTCACCAAGAGCCCAACGAACCCAGAGTAAAAAACTGAGCAGCATTTTGTAATGGTTTTTATTTTGTTCCGGGTATATAGCAATTATTGTGGGAAAATGTATACATGGAAAAATCTGTATGAAAGACACCTATGTATTTCTGAAATGGGAACAAATTACAGAGTTTAGAAACAGTGCATATTTGCACATTTTCGAAATTGGGAATACTCATACTTGCATGACAATTATTGGTAATTTTTCAAAATGACTTTTTTTTTTTACACAATGTCTTTCATTTGGAAGGGAGAAATGCATCAAAAATCAATAGGTAATAAAAGTTGCTTTACAAATCTGAACTACCCTAAGTCTCCCGATAAAAATGGTACCTCACTTGTGTGGGTAGGCATAGTGCCCATGACAGGAAGTGGCTCAAAACCTAAGGTGAATACACCACATTTTCACACTGGAAATTTAAACTTTTTTTGCGAAGAGTCTAGCTGTAGTTTTTGAACTCTAGCCCTACTGGCACCTAGGGAAACCTAGCAAACCTATACATTTTTGAAAACTAGACACCCAGGGGAATCCAGGATGGGGTGACTTGACTGCCTCCCACCATGGTCTGTTACCCAGAATCCCTTGCAAACGTAAAAAATTGACAAAAAAAAAAAACACATTTTCCCCACATTTCTGTGATGGAAAGTTCTGGAATCTGCGTGGATCCACAAATTTCCACCCACCCCGCGTTCCCCAAAGTCCTACGAGAAAAATGGTACCTCACTTGTGCGGGTCGGCATAGTGCCCGCGACAGGAAACGGCGCAAAACGCAACGTGGTCACACTTCAATTTTGCAGTGAAAAATGACCCTTTTTTGGCAAAGTGACGAGCTATAGTTTTTGAACCCTAGCCCTGCCGGCACCTAGGGAAATCTAGCAAACCTATACATTTTTGAAAACTAGACACCCAGGGGAATCCAGGATGGGGTGACTTGACTGCCTCCCACCATGGTCTGTTACCCAGAATCCCTTGCAAACGTAAAAAATTGACAAAAAAACCACATTTTCCCCACATTTCTGTTATGGAAAGTTCTGGAATCTGCGTGGATCCACAAATTTCCACCCACCCCACGTTCCCCACAGTCCTATGAGAAAAATGGTACCTCACTTGTGCGGGTCGGCCTAGTGCCCGCGACAGGAAACGGCGCAAAACGCAACGTGGTCACACCTCAATTTTGCAGTGAGAAATGACCCTTTTTTGGCACAGTGACTAGCTGTAGTTTTTGAACCCTAGCCCTGCCGGCACCTAGGGAAACCTAGCAAACCTATACATTTTTTAATACTAGACACCCACGGGAATCCAGGATGGGGTGACTTGACTGCCTCCCACCATGGTCTGTTACCCAGAATCCCTTGCAAACGTTAAAAATTGACAAAAAAAACACATTTTCCCCAAATTTCGGTGTGGGAAAGTTCTGGAATCTGCGTGGATCCACAAATTTCTACCCACCCCACGTTCCCCAAAGTCCTACGAGAAAAATGGTACCTCACTTGTGCTGGTCGGCCTAGTGCCCGCGACAGGTAACGGCGCAAAACGCAACATGGTCACACCTCACTTTTGCAGTGAAAAATGACCCTTTTTTGGCAAAGTGACGAGCTATAGTTCTTGAACCCTAGCCCTGCCGGCACCTAGGGAAATCTAGCAAACCTATACAATTTTTGAAAACTAGACACCCAGGGGAATCCAGGATGGGGTGACTTGACTGCCTCCCACCATGGTCTGTTACCCAGAATCCCTTCAAACGTAAAAAATTGACAAAAAAAACACATTTTCCCCACATTTCTGTTATGGAAAGTTCTGGAATCTGCGTGGATCCACAAATTTCCACACACCCCGCGTTCCCCAACGTCCTACGAGAAAAATGGTACCTCACTTGTGCGGGTCGGCCTAGTGCTCGCGACAGGAAACGGCGCAAAACGCAACGTGGTCACACCTCAATTTTGCAGTGAAAAATGACCCTTTTTTGGCAAAGTGACTAGCTGTAGTTTTTTAACCCTAGCCCTGCCGGCACCTAGGGAAACCTAGCAAACCTATACATTTTTGAAAACTAGACACCCAGGGGAATCCAGTATGGGGTGACTTGACTGCGTCCCACCATGGTCTGTTACCCAGAATCCCTTGCAAAGGTAACAAATTGGCAAAAAAAACACATTTTCCCCACATTTCTGTGATGGAAAGTTCTGGAATCTGCGTGGATCCACAATTTTCCACCCACCCCGCGTTCCCCAAAGTCCTACGAGAAAAATGGTACCTCACTTGTGCAGGTTGGCCTAGTGCCCGTGACAGGAAACGGCGCAAAACGCAACGTGGTCACACCTCAATTTTGCAGTGAAAAATGACCCTTTTTTTGGCAAAGTGACGAGCTGTAGTTTTTTAACCCTAGCTCTGCCGACACCTAGGGAAACCTACCAAAGCCACACATTTCTGAAAACTAGACACCCGGCGGCTTCCAGGGAGGTATGGCTTGCGTGGATCCCCCAACGTTTCCTTACCCAGAATCCCCTGCAAACCTCAATTTTAGCTGGGAAAAAAAACACTTTTCTCACACATTTTGGTATGGGAAAGTTGTGGCATCACCGGGCTCACACAAATTTACCACCACCAAGCATTCCCCCAGGTCTCCTGGTAAAAATGGTGCCTCACTTGTGTGGGAGGCCCAAGTACCCGCGGCAGGCAAGGGCCCAGAACGTAGTGAGGCGACATCAAAATGGCCTATCGCAAAATCACCTGGTTTTGCAAGGGGGGTCACTTTGGCTTTGACCCGGTGCTCGGCGGCCATCTAGGGAAACCTACCAAACCCACACATTTCTGAAAACTAGACACCCGGCGGCTTCCAGGGAGGTATGGCTTGCGTGGATCCCCCAACGTTTCCTTACCCAGAATCCGCTGCAAACCTCAATTTTAGCTGAAAAAATCACTTTTTCACACATTTTGGGGTGGGAAAGTTGTGGCATCACCGGGCTCACACAAATTTACCACCACCCAGCATTTCCCCAGGTCTCCCGGTAAAAATGGTGCCTCACTTGTGTGGGAGGCCCAAGTACCCGCGGCAGGCAAGGGCCCAAAACGTAGTGATGCGACATCAACATTGCCTATCCCAAATGTCGCCTCACTACGTTTTGGGCCCTTGCCTGCCGCGGGTACTTGGGCCTCCCACACAAGTGAGGCACCATTTTTACCAGGAGACCTGGGGGAATGCTTGGTGGTGGTAAATTTATGTGAGCCCGGTGATGCCACAACTTTCCCATACCAAAATGTGTGAAAAAAGTGATTTTTTTCAGCTAAAATTGAGGCCGTTGAGCACCGGGCCAAAAACCAAAGTGACCCCCCTTGCAAAACCAGATTAACTATTGTTCCTACAGCGTGAGAATTTTGGAATAAAATTGCAAAGAAAATGTGGCAGACATTTTGAGGTTTGCAGGACATTGGGGATAAAAAAAACTTTTTGAATTCACAAGAGAGACATCACCATGAACTCCCATGGGTTTTCGACAATATCTACAGTTGGTGGGTTATTCTCACATGGAAAGTGTACCTGGGCAGAGAAACTAAAGACAAAGATTTCTGCACAACCATCTATTCCTCAAACACACACACATACTGGTTGGATTTGGCACGAGGGCGAGTCTTGGTTCAGTGTATTACATTTTATTAACTAGAGATTTCACAAAAATGAAATGCACTGTCAATAATTAAATTCACAAAATACCAAACCAATGACTCGCAGCTCGTGAGCTGTAAAGCCACGTCAAGACACCAACCACTTTACAGGCCATTCACACACCTTTCATACGTGATACAAACAAGACCATTCGCACCACCAGGTACAAAAGCAACACATTACAAAATTCACCAAAAAGGAACTAGGTACACCCTGCTTCAGAAAGACAAATATTACTGCACAGCCATCTAATACGCAAGCACACACACATACTGGTTGGATTTGGCACGAGGGTGAGTGATGGTTCAGTAGATACAATTGTATTAGCAAGTGATTTGACAAAAATGAAAAGCACTGTTAATAATTGAAAGGGCGAGAAACTGAACCATTGACTCACAGCTCGTGAGCTGTAAAGTCACGACAAGGCACCAACCTCTTTACAGGCCATTCATACACCTTTCATACGTGTGAGACATACAAAACCATTCACACCACCAGCCGCGTGCCCATCACATAACAAAACTCACACCAGCACACAGCGCCATTCAAGGGCCCATCACTTTCACACGCCCACAATCCAGACACAGCAACTACACAGGCTGATGGATTGCGTGGAGTGGCACTCAGCTAGCAGTGTGTGTAGTGACCAGCAGAAAGTCACTACTCACACACAGCCAGCCGAGCACCAGTCCACACACACCGCTAGCAGAGCGCCAGTCCAGGCACACCGCTAGCCAAGCGCCAGTCCAGGCACACCGCCAGCCAATCGCCAGTCCAGGCACACCGGCAGCCAATCGCCAATCCATGCACACCGCCAGCCAAGCTCCAGTCCACGGACACCACCAGCCACGCACCAGTCCGCACACACCATCAGTCCACGCACACCGCCAGCCAAGTACCAGTCCACGCACACCACCAGCCAAACACCAGTCCACGCACACCGCCAGCCAAGTACCAGTCCACGCACACCGCCAGCCAAGCTCCAGTCCACGCACACCACCAGCCAAGCTCCAGTCCACGCACACCACCAGCCACGCACCAGTCCACGCACACCGCCAGTCCATGCACACCGCCAGTCCACGCACACCGCCAGCCAAGCACCATTCCACGCACACCACCAACCAAGTGCCAGTCCACACACACCAACAGCCAAGCACAAGCCTACACACACCGCCATCACATTTAGGATTTTTTTAGAAAAAAATAAAAACACAAACAAATCGCAAATAGATACAAATCTTCTAACAGAAAATCAGCAACTAAATACATTGCACTAACACCAACCTTGAAACAGAATCAAATTATCCAAAGAATACAGACCAGGCAGTTCACTTTACCACTCATGAATGCTCTCAAAAATTATTTTGCGTGTGGTACGCTCTAAAACAAGCAGGGACACACATTGCAGGATAAGAAGGACAGTCGGGGCAGTACATACGACTCTCCTTCCGCGTACCTCTTCGCCAACAGACTCTACATCTCCTACTGGGAAAATCTTTTGAGGGTGTGGGAGGAATGTGATCTGGAAAGTGGCGATCTTTCAATCTAGCAACATCCTCCACCACTCCAACTCTAGGAACACTTGCCTGTTCCACTACAACAAGGCTGCCTATTACAGACTCCTGAAACTTAGCAAAAGTCATCTTTGACTCAGGGCAAGAATCCTGGAACACAACAAAAGCATTAAACATTGCCAAGTGGAAAAGATGGATAGCCAACTTCTTGTACCAAATGTAAGCCTTACGAAGAGCAGTGTAAGGTTCCAACCTCTGATCTACTCTGTCAACACCACCCATGTGCCTATTATAGTCTAAAATGCACACAGGTTTGTGCGCTTCAGCGACCTGACCCCAAACAGTCACAGGTGCAGTGCTTTCATCATGGATGGTAGTCAGCATGTAGACATCTCTCCTGTCTGAAAACTTCACAGCAAGAAGCTCCTCGCAACGCAACGCACTGCACTGTCCCTGCACAAGCTTTTGACAAACAAGTTCTTTCGGGAAACCTTTACGGTTAGAGCGGATTGTGCCACAAGCAACAGTGTCCACTTTGGCCAATTCCCTGAACAACCGCACACCAGTGTAGAAGTTATCTACATATAAATGGTGGACTTTGTTAAAAAATCCTCTACCAAGTTCCCAAACAATTTTCTCAGTCACTGCAAAAGTGGACGGACAACCAGGGAGGTTAATCCTAGATTCCTTACCGGTGTACACCTTGAAATTAGAGACATATCCAGTCCTACTGTCACACAGCATATACAGCTTTATTCCATAGCGTGCCCTCTTACTAGGAATGTATTGCCTAAAAACCAAGCGGCCCTTGAACAACACCAAAGACTCATCCACTGCAATTTCTTTCCCAGGGGCATAAATCTCAGAAAATTGATCCACAAAGTGATCAAGGACAGGCCTAATCTCAAAAAGACGGTCCCACTCAGGGTGATCTCGTGGCAACGCTAAACCATTATCAACAAAATGCATCATCCGAAGCAGAAGCAAATACCTGTCACGACTCATGACTGCCGGAAAAATAGACGTTGCCATCAAGGGACTGCTAGACCAATATGAAGACATTGATGGCTTCCTTAGCAAGCCCATCAAAAAAGTTAAACCCAAGAACTTCTTCATCTCTTCAACATTTGTGGGAGTCCACCGGGTAGCTCTAGAGTATGGCTTAAGACTGGCACTGTTGTCCCTCAAAAACTGTTCGGCATACAAATTAGTCTGCTCAACAATCTCTGCCAAAAACACATCGTCCATAAACAATTGAAAAAAATTTACCGGCAAAAAGTTTTCAGTATTCACTGTAGACCCTGGAACACCAGTAAACTCTGGCAATGCCGGCTGCACCATGCCAGGGGCAACCCAGAGGTCATCACTTTCAAAGGGAAGCCTTGCAGCTCCAGCCTGCAGCCCAGATGCCTCTTGCCGCACTACACCAACGGGAAGCCTTGCAGACCCAGGCTGCAGCCCAGATGCCTCTTGCCGCACTATCGGCACATCAGTCTCCTCCTCTAACACAGGCACTTCATCCGCACTAAGAGTATCTTCATCATCCGATGACTCCATATGGAGAGAAAACTCACTGCCAGAATCGTCCCCTGCCTCCTCTCCCTCAGATGCAGAGTCAGTCTCTGAACCATGGTCAGAGGAAGACTCAAACAGCAAACCAACAACCTGCTGAGCAGTAATCCTGCAGCTAGCCATTATACTTACTAAGATAGAAGACTGCACAAACAAGTCAACAACAACCAACAATGTGCAAACCAAGTAAAGAAATGGGTACCTGTATCACAAAGATCAATGTACTCAAAAACTATACAATTCAATTACAAGAGACAGCTGCACTCACCAGAAACCAACTCTGCAGTGACACAGCAAAAACCAACGATATCCAAATAGAAAGAAGAAAAAAAAACAAATTACTCACAAGACACCAAAATACACATCGAGCACCAATGCAAAAAGTTTTTGACACTCAAAAAACAAACATACTACTATTATTAAACCATTTGCAAAAAAAATTCATGCAGAGAAATCAAACACATTTACATTGTACAAAAAAAAGTCTCTTACCAAACTACACAAACAGCAGAACCACCAGTAACAACACGGCAAACTGAAAAGAGCAAAAGCCTTCACCTAGAACAAAAAAGTAAAAAAAAAAACATTACTATTGCAATTCACAAAAAAATAGAACAATAAACATTATAACATGCTATGTTACTACCCAAATGGTCAATCGGGTTGTGTGCCAGGTGGGGCAGAAAACAGCAGGCAAAAAAAAGGCTACTCTGTCCCGGGGCGGGTGGACCAAATACATATTATAAAAATTGCACCCTGGAAGCGACACTTGCCAAAGGGGTCACTTTCATTTTTATTCACAATAATTCCCTGGTGTCTAGTGGGCTTTTCTGCCCTCCCCCCCCCCCCCGGGGCCAGAAACGGACCGAAAGTCGACCGATCTGCCCCCGGGGGGGGGGGGGGCAGAAAAGTCTTCCAGAAAATTATGCCCCCAAGGAAGCGACCCTTGCCCAAGAGGTCGCTCCCTAAATGAAGAACAAGACATCCCTGGTGTCTAGTGGGCTTCCTGGGGGCAGAAACGGACCGAAAGTCTTCCACTAAATTATGCCCCCAAGGAAGCGACCCTTGCCCAAGGGGTCGCTTCCTAACTGAAGATAAAGACACCCCTGGTGTCTAGTGGGCTTTTCTGCCCCCCTGGGGGCAGAAACGGACCGAAAGTCGACCGATCTGCGCCCAGGTGGGGCAGAAAAGTCTTACCATTAATTATGCCCCCTAGGGAGCGACCCTTGCCCAAGGGGTCGCTTCCGAACTGAATAAAAAGACATCCCTGGTGTCTAGTGGGCTTTTCTGCCCCCCCAAACGGACCGAAAGTCGACCGATCTGCCCCCAGGGGGGACAGAAAAGTCTTCCAGAAAATTATGCCCCCAAGGAAGCGACCCTTGCCCAAGAGGTCGCTCCCTAAATGAAGAACAAGACATCCCTGGCGTCTAGTGGGCTTTTCTGCCCCCCCTGGGGGCAGAAACGGACCGAAAGTCGACCGATCTGCCCCCAGGGGGGGCAGAAAAGTCTTCCAGAAAATTATGCCCCCTAGGAAGCGACCCTTGCCCAAGGGGTCGCTTCCCAATTGAATAAAAAGACATCCCTGGTGTCTAGTGGGGCATCCCTGCTCCACGATCGCGACGCTGTGCGCGATCGTGGGACAGGAATGCCCAGCATTGAGACATCAGGGGAGAGGAAATACTCTTTCCTCTCCCCCGATGCTGCAAGGCCTCCGAATTCCGCCCCCCCCCCCCGCCACACCGGAGCCAAACACTCACCGTCTCCGTTGGACGCCCTGGAAGAAATGAATTCCAGCGCGTCCAACGCTTCCTGATGACGTCGGCGCGCGCTGTGCGCGCTGACGTCATCAGGAAGCGTGGGGGGGCTCGGGGGTGGCAGCGGAAACTCTTCCGCTGCCATCCCCCTCTGTGGGGGCACGATCGATGCCCCAGGGGGGGGAGCGCCAGCGCTTCCCCCAGGGGCTGTGCTCATGACGGAGCGGTTCCGTCATGAGCACAGCCCAACCGATGCTCATGACGGAACCGCTCCGTCATGAGCATCGAAGGGGTTAACTAGTTACACTGATTTTCCATTATGAATATTTTTGGGAAATACAAGCATACATCAACATGTGACTAAATGATGCTGCAAAGATATGGTACCTAAAATCTTACAGTAGTTTAGCAATATATTTTTTTCCTGCTTGCATTTTTTTGTGAACATTTTATTTTGAAAGCAAAGAATCATCACGGTTGCTTTCAAGCTGCTGCAAATATTTGAATATAATCAGAGAGCATTCTGGGAGCATTATACATAGCCTCATATTACTCAACTTTGAAAACGTGTGTACACATTTATACTGGAACCACCTTCAGTAGTGCAGGCAGAGCTGACATTTAATTTTAGTGCTCACCCTAATAATAAAGGCTTTGCATTAATGAACCATAACTACAAGTTTGAACAGTGTTAGCACATGGACACACATATTACCTTAACTTTAGACAATGCTCTTCCTTGATCCATAATGTGGTATTGTAAACTGGCAGCTAAAGGGTTTGTGCTGTAGGGGGTTGGGCCTACTTGTCCCAAGGACAAAATAGACATTAAAACTTGTTGCCCTTGACCCCAAAAAATATGTCCCGGGCGTCGGGCTATAGGAATTCCACATCCCTGCATTGTATCTGACTTTGAGCCTGCTCAGCTGCTGGGAGCGTCCCAAGCCTACGGGACTCGGAGCAGCCCGCACTGACCACAGAGGCGCCCTGTCACACTATTTGCAATGGCACGCTACTACTTGTGACAGTGACAGCTGAGACATACGTGACAATGCATTTAAATACAGTGATGCAGAGCACCCCACTGAAATGTGTTAGTCTAACACCTAATGCGTGATACTTGGCAGGACTGTATTCCCAAGTAGTATAAAAATCCCCCTCAGATTCCTGGGGTTCCCCTTTGACTTACACCCCTACGTTCCGAGTGAGAGAGAAGTGGGAACGAAAATAACTCCCAGTAGAATAATAAATATCCAAATTAAACACCCACTATTGAATTTAAGAGTACAGAGAAAAACAACAGTAATGGTATGCAAAAGGTCAGTGACATGAGGCTGACTAGTAGAAAATAAGTGCTGATCGAGCTGTCAACCAGAAAACACAATAGTGCTAAGCTGCCATTAGACAATGTTGGGAGACTTGTGTTTTTTCTCACAACAAAACGTGACGATTTAAACTCTTATAAGATGCTCCTATTGAAAGAAAAGGCTGCTTTTTAGCCAGTAAATAATGTTACAGCATTAGCCTCCCGGCCAGTCTGGACATTGCACAGTATAGGTCCACAAGCCTATTTATTGTATCCCTTAAAAATAAGCTACTATCTCCCTCATTCATACAGCCCTTCATGTGCTTCTGAATGCGAGTGGCATGGTCATGGCTGTGGCTAGATGTCTGGGTGTCCACATACTCTGAAGAGTAAGTAATCATGATACCAAGTTGTATTCATCAACAATCTATTGTGAGTTGCTCATGGAGAAACACAGCAATTCAGAAGAATATCAGTCGGGGTTTGGGACGGCACAAATTATAAATCCTTGGTGTAGTCTGTGCACAGTAGAATTTCGGTTCTGCAGGCTAAAAGTGCTCAAAATCTCATAAAACTTTGTGGTTTCAAAAGGCGCTAGGAGCCGCTTGTTTTTGTGATTGATATTTTCACAGTAAGGCCAGCAAGATCCCTCCCCCACCCCCCCCACCCCCCACTGACTTGCTTGAATTCACCGGCTCCCGAGCTCTGTCCGGCAGTATACTTCGGCATGATTTGGATGCTGTTTGCTGCCTGTGCCCCGAGTAGGCCTGGGCCAAAATTCCGTTCAGTTTGCGGAAATTGCGATAATTTGGCATTTTCGCGTTCCGCGGAAAGCGCGAAAATGTCAAAATTTCCGCATTCCGCAGCTAAGCAATAATTTGTTTCTTGCTCGTGCTGTAAAATAATACATTCTCGAGTGCACGCGATCGCCTTACCTGAATCCCCGCGTTCGCCGACAAGTTTTCCCGATCCGGTCGCGTTCTCCACAAGATGTTGGATTGTTGGTAGCCATTTGCGTTGTCTCGCGACAGTTCTCGCCCGCAGTAACGTCATGCGTCGCGCGATCACGTCTTTCTTCTCACGATCATGGATCGCGAGACAAGTGAAAACAAGATGGCCGCGCCCGCGAGCAACCGCATGGGTAAGTTGGCGAGCCGCGACCAAGCAGAAAATACTGCGAACGGGCGGGAAAAAAACTTCTGCATCTTCGCGATATTTCCGCGTGTTTGCGGAGATTTTTAACATTTTCGCGATAATTTGCGAAAGTGAATTTCGCAAATTCCACCCACCCCTAGCCCAGAGCCGAATATCTCAGGCACTGCAGCGCACCTGGTTTCCTCCTCGCAGTACCTGACCGCTGCTCCGCCAGACTCGGCGTGATCTGTCTTTCCCAAAAGACCCGTGGACCGCCCGTAGCATCGGGTTTCGTGAAGGGAGTAGGAACAAGGGCAGGAGCATAAGTACAGCATTCGACCAGAGGTGCTCCTCGTGACTCCGGAGACCCTATTCAGAAAATTAGCTTCTCCGCTCGCAGCAAGAAACAGTACTTGCATTGTTTCAAGCAACCCATGCACTTAAGGCTAAAAAGATGCACTATGCAGCGACGGAGACCGAGATGGCAGTAGCTGGTACCAGCTTGGCTGCTTTATCGGGTCCTCAGCTCAATCAGGAAGCAGCGCTCCAGCCACCCTCCCGAGACTCTTCCCGAGGCAATGAGGTCAGCGATGGAAGAGGACAGGAAATAGATAAGAACAGGGGGGGCTTCTGATTGTGGTACAGGTCTAGATGATGTCGAGGAGGGGCTCGGTTAAAGGGGTCGCAGGGGGTAGCTTGCTTGCAGGCCCACAGTTTGTTGATGAGGCTGGACAGCATATGGGAGCATCCCAAGCTGAAATGGGGGCTCCTGCGAGAACTTCTGGGGAAAGAAATTCTAGTAAAATATCTAAACCTGGGAGTCACAAAGCTCAGAACTGGAAGAATCAAGCTGACAGCTTGGATAATCCCAACGCCCTAAAGGAGGTGGACTTTGGCGATAAGTTCTTTTCTCTATCAGATCCCTCTAATTCTTCAGGAGTAAAAAGCTTGGGAGGCACAAAGGATTGGTCAGGTGGAGAACTGACCCATAGAGACGGGAGTGACACAAGCAGCCTGCGTTTTGAAGATGGGAATACTGGAGAAGCAGGGGTCTGTCCTTCCACTGTGCGGAAGCAGAAAGAGCAAAGAGCCGCCAAGGACTGAGTCTAGGGGAGCCGCAGGGCCTCTAGTATGGGATTACTCCTTTTTTCCTGGCTTCATGGACAGCGGAGATGGTGCCACCTTAAATGTAGCTTCAGGGGAAGTAGAAGGCTCTGAGGAGATCTCGCTCTGTCATTTACCTGAGCATTATGGCACACAGAGAGGAGACACGGACTGAGAGCCAAAGAACCCAAGGGGCATGTCGTAAGCTGCAGAACTCTGTCACGTCGCTAAGTCCTGCTCTGAATTTGCAGAGCAGATAGGTGAAGTAGAGACTCGGACTTCTACGCTTAAAGACCAGCTAGTCGCTCAAAGATCCCTCGCAGACTCTCTAAAGACAATACGCAATGGAAGCTATCGGATTTGGAAAATCGCTTTAGAAGGAACAACCTGAGAGTTCTGGGTATACCTGAAGGAGTGAAGGGATCGAATGTTTGAAAATTTATCGAAGAGCTGTTTACAGATGCATTCCCGGAGCTTACACAATGGTCCTGGGACATGGAAGTACAGAGGGCCTACCGATTTCCTTTCAAGCAGCACTGGAGTTCGGCACAACTAGCAACTAAACCAAGAGCTATTTTAATTTGTTTGAACACTTTTTGGGTCCAAGAAGCTATTTATGATCTAGCACGGCCAGATACGAGAAGGGCAGGGAAGGGAAATGAGTTCTTTGTCAGGCTTGACTTTTGTCAAGCGATAGTGGTTAAGAAGTGGCAACTGCGGCAGCTAATGCCAATGTTCCAGGCTAAGGGTGCTCAGTTTTTTTTTTACTCAACCATGCCAAATTGAAGGTCATACGTAAGGGTCGAACGCAGTTCTTTACTTCTGAGGTCCAAGCAAAAGATTACTTGCAAACAATAGGGGAGATCGAGGAAGTAATATCAGCTTCACATTATATTGGACCTTGGGTACTTTTGCCTCACTAGGCGGGGAGCACAGTAACCAGGGGGGTCAGTGGGGGTTGGTATGTGGTGTTGGGGCAACGGGGTCACTGGGAGAGGGTGGGGGGGAAAGCAAAAAGTCATGGTGGCAAAGGTTGGAGCAAGGTGTAAGCTTTGAAGATACACACAAAAACAATACAATAAAGTTAGATGTGGAGGGGTGTGTCTCGCTTAGTTGGGGGATGGGCTGATGGCTGGGAGGCAATGGATTTGTGTGTCTGGTTTGAATGATACGGCCAAGAGACAGAGGGTAGCAATGGAGCAGAGTTATTCAACCTGATATGGTGTGCCTACAGGAAACATGTATTCCCTGGGAGAAGAGTGGGGTGATTACTGAACTGGGGTATACAGTATTAGTACGCACACAGCATAGCTCCACAATTGAGGTGGGGGGGGGGGGGGTTTGGCTAAACCGAATGTACGCCTGGTGGGCAGGGCAGCTGCAGATAAGTACGGACACTGGGCAATTTCTGCGTGTGCTGTTGGGGTTAGTAAATTTGTTATATGCTCTATGAATGGGTCAAATATGGACAAGGTACAGATCTTGGATCTTCTTAATATAGAGCTAGATTCCTGGTCGACCCCGCTGGTGATCTTTGGGGACCTCAAAAATACACTTAGATGGCCCAGAGCTACAACCCAGTATTAGATGCTAAATCGGGAGGAAACCTAAGGCCTTTAAGGCATTGCAGCAACTTGCGTTTGAGCATGGTCTAATAGATTTGTGGTTTATAAATAGATATCCCGTCACCGGCTTCACATATTTTTCCTGCCCGCATAATAAATGGGTCAGATTGGATTATTTTCCTGCCCGCATAATAAATGTGTCACATTGAATTATTTTTTTGTCTCCCGGGGAATGGCAGCAGTGGCTAAAATTCAGTTATATCCCAGACTTATGTCTGATCATAGCCCAGTATTTATGGATATTCAAGTTCAGGGTCTTTTTTGACCTCAGAGAACTCTCTCTTTTGATAGGAAGATTTTAGCAGATGAGATATGTTGTTGTTCATATAAAACACTGGATAACTCAGTTTTTGAAAATCAATAGGAACACAGTGGCTCCCTCCGTAGTTTGGGATGCTTTAAAGGCAGGACTTAGGGGGGAGATTTTGAGCTCTGGTTTCCATAAGCAGAGACAGCATAACTGTTTGGTCCAGGGTTTGTATGATGATCTTAGAAGGGCCAAATGCAACTTGATACAATCCATAGTAGATAATGGGCCAAGTACTTTGGCACAATCGGAAGTAGCTCGCTGTAGGGCCAGGATTCATTCTTATGGTCTAAGGCCATTGCTTGCGGATATCAAATATATAGGAGAGAATGCTATGAATTTGGGGAGGCTACTGGCAGGTGCCTGGCAAAATGAAATTGAAATAAGGAGATCGATAGAGGAATAGCTTCCATGGAGTATACGACAGGGAGATTAGTTAGTACACCCGCTGAGATTTTAGCGGTGTTGAGATCCTTTAATCAGGACTTATATACAGAGAATGTGAGAATAGGGAGTTCCCCGCTTTGTCCACTATCACAAGCCCAGTTTAGTCAAACTCTTAGCTGTGAAGATTCTGCATGTCTAGATACACAGATATCCCTGGGAGAAGTTGAAGAGGCTATAAAATTATTAGCGATAGGTAAAGCATTGGTTCCTGATAAATGACCTCTAGAATTTTATAAAACCTTTTATCAAGAACTAAAAATAGATATGCTGTTAACCTGTCAGGCAACTCAGTGGGGGCAAGCACCATTATCATGGGATGTTGGCAATATAATTTTTTTTAAAAAGGAATAAAATAACATTGCCATGATCGTATAGACCTATTTCTCTTTTAAATTGTGAAGGTAAAATCTATGCTAAAATCCTGGCAACGCGTCTTGTGAGGGAAATCACCCCCTTGGTTTCCATCAGTCAGCATGGTTTTATCCCAGGAAGAGGCACGGTCAATCATATTAGTCGGGTGGTGACCCTGTTTGACATAGCTACAGCTCAACAGACCCCACTGGGGCAGATACTTCTGGATGCCGAAAAGGTGTTCCACCGTGTGTAGTACAGCATTGGCTGCTTCTACGGATACCAACAAGGTAGCCAGTGTTCGACTAAACCAAAAGCGGAGGTTAGCGTACCAGTGTCTCCAGTATGCGAAGCGGGAGGGGAGGATGATGCTACGAGGCTTGAGACCAGAAGAGCATCGAGTATATTGGGCGAGGGTTTGTTCGACACCGGAGGAGGAGGAGAACGCGCAGAACGAACCAGACTAAAAGACCGAGGGAAGTGAAAGCGGGAGCAGCCTGACGAAGGTACCGGAGCCGCTACTTCGTCCTCCTTCCCCTACGGACCAGAGAAAGGCTCTTCTGTTACCGCAGAGGGCCCTGATCAGGAAACTGCCAGTACACCCCAGCCACGTCCTAGGAGGGTTGTGGCTATAGGCAAGTCTCGTTATTTAAGTTTCTGGTAGCACACAGTATGTGGGCGGGGAGTACACACCGCCACTGAAGCTCACCTTTATACCAACACCAGAGACACGGGTACGGTGACGGTGGCACTACTTTGTTAAGTATAAAATGTGCAGCCCATTCACAACGTGTATTTTGTTTCTCTTCCTTTTTTGTTGTTTTTCTTCTTCTATTGTCGTTTCCTGAGGCTTTTCCAAGGACACTCCTTGCAACCGGAGACCTATGGAAAGTCAAGGAAAACCCGGGAGAAGCTGGGAATAAACCCAAAAGAGAAGGCTATTTCAGGAGGACCTAGTCAACACGGTTAAATGGCATAACCATAGACTGTCCTGTCCCTAAGCTGAAAGCAAGCTGCATTATTTATTTGCTTTTTGTTGTTGTACTCACTCCCACAATAAAAGAGACGCATATATTTTCCTTCTGGATTATAATTTGGATGCTCTGTTTCTTTACACTCCCAAATTAATCCTTTTTTGGCTCAGCTAGAGCAAAGCATGATTATCCTACCAGTACAAATTCAGCGGGAAGAATACAAGGTGTTTGCCTACGCGGATGATGTGGCTATTGTCACAACACCACCAGCTATAGCAATGCCTGAAATAGAGCGATTGGCTGCTCTTTTTGGCCAAATGTCAGGATATAAATTAAATACTGCTAAAACGCAGATCTGCACAAATCAGGCTAGCTTTGACGATTCAAGAATCACACAGGAGGCAGTTTATTTAGGCATCAAAATCAGAGCTTGTCTGGACGAATTAGTGGCTGTTAATTGGGGGCCTAAGTTGGGAGAAATTAAAAAAGAATTAGGTAGGATCGAGTGTCTACATCTCTCACTGGTCGGTCGGTGCAATGTCTTAACAAGCATTTGCAATGCAATCGGTCTCAACTTTGGGACCTTATATGTATTTAGCTATGCAGCACATTAGCCTGGGTGCTGAAACATCTACTGTTCTTTAACAGGGAGGGGAAAGTAAGCACCAAACTGCGTGACATGCCAAGTATGAGAACACATGGAGAGAAATATTGCCTTTCAGAAGGAAATGCTATAGTCCAAAGCTCTGTTTTTAATATAAAATCAGGGCCTTCGCTGGTCTTCTCACTGAAAGTACAAGATTTGAAAAAAATATTGTCTACTGGTGCTCGTGGAAGACCATTTCTATGGACTGGAATTTAGAGAATGCTAAAGTGATTCTGGTATTTTACTGACCTCTACTGGTCGTTTTCTATCAAGACAGTTAAATAGATGCAGTTGAACAGAAAAAAGTCCTTAAGCGGAAGCAGACAAATCCTAGGGCTGATCTCCAGAGCCCACAAAGTACATACACATACAAGTATATATTAAAATATATACAAGAGGTCTTGAATGCTCGACCTAAAAATGAACATACTACCCAAAGTGCGCTACTATTTTAGGTCAGTGCCTTTAGAGCTCACCAGAGCGCAGCTAAAGAACTTGCAAACAATATGTGGTAGATTCATCTGGGGTCAGAAACAAGCGCGCAGAGCAATGAAGTTCAAGACATTACCCAGAATATGGGGAGACTGGGCGGTCCCTAATTTCACACTTTATGATTATGCGTGCCTCTTGAAAAATATGAGGATTTTATTAACTGGAGAAGTGCGTAGCAATGTAGCAGATGCCCCTTCTACTTACCAAATATGCTTGACGCAGAAGCAGAAAGATGCTTCTTTAGAGTGATTGAACCGAGCTACTATAAAAGGACCCGGTTTAAGGTTCTCTTGGCAGCTTTTAAAGTCTGGAAACCGGTCCATAGAAGTCTGAAATCAGCAGAATAGGCTACCATACACCCACATTCACAACACAGCTATTATCCCCTATTTTCTGGGACATGATCATGGTTATGTGGAAATTAAAGAGGAATCACAATTATTGGGGATTTCTATGAGAATGATTATATCTGTACATTTGCTGTAATTGGGGAGAAATAGTGCCTGCCTAACACAGATTTCTTAAAGTTCTTCCAGATACAGGATTATGTTCGGAAAAGTCTTCAAAAGGTGGTAATGGGTAAAAATTGTCTTATTGAAGCAATCATACATAAAGAGAAGATCAGTAGCCTCTATATGTGCCTCTTGGAAACGCAGAAGGATGATGATCTAGAGGTTCAGAATAGGAAATGGAATATCATTCTGGGTCAGGGTGGCGGACTCTTACAGAAGACTTTTGGGATTGCTGACAAAAATCTTGATCTCCTCAAGTCTTAGGGGACAGGATGTTAAAGCCATTTTTAAACTGTATTATACACCCGCCAGAATGTTGAAGTCTGTGTTGGGGGGGGCGTTAGGGGAGGGGGGGGGGAGGAACGAATGTTGGCAAATACTTTCACTGCTGAGCAGATTCAGCTGATATCCTCCTTGTGTTTTTTTACACGTGCTAAGCTGAACCAGCTTTTTTTAGGGATAGAGGGCTTTTTAACTGATGTATCTAGGACTGAAATTACGATTACTCCCATGTCCATGCAATTGGATATCTCAAAAGCGGTGGCCGAACTGGTTATACCACATGTGAACTCTTATATTTATGTCAACTGCCATGGCCTGGCTGTGTATAACCTCCTTGTGGCTTCAAAAAGAACCACCTACCCTTTGAGATGTGGAGAGCTAGATTTTACGCTTATGAAAATCTTGAGTACAGTTTATATTTCCTTAAAGGACCTAGTAGACTGGACATAGGTCTAAGGGTCTGGGGAGCTATACTTGACCATATGAACACAGAATGAAATGACCCTTAATAACTTATTAGTTTTATCCCTCTTAACTGGCTATGATTGTTTTTATGTACATCTTTATTCATCACTGTCAGTATGGAATATAAAAATATGATATTATATATGAAACCTATGTGAAAAACGTGTTTGATATATGGTACCTGATGTCAAACTTCTTGCTCAAATCTAATGGGTCTATATTTTCTTCTTTTTGTATTTAAGTATATCATGGCAAAATAAAAAAATTAAAAATAAGCAGATAACACTCCACTTTGAGTGAAGACACCCAGCAATTTTGCTCCGGGTTTTCATATAGTTTTTAGGTCGAGCCTGGGCAGTGCTTGTGCTGCTCTGCAACACGCTGTATTGGAGTATGGAATAGAAGCCCCGTCCACTCTCCACCCATATTTGTCACTGGCTTGTGTCACTGTCCTTAGTAAATGCTGGTTTCTGATTCGTTAATATGTTTGTTAGTCCCTCCTTAGTACCGCCTTGTCTTCATTTGTAACCTTTCATGAGGACCGACCCTTTTACTTTGATTGTTACATGGTATGTCTTCTTTAGTCTGTAAGCACCTTTTTATTTAACGAGTTTCTCCTACTGCAGGCACGAGGTGCTTTCCTGCAATAGCTGAAACTCGTGTAAATGCAAGACCTATTATATTGCAAATGTTTGTTTTCAGTGAATATATATATATTTCCTAGCTGTCTCTAGACCAGACCCGAAAAGAGTAATGGATGCACCTGCCAGGGACGGACTTACCCCGCTTTACTCTGCGTAGCATGATATCATAGCCTCATGTCAGGTGTGCCACCCATGCGTCCCGGGTGTTCAGAAAACAGAACGTTGCATTGTGTGACTAAGTTTCATAATTTACCACAGCAGCGTGAAGGGATCGGGGTGGGTGTCACCGGTGAAGGGCAGGCACGGTCGGTTTGTGTACAGCCGCTGTGTCTAAGTGGTGTGGCTTTCGCTTTCTGTGAGGGCAGGTGTCGAGAAGCAGGGAGCTGGCACAGTGTGAGGAGGCAGCAGCTGTAAGAATGGCTCCCGGGCGTTGCAGCTTCAGCAACATGTGCGAATATGAGACGGATAATTTTGTCCGTATCCGGAGCGTCAAGTATGGCACCCTCAAGTGGGCCACCCACCTGGCCGTGCTGCTGTATGTCTGGTGAGTGGGTGCGGAGATGTGCCCTCTGACCTTTGGGTGGCGAGGGCGCGCTGCGCTGTGCACGCTGCATGGATGACTGACCTCTCAGCGCATCCTTTCAGAGAGGCGAGGGCGGACTGCACCGCGCACAGCTGCACACTTAGCTGGCAAATTGTTTCAGATCATGAGTGACGCCGCTGCACAGCTCTGGCTTTTTAGCACACAGCACTTTCCAAACTGTGATTTTTGGGATGGTACTTACGATGTTGAACATGAAACTACAATGACCAGAATGCAACGTGTTGATTTAAAAAAACAAGCCAGTAAAAAACAAGCTAGCAGCAGACCCTCCTACGTCACGACAAAGATGGAGTCAGCCAGTCCAGATGGGCAGTCCGAAAAAACGACACGGGGGTAACAAAAAGCCCAATTTCCAATCACGAGCCAGCGTTTAGCCTAAACGATGACGCCAGCCAATAGAAAAGAGGGGCGGGGCTTAAACCCCACTTCCGAAATCAACTCTACGACAATAGATCTCGCAGAGCAAGTAGCGCATGCGCTGCGACGCTAGGCGAGGCCTAAAAAACTACACATATTCTGAGCCAGAAAAATGTCTTCCTGTCAAAGAGATAGTGTGTGCGAAACTAATAAAACGTGCTCAAAACACCACGAATCTGGATGAATACAGCTCTAACTTTGTAAACGTAGTGGACATTTCATTTTGGCCATCATGGGTTGAATTCCATGACAGATACAATTTCTCATCATGGAGAACAAAGGCGTTAGTTGCAGAAGCAGAATGTTCCACAATTATGGATGTGTTGCATTTACCACAATCTATCATCGACTGCTTAATATGTTGATTTTACCCCAGAAATATTTCTAGCACTAATGAATCAAAAGATAAAAATTTAAAAAAGAAGTGGCGACACTAGTCAGTCCCCACACAGTGAAAAGGCAAGCTAAAGTAGATTGATTACCTTTCAATTACATATTGCTGGATTTGCCTGTTAACAGGTATTCGCTCGCTGCAAAGGTTGCCCTGACCGTGTTACCATTTGTCAAACTGACAAAATAATAGTCATTCGATCACAAAATGTGCCGCACACTTTGCCTTTTCTTCCCGCATACTTCGGTCAAACCTATTGCATAATTTGGTTCTCCCCTGCCAGGTAACTACAGGAGCTTTGGTTTTAGACTGCCGATTTGAGACAGCCATATCGCCTTCTGACAGCTTTTTGTTGTGCTGTGGCAACTGTTGGTCAGGTGCCTAGTGCAGAGTTTAAACCCGCTGCCAAGTTCTTATCAATCAGGAAGTTACCATTTACCCGATTAGCCAGAGAGCGCGGGGCCAGGGCTTATCGCGGCTAAATGTTGGCACTATTGACTGAAATGCAGCTCCTTCATATTCTACACTATAGAGCTCACCTGGCCTTTAAAAATCCCGGTTTGTGTGGATCGCCATTGATAAGTAGAGGAGCTTTTTACTGCTGCACACGCTGCCTCTTTGAACAGAGAGGAAGCAAAGAGGGACTCCTAGGGCTAGGGGGGCAGTCTGCGAAATGAGTACCACGGTCTGCGCAGAGCGGGTTAGTAGCATCCTGCCCTGCCACCGAAACATCCTGTGTGCAAATAGAACATCGTATACAACTTGCAAATGTAAAGCAGACTGGTTATAGTTTTGATCCCTGCTCTTCATTCTCGCCTAAACCGATTTTACTTTTCACTACAATGGATTGTGTTTTTCTCTTCCTATTGCGCTGCAGCATTGGCAACGTTAACGTTGCTGGAAGTGTAGTGAGCCCCACTATCAATAATAATAAATTTAGAAAGCGACAATCTGAAAACCATCAATGCCTATAACTTTTGTAAAGAAAGATGTCCACAGCATCGCATCTTTATTAAATATAAGGTTTTCAGTTTTTGATGACTGTGAAGATAAACATATATAGAAAACTATTTCTTTCCCCGTCTATATTAACTTATGTTTGGGGGAAAAATCCAGAAAAGGTTTGGTTGATGGTCAAAGTTGTCAATTATTACTGTCATGTCAATACTTAGGTAGATTGACATGCAGCAGGCAAAGAATTGGTTAAAGAAGATTAAACACGTTTGTGCATAAAGCTAACTTTTTAACGAGTTTTACTGGTATTGTGGTCTAATAAAACTCTTCTCTCAGAGCGCTAAAACTCACCAGGAATCACAGCATGAGTGCATATGTATAGATTAAATGCAGAAACACACTAGTAGAATTGTATTTAACAAAAATAAAAGAGATTCATCCAGATATGAGAAAAAATATGTAGAAATACAGACTAATCTAAAAACAATAAATACCGTAAAACATGGAGCCCTAATTATATGCATCTTTGTACTGATGTCATGACAGCCTGAAAGTGAGGCTGGGTTCCAAGGATAGCACACATATTGTAGAGGATGCACTTGGAGAATCTCGTGCTGATGCAACTCAGTTTCCAACTCTCCTTCTTGCTCTCTTTTGGTTCTATACCCCTTTTTATATGCCATGTCTTACTTTTCTTCTTGCCTCTGTATGAATATTTCACCCTTCCTGCCTTCTCCAACTTGCTCTCTTCCCCTTCATTTGTTCCCCTCCCTTAACTCCCCACTCCCTCATATCCCTTTTTCTCCCTTCTCTACATCCCTCACTTATATCTCTCCCCATCTCTTCTTCACTTTCTCTTGTGACCATACCGTTCCCTCTTTTACCATCCACCCTCACCTCCTGTCTCCATTCCCTCACTTATGTCACCATTCTCTCCACCCCTCATCTACATCTCATTCCTCCCTTCCCACCTTGGTCTACTCTCCATTTCTCCTCCAACCCTTTTTGACAAGGAAGTTATACTCTCCATTCCGATGCCTCTTTCCCTATTTCCTTGTCCCCTCACTGCTTTCTTAAATTGCATCATCAACTCTTAATCCTTCTCCTCTCTCTGGCCATCTCATTTCTGAAATTCTCAACCCTTCTTTTTTCTCCCTCCTCCTATCTCACTCTCCTTCCACATCCATGTTCTAACTTCTATCTTTTACTTTCTCCGAGTCTGCTCATCTGTGAATTCTTATCCCGAGTAATCCACCCAACATCTTTCTTGCTCCTTCCCCCCTTTTCCTTACTACATCCTCTTATCATCTTTTCCCACTCCTCGCTCCCATTTATTACCCCTGCCTCCTTTTTCTCTCCCTACAACTTCTCACCCTTTTCTTTTTTATACCCATTCTCTTTCAGATTATTTATTATCCCCCATTTACTCTTAAAGGCACAAGCAATTAATGATAGAGCCACTGTACTTGCACGCAAAAGGGTGAAGCTGGAAATCATTCAGATTCAAATATAAACAAGAAGGCACAATTGTGGGTGGGACTAAAACACTGAAGTAATGCTGGAAAAGAGGTAACCCTGGAAATCACATATGGTCGACGAATATACTACGGGTGGTAAATGGGTATAGCAAAAGGACGAGTAGTTCTCGGCTGCCATGTTTCTAGGAGGTGTCATAAACTATCAAGTTGCAGCTCTCAAACTACATAGTTTTGTATAGCGCGCTAATCACTCCGCAGGGTAGCTCTAATACTCTAATATCACTTGGTGATGTCTTCTTTATCAAAGAACATATGGTCTTCTCCTATGACTTCATCTAGATCATGTCATGTGAACTCATTTTCAGTGACCTTATGTTTAGGATAAAGGTGGGGTTAATGGCATTGTGGTACTGTCATTTAGCAAATTAGTATGTTTGAAAGCTCCCAAAAAAAAATCCTACATATTTTTGGTCATAGACCGTTGGCATAGTGATCCCTGATGCAGAAACACGAGCAAATAATCTTAAAAAAGTGGGCGTCCAGAATAAATGGCAGTAAATGCTCACCTATTGCAAGACCTTAAAAATGTCAAACACAGCCTTCTCCTTCAGCAACGTCATCTCTGCTAACAGCACACAGTCTTCCAGGGACAAACTAGAGTTAGGAACTGTCATCAAATCAAAACATCAGCAATTCTGAAATAAATCAATTCACCAAGATAATCTGAAGTCTCCCACAAAAATCTGTTTTAGAAAACTAGATGACAATCTTCTTCTAACACTAGTCTACCGTTGCAATAGTTATTCTGCTTACCACATATTAAGAAAGGACGAAATCTTATTTAAAAGGACTATAAAAAGGAAACCAAGTTCTTAAACTCAGTGTAATTTTAAAGGTAGGATAACCCCTGGTGTACCGCATTTTAATCTCGAAACCTAGGAAATGAGAAGGTTTCACTTACTTTGTTAAGTACACACCTGGTATCAGCGAGTGTGACTGGCGTATAATGGTGGTTTTTGTAGCAAACGTCCTTTCAGCTTCTTTTAGATTCGTAACAGAAACCCAATCAAGCGAGTGGTTATCATTCAAAATCAATCAGCGGCCCTGATAATGTCAAGGACTATAATCAGTCATTCCTCAGTACATACTCCAGTACCATAGGAATCTTTGCATTAGCTGCATGCCCTACACCAGCAGAAAATATAAAACTACAAGACATGCGAGTTAAAGTTCTGACCGGGATCATCCACACAAAAAAGGTACAAAGAAACCCCAGAGCTTGTGGAAAAACCAAAGGCGGTGCTCATGTTTCAAAATTCCTTAATAAGGCGAGGAATAAGAATCTTGGTGACTGCGAGTAATTAAAAAAAAAATAGTGTCAACTACTATAGGAGAAATCTGCTCATTCTGAATACTTATCACACAGGAAACATCTATCTTAGGAATTGTTTGCAACAATCAGAAATCTCTGTAAGACAGGACCAGGCAGGGAAAAAATATAACTGAAAAATACACATATAGGCTGCAAAAAAACGAGAAAAAAAAATAAATAAAAGCACATGCCCATACAAGCATACGCATGCATATTTGAGAATGTTATCTGGAGGATTCCAACTGTAAACCGACATGCTAGGATGCATCCCCAAAACAAAATGTTTTCCTTCAACACCCTCAACTAAATGATGCAAGCACCATGCCATGTCACTGAGAAAACTCAGAAAATTAACATTCTGTTGGTTACTTACTACTATTCAACAATTAGGACCAGTCCCTAAAAAGGTCATAAACTTGACTGCAAAAATTATGAAATAAAATAAAAACGGTCGGAGGGTAAAATTGCTAAAAAAAACATAAAAAAGTAAATAAAAGCATAGACCAACAACTATGTTGCCTTATATGTCAAATGCCTCACTTCAGTGACAACCCGAAGCCCACAAGGCACTAACTTTACTACTACTACATATTTACAGTATTTCGATCATAATGAAACCAGGTACAAGTCCCATCAATCAAGACATTTGTAAAGCGCGCTACTCACCCGGAGGGTCTCAAGGCGCTAGGGGGAGGGGGGTCCGCTACTGCTCGAACAGCCAGGTCTTGAGTTGCTTCCTGAAGGAGAGGTGGTCTTGGGTCAGGCGGAGGTGGATGGGGAGGGAGTTCCAAGTCTTGGCTGCCAGGTAGGAGAAGGATCTTCCTCCCATGGTGGCTCTTCGGATGCGTGGAACGGTGGCGAAGGCGTGGCTGGTCGATCGTAGCTGGCGTGTGGGAGTGTAGAAGGTCAGGCGGTTGTTGAGGTATCTGGGGCCCAGGTCGTGGAGGGCCTTGTGTGCGTGGGTGAGGAGTCGGAACGTGATTCTCTTGCTGACGAGGAGCCAGTGCAGGTCTCTCAGGTGACCGGAGATGTGGCTGTGTCGGGGGATGTCAAGGATGAGTCGTGCGGAGGCGTTCTGGATGCGTTGGAGTCTTTTCTGTAGTTTGGCTGTGGTTCTGGTGTAGAGGGTGTTTCCGTAGTCCAGTCGGCTGGTGACGAGAGCCTGGGTGACCGTCTTTCTGGTTTCGGTGGGGATCCATCGGAAGATCTTTCGGAGCATGCGTAGGATGTTGAAACATGATGATGAGACGGCGTTGACTTGTCTGGTCATCGAGAGGGAGGAGTCCAGGATGAAGCCCAGGTTGCGTGCGTGGTCCGTAGGTTTGGGTGCGCTGCCCAGGGCGGGGGGCCACCAGGAGTCGTCCCAGGTGGAGGGTGATGATCCCAGGATGAGGACTTCCGTCTTGTCTGAGTTCAGTTTCAGGCGGCTGTTCATCATCCACTCGGCTACGTCTTTCATCCCTTTGTGTAGGTTGGTTCTGGCGGTGGCTGGGTCGTTGGTGAGGGAGAGGATCAGCTGAGTGTCGTCGGCGTAGGAGATGATGTTGAGGTTGTGTTAGCGTGCGATGGCTGCGAGGGGGCTCATGCAGACGTTGAAGAGCGTGGGGCTGAGTGATGATCCTTGCGGGACGCCGCAGATGACTTCGGTGGCCTCGGATCTGAACGGGGGGAGGCGGACTCTCTGGGTTCTTCCGGCGAGGAACGAGATGATCCAATCTAGAGCACTTTCTTGGATTCCGATGTTGCTGAGGCGCTGTACTAGGGTGCGGTGGCAGACAGTGTCGAACGCTGCGGAGAGATCCAGGAGGATGAGGGCCGCTGTTTCCCCGTTGTCGAGCAGGGCTCGGATGTCGTCAGTGGCTGCGATGAGGGCGGTCTCGGTGCTGTGGTTGGCTCGGAAGCCGGACTGCGAGTGGTCGAGGGATCCGTTTGTCTCGAGGAAGGCGGCAAGCTGTCTGTTGACGGTCTTCTCGATGACTTTGGCAGGAAAATGTCAGATTTCTGTCCCAAACTGTGTAATGCGCTTTGCTATAAGGGCAGAGATCAGTTGGGTACAGGACTGCTCAGGGACCTGCCTAAACTAGTCTATAATGCAAAGCAATGTATTAAAGAGGTAAAGTCTACATGAACTCAGACATTTTTTAAATAGGACTAAGCTGAAAATAATGCATGCGAGAAAAGGTCCTAGAATTTACACCAATGCATCCATCCCTCTGGTTAGTCTGAAGAGCCAGCAAGACTATGTTTTTTCTAGATTAGGCTAAAACGGTTTCTAAGCCAGATTGTATAAAGGCTGGTTTTAAAATTTACACAATTGTAACTTTTAATAGAAAATGACGATACATATACACATATATTTCAGAACAGTGTTCCAACTGAAAGGTATGAACCCATGCCAAACAATTTCTATAATTAGAACCTCAAACCAATACACAATAATAAAGAAACAAGTATACATCAAACAAATATCCAAGTTATACAATGCTGTTAATTAAAACATTAAAAAAAAAACACCATTTTAATGTGAAGGCTCAAGAGTTTCAAAAATTGTTTTCAATAAGACAATGTGATATGCCAGACTCTAGCATATAACGTTTTTTCCTGCTCCCAATGCATGCTCTTTTTGTCAGCACATACCAGCGCTTCAATTAAGGAGACCAGTAGTCCATACTAGATTCATAGCTGTATTTGCCCTGGTCCCGCGACTCAAGCTAAGGAAACCAACGTAATTTGTAACCTCCAATTTCAAATACCTTCACATTTAAAAGTGTTTTTCAATGTTACATTTTGCTTTTCTACACATATACATACACACACTTTATTGATCTGCTATTATTTAATTAATTGAAAGGTTTTAACAGGGCTGATCTGATGTAAATGCAAACTTTCACCACATGACTCAAACTAAGAGTACAGGGTCAGACAACCACAATAGTGGACTGACATCAATTACATGAAAACACACTGTACTCTTAGTTTGAGTCGTGCATTAAAAGTTCGCTTTTACATCAGCCCCTTGGTTTGTACATATGCTTTGTATATAGCACTGCGCACATCTCTGTCTCCTCGGTCACCCTTCACTGCACCATCATGTTGAAGCACCCGAATATAATGCTAATTTTGTCTCTTGCATAATAAATACTCACACAGTGCAATAATGTAACTGTATAGGTGCAATTCAATGGTTGGCATAATTATTTAACCAGAAGCACAACTCGGCATCAACTGCAGACAGGCGTAAATAAATTTGCTGCTTTAGTATCAATTATCCATGTTGCAGACCTGTAGGCAAACTTAGTGAGACAACAAATGTAAGGGGGGGAGCCATGCTTAATACTAATAGCTAAAAGCCTATATTGTCATATGCATATCCAGAGAAAACAAATGCCTTGTAACTTGAACACTACAACAAGGAGTGACAAAGCCAATGGGTCTGGCTTATACCTTTAGAAGCAATTGTGTATGTATGTGGAATTGTGGATGGGCGGGTCAATGGGTTGACAGACGGATGCGCGAATACAAGGGTGTCTGACAGAGGGAATGCATTATGAGTGACTGAATGCCTATACTCCAACAAGTGAAGAGACACCAGTTAAAATAGAGTTGTAGTGCCAGGCTGCTTTCAGAAGTGCTTAGGACAATTTCTTTCTCAATTCAGCCCACCCGGCCCCCAATACAAGCAAGATGAAGAGCAAACAAAGCTGTTTGTTCATTGTCAACGAAAAAGAAGAACCGCGATAGACTGGAGTTTTTCCCCTTCTTCAAAGTGGCAACATATGCACGACACCATAGGAAGACCCGATTATAAAAAGCCAGCCCATTACCATATCACAGCTCATGGAATTTCAGTATTATCAGTTAGGGTTTGCCAACTTCTTATATTCATCAATGTCCAGCCCACAGAATGAGGGTGCAGTGGGCACCTCCCCTCCCTGAAAGACTTCAGTCATGTTTGAGATGCAAGCCTTTGATGTAAATAGTGGTTGGGTATTCCTCAGGGAGCTCGCAAGGCAGAACAGTGTCCTCGAGGGTCCAAGGTAGGATTTCCACTAGAAGGAGGGTGTGGGGGGGGAGGGCTGTGCTGTGTCTTCTGTTCAAGTCCAGGGATTCTATCCTGCAAAGGTGGGGCAGTCAGGTGAGCAACCCTGAATAAGCCAACTACAGCATAAGAAGCACATACGTTACAGAACATGCAAAACAGCACACACGGGTCCACACTGTTCCTTCACTCTGGGTAGGCAACAGCATGTTCTCCAATAGCACTTGCTGCTTCCATATAACTATCTTTCCTGCATTCAACTTTCAGATAGCTCCCTACTTTGATGGCTGCAACCCCTCCTCTAGTTCCTACCACAGAAATCCCCTACTCACATGTACAGTGCATCTCCCTCTACTTAAAGGGAAAAAAAGAAAGAAAATAATGTTCAAGTTGGGTAGAGCTGGGTATCGTTATTTACGCCAAAAATAAGGGTTATGCGATATGGTGTGTGATATATAGATAGTAGATAAACAGATAGTGTACAGATCATTTGTACGAAAAGTGCTTGTAGGTTTGACGTTATAATGTAGGAATGTGCACGGATGCTTGTCGTGTTGCCTCTATGTAAGAGCAGTCTCACAACGTGATCTGGTCACAAACGAAAGATCACTGGGGCAGAGGCAGATGGCACCATGATCTAGGCTGCCATGGCCTACTGTGTAACTTTCTGCTTTAATCAAAACAACATTCTCTTCTCTTTGGTTGTCACGCTCTTCACTTCAAGTTGACGAGTGCGCGATGGGAGGCTGGTAGCCTCTGATGACAACAAAGGGAGACCCGTCTTGACAGCACTGCCCAGTGTCCCCAGGTTGAATCTAAACAAAGGTACAAGGAGCCTTTGCAGCTACAGCTCTAGAAGCACACTACAGTAAGGCAGCACACCCTTTCATATGATGCTTTTAACAGTGTGCGTTAAGCAGAAGAGGTGTTTCATTTTTCCCACCGCCCATTTTAGTGCCAACACCCACAGGGTGTAAGTATAGTAGCAAACTATACAAAATGTACACATGGGTAGAAAAAGTATGAACTATTGATTGGTCACAGTTCTAAAAAGTTGATTTCAGTATGTGAATTTGAGAACAAAACTGAATAATAAGATCAGAACATCTATTGGTACACCACAGAGACACAAACAATACATGAAAGATCATTTTTGAGAAAAACTCTAATCTTTAAATATGACTTCAAAATTACCAAGTTATATATAAGAGTAATCCTCAATGTGCTTGAAAGTACTGGAGATAAAAGAAGACACACAAGCAAGGAAATCCGGGGAAGGAAAGCAGAAGTGACAACAAAACGGGCAGAGATGAAGAAACATTTGTTCGAAAATAAATGGCCCGCAAAAATAATCAAGGAACATTTTCATCAGATTAGGTGAGCACAAAGGAGGAAACCTATACTTGAAGGGGTTTTGGGAAACCAATCTAGTTTTCAACTATGCGGCTGTAGGGGTAAGGTGTATTTATTGAAAAGGCAGCAGCTATTTCGGGATAAAGACCAATAGGACTCGCACAGAACCTTAAAACCAGGCCTGAGTGAACAAGTGTTAGTAGTTGACCAAAGAATTGAATCAACCCTAAAAAAGATGTTAATTGACAAAGTTGGCATGGTCAAAGGGCATGAATACAAAATAAAGGTGGAAAAAGAATTGAGTACCAGTAAGACAAGGTGAAACCAACTCTGTTAGCAGTAAAAGATCTGTGAAGAAAATTATGACAGACATGTGGAAGGGAAGACCCAACTAAACCACTGGAAGCCACGGAATGTCTAACTACTCGTAATAATGAAACACTCCAATGGAAAGTTATGCCTGCAAATCGATTTGAGAAACTAATGCATTCAATTACACAATTATTCCTTCCCGAACAAAACAAATGTTACACACCTTAAAAGGGACGATGATGTTCAATAAATTTTATTTAAAATTGGTTTATTACCAAACTGAATTTAAAGCTATAGAGTCTAAAGCACTAACCACTTTTGTAAATACAGAGGGCTTTTCGGCCTAGCTACAGTGGCACGTGCATCTCGGAGGTAAATGAACAGCGAGAGGTTGTATAGCTTGGTTAGAACAGGAACTACAGTAAGAGCAAAAAGACTTGACTATCTCCACGCTGTATTGATCAACAGGCAACCCCAAAGAAATAGACTTAACCTTAGATTGGAAATCGTCGTTTGATGCAGGAGTAAAGAAAGAATAATAAGGGGCAGTATAGATACAGTGGAACATTGACTTCTGCTAGTCAGTGTGAAAGAGGTGCCGGCGACTTAACTGGCTTGAAAGTTTTGGAAAATATTCATACACAAAAATAATCTGATCCGAGCAAAGGGTCTGAGAAGGAATAATCTGAAAGCCACATACAGCTAGATTGGACAAACTGATAGTACTAGAAAAGGCTTCCCTTTCCTGATTGGAGGCGCTCAAAATGCAGATTTGATAATTAGCTGCACATGTATATCACAGTGCTCTTTAATATTTATTTTCTTGTCTATTTAGGGCAGCTGCAAAGCTCAAGGAAGATAAACTAGCCTATCCTGGTGTGAATATAAACCGCGCCAGCTGCTTTGAAACTTTTTACATTTTCATGTAAAGCCCGCAAGCTTGGCTGAAAGCTATGGGCACGATGTAACATTCAGTGCGAGAAAAATTATTTGAACGGAACGGTGTCATCTAGTGCCTTGGAAGACAAAGTTATGATATCCAAGAGTTAGTTGTAAGAACTTAACACCCCGTCCTTTTCAATATATGGTACAGAGGATTGCAAGTGGTTAGTAAATTGTCTTGCCTTAAGTTGAGACCATGCCCTGCCTAAGCGTGATGTCGGCAAAGGGCTGAAGACGTTTAGGCCAAAACTGGCTAAGCAGTAAACATTTCTTCACATCCCACATTCTAAGCAGCAAAGTAGTGTTCCCAAGAAGCCCACAGGATGACCTCTGCTTTGCAGTAAAAGGTAGTGTACCCACTGGCAGCCTGCTGTGGGAAACTTGAAATGGTGAAATTTCAACCATAGTAAATACATACAACATGTTCGCCACTAAAATTGCCTTTGTATGAAGCATTTCCAAGATAAAGACTAGCTAGGATCAAACAGTGGTGGCCAGGCACTTGTCAACCATTTCTTTTATCACACACAGCCCATCCACCCCCTCACCACAGAGGTGTGAACAGTCCGAAAGGGCTCCTACATCCTAACCATGCATCAATGGGGAAAGTCAGAAGGACGTAGTCTTGAAAAAGGCAGATGAGCAAAGCAAGCAGCCAATATAATACCCTGAAGTAGAGAGACTGCAGCGAAAAGTAAAGGCACATTTTGTAGCCAACCTTTCACCTCTACAATGCTGAATAAAATGGACTAACTCCCTCAGCCACTAGTAGCATTGAAGTAGGAAGTGTGCCAGCTAAAGAGGTGACTGCCTCTTAATTTTTAGGTCTCGCCTGACCCAGCGCATGCGCTGGTCTGGCGAGACTTTTTGTGAGGGCTCATAAAATGCTACCATGGCCAGCCTAGAGCTACAGTGCATGTGTACGGGCGCACGCTTAGGAGCAGAGGCTGGAAAACCTCGTCATGCTCATTAAGCGCCCGCGATCACTTTCACTTTCGCCCGCGATCAATTACGCAGCGCCCCTTTGATGTTCTCATTCAAAGAACATCAAACATCAAAGAACATGTTGTTGTGTCAATGCTTTGCTGCGCCCGTTTGACTTACAATGTGCTTTCTCTTTCCACAAACTCGATGTTTGTGTTCCTTTATTTTGAGATGCTTTTAGTATTACTGTTTTGTGACTTAACCCCTTCGATGCTCATGACGGAGCGGTTCCGTCATGAGCATCGGTTGGGCTGTGCTTATGACGGAACCGCTCCGTCATGAGCACTGCCCCTGGGGGAAGCGCTGGCGCTCCCCCCCTGGGGCATCGATATTGCCCCCACAGAGGGGGATGGCAGCGGAAGAGTTTCCGCTGCCACCCCGAGCCCCCCCCACGCTTCCCCATGACGTCAACGCGCACAGCGCGAGCTGACGTCATCAGGAAGCGCCGGGATGCCTGGAAGCCATTTGCTTCCAGGCGTCCCAGCGAGCAGTAGGTGAGTTTTCTTGTCCGGTGGGGCCGCGGGGGCATGTTTGAAAGTATTGAGGCATCGGGGGAGAGGAAAGAGTATTTCCTCTCCCCTGATGTCTCAATGCTGGGCATTCCTGCTTCACGAATGCGCACAGCGTCGCGATCGTGGAGCAGGGATGCCCCACTAGACACCAGGGATGTCTTTTTCTGCATTAGGAAGCGACCCCTTGGGCAAGGGTCGCTTCCTTGGGAGCAAAAATAATGTTAAGAATTTTCTGCCCCCCTGGGGGCAGATCGGTCATCTTTCTGTCCGTTTCTGCTCCCAGGGGGGGCAGAAAAGCCCACTAGACACCAGGGATGTCTGTTTTTAGAATTAAGGAAGCGACCCCTTGGGCAAAAGTCGCTTCCTGGGGGGCAAAATAAATATTAAGACTTTTCTGCCCCCCCCCCCTGGGGGCAGATCGGTCGTGTTTGTATCTGTTTCTGCTCCCAGGGGGGGGCAGAAAAGCCCACTAGACACCAGGGATGTCTGTTTTTAGACTTAAGGAAGCGACCCCTTGGGCAAGGATCGCTTCCTGGGGGGCAACATTTTTATTAGGACTTTACTGCCCCCCCTGGGGGCAGATCAGTCTTTTGTGTAGCCGTTTCTGGTCCCGGGGGGGGGGGGCAGAAAAGCCCACTAGACACCAGGGAATTAGTTTAATTAAAAATGGAAGTGACCCCTTGGGAAAGGGTCGCTTCCAGGCGGCAATTTTTTATAATATGTATTTTGCCCCCCCCCCCCCCCCCCCGCCCCGGGACAGATTAGCCTGTTTTTTTTTCCTGCTGTTTTCTGCCCCACCTGGCACACAACCCGATTTACCATTTGGGTAGTAACATAGCATGTTATAATGTTTGTTATATTTTTTGTGAATTGCAATTGCTTTTTTTTTTTTTACTTTTTTGTTCTAGGTGAAGGCTTTTGCTCTTTTCAGTTTGCGGTTTCGTTACTGGTGGTTCTGCTGTTTGTGTAGTTTGATAAGAGACTTTTTTTTGTACAATGTAAATGTGTTTGATTTCTCTGCATGAATTTTTTTTGCAAATGGTGTAATAATAGCAGTATATTTGTTTTTTGAGTGTCAAAAACTGTTTGCATTTGTGCTCGATGTGTATTTTGTTGTCTTGGGAGTAATTTTTTTTTTTTCATCTTTCTAGTTGGATATCGTTGGTTTTTGCTGTGTCACTGCAGAGTAGGTTCTGGTGAGTGTAGCTGTCTCGTGTAATTGAATTCTATAGTTTTTGAGTACATTGATCTTTGTGATAAAAGGTACACATTTCTTTACTTACTTGGTTTGCACATTGTTGGTTGTTGTTGACTTGTTTGTGCAGTCTTCTATCTTAGTAAGTATAATGGCTAGCCACAGGATTACTGCTCAGCAGGTTGTTGGTTTGCTTTTTGAGTCTTCCTCTGACCATGGTTCAGAGACTGACTCTGCATCTGAGGGAGAGGAGGCAGGGGACGATTCTGGCAGTGAGTTTTCTCTCCATATGGAGTCATCGGATGATGAAGATACTCTTAGTGCGGATGAAGTGCCTGTGTTAGAGGAGGAGACTGATGTGCCGATAGTGCGGCAAGAGGCATCTGGGCTGCAGCCTGGGGCTGCAAGGCTTCCCGTTGGTGTAGTGCGGCAAGAGGCTTCTGGGCTGCAGCCTGCGGCTGCAAGGCTTCCCGTTGGTGTAGTGCGGCAAGAGGCATCTGGGCTGCAGGCTGGGGCTGCAAGGTTTCCTTTTGAAAGTGATGACCTCTGGGTTGCCCCTGGCATGGTGCAGCCCACATTGCCAGACTTTACTGGTGTTCCAGGATGTAGAGTGAATACTGAAATTTTTTTGCCAATACATTTTTTTCAGTTGTTTATGGACGATGTGTTTTTGGCAGAGATTGTTGAGCAGACTAATTTGTATGCCGAACAGTTTTTGAGGGACAACTGTGCCAGTCTTAAGCCACACTCTAGAGCTACCCGGTGGACTCCCACAAATCTTGAAGAGATGAAGAAGTTCTTGGGTTTAACTTTATTGATGGGCTTGCTAAGGAAGCCATCAATGTCTTCATATTGGTCTAGCAGTCCCTTGTTGGCAACTGCTATTTTTCTGGCAGTCATGAGTCATGACAGGTATTTGCTTCTGCTTCGGATGATGCATTTTGTTGATAATGGTTTAGCGTTGCCACGAGATCACCCAGAGTGTGACCGTCTTTTTAAGATTAGGCCTGTCCTTGATCACTTTGTTGATCGATTTTCTGAGATCTATGCTCCTGGGAAAGAAATTGCAGTGGATGAGTCTTTGGTGTTGTTCAAGGGCCGCTTGGTTTTTAGGCAATACATTCCTAGTAAGAGGGCATACTATGGAATTAAGCTGTATATGCTGTGTGACAGTAGGACTGGATATGTCTCTAATTTCAGGGTGTACACCGGTAAGGAATCCAGGATTAACCCCCCTGGTTGTCCGTCCACTTTTGGAGTGACTGAGATACTTGTTTGGGAACTTGGTAGAGGATTTATTAACAAAGGCCACCATTTATATGTAGATAACTTCTACACTGGTGTGCGGTTGTTCAGGGAATTGGCCAAAGTGGACACTGTTGCTTGTGGCACAATCCGCTCTAACCGTAAAGGTTTCCCAAAAGAACTTGTTTGTCAAAAGCTTGTGGGGGGACAGTGCAGTGCGTTGCGTTGCGAGGAGCTTCTTGCTGTGAAGTTTTCAGACAGGAGAGATGTCTACATGCTGACTACCATCCATGATGAAAGCACTGCACCTGTGACTGTTTGGGGTCAGGTCGCTGAAGTGCGCAAACCTGTGTGCATTTTAGACTATAATAGGCACATGGGTGGTGTTGACAGAGTAGATCAGAGGTTGGAACCTTACGCTGCTCTTCGTAAGGCTTACATTTGGTACAAGAAGTTGGCTATCCATCTTTTCCACTTGGCAATGTTTAATGCTTTTGTTGTGTTCCAGGATTCTTGCCCTGAGTCAAAGATGACTTTTGCTAAGTTTCAGGAGTCTGTAATAGGCAGCCTTGTTGTAGTGGAACAGGAAAGTGTTCCTAGAGTAGGAGTGGTGGAGGATGTTGTTAGATTGAGAGATCGCCACTTTCCTGATCACATTCCTCCCACACCCTCAAAAGATTTTCCCAGTAGGAGATGTATAGTCTGTTGGCGAAGAGGTACGCGGAAGGAGATTCGTATGTACTGCCCCGACTGTCCTTCTAAACCTGGGCTGTTTGTCCCTGCTTGTTTGAGAGCGTACCACACGCAAAATCATTTTTGGGAGCATTCATGAGTGGTAAAGTGAACTGCCTGGTCTGTATTCTTTGGAATATTTGATTCTGTTTCAAGGTTGGCGTTAGTGCAATGTATTTAGTTGCTGATTTTGTGTTTGTAGATTTGTATCTATTTGCGATTTGTTTGTGTTTTCATTTTTTTCTAAAAATGTGATGGCGGTGTGTGTAGGCTGGCGCTTGGCTGTTGGTGTGTGTGGACTGGCACTTGGTTGGTGGTGTGCGTGGACTGGTACTTGGCTGGCGGTGTGCGTGGACTGGCGGTGTGCGTGGACTGGTGCTTGGCTGGTGGTGTGCGTGGACTGGAGCTTGGCTGGCGGTGTGCGTGGAATGGTGCTTGGCTGGCGGTGTGCGTGGACTGGTACTTGGCTGGCGGTGTGCGTGGACTGGTGGTGTGTGCGGACTGGTGTTTGGCTAGTGGTGTTCGTGGACTGGAGCTTGGCTGGCGGTGTGCGTGGATTGGCGATTGGCTGCCGGTGTGCCTGGAATGGCGATTGACTGGCGGTGTGCCTGGACTGGCGCTTGGCTAGCGGTGTGCGTGGACTGGTGTTTGGCTAGCGGTGTGCGTGGACTGGCGCTCTGCTAGCGGTGTGTGTGGACTGGCGCTCGGCTGGCTGTGTGAGAGTAGTGATTTTCTGCTGGTCACTACGCACACTGCTAGCTGAGTGCCACTCCACCCAATCCATCTGCCTGTGTAGTTGCTGTGTCAGGATTGTGGGCGTGTGAAAGTGATGGGCCCTTGAATGGCGCTGTGTGCTGGTGTGAGTTTTGTTATGTGATGGGCCCGCGGCTGGCGGTGTGAATGGTTTTGTATGTCTCACACGTATGAAAGGTGTATGAATGGCCTGTAAAGAGTTTGGTGCCTTGTCGTGACTTTACAGCTCACGAGCTGTGAGTCAATGGTTCAGTTTCTCGCCCTTTCAATTATTAACAGTGCTTTTCATTTTTGTGAAATCACTTGCTAATACAATTGTAGATACTGAACCATCACTCACCCTCGTGCCAAATCCAACCAGTATGTGTGTGTGCTTGAGGATTAGATGGCTGTGCAGTAATATTTGTTTTTCTGAAGCAAGGTGTACCTTGTCCCTTTTTGTGAATTTTGTAATGTGTTGCTTTTGTGCCTGGTGGTGTGAATGGTCTTGTTTGTATCACGTATGACAGGTGTGGGAATGGCCTGTAAAGTCATTGGTGCCTTGACGTGGCTTTACAGCTCACGAGCTGAGAGTCATTGGGTTTTTTTTTTGTGCATTTAATTATTGACAGTGCATTTCATTTTTGTGAAATCTCTTGTTAATAAAATTTAATACACTGAACCATGACTTGCCCTCGTGCCAAATCCAACCAGTATGTGTGTGTGTTTGAGGAATAGATGGTTGTGCAGGAATCTTTGTCTTTAGTTTCTCTGCCAAGGTGTACTTTCCATGTAAGAATAACCCACCAACTGTAGATATTGTCGAAAACCCATGGGAGTTCATGGTGATGTCTCTCTTGTGAATTCAAAAAGTTTTTTTATCCCCAATGTCCTGCAAACCTCAAAATGTCTGCCACATTTTTATTGCAATATTGTTCCAAAATTCTCACGCTGTAGGAACAAACCAATAATTATGTCTAAACAATCTGGTTTTGCAAGGGGGGTCACTTGGGTTTTTGGCCCGGTGCTCGGCGGCCATCTAGGGAAACCTACCAAACCCATACATTTATTAAAACTACACACCCTGCGGCTTCCAGGGAGGTATGGCTTGTGTGGATCCCCCAACGTTTCCTTACCCAGAATCCCCTGCAAACCTCAATTTTTGCTGAAACAAAATCACTTTTTTCACACATTTTGGTGTGGGAAAGTTGTGGCATCACCGGGCTCACACAAATGTTCCACCACCCAGCGTTCCCCAAGGTCTCCCGAGTAAAAATGGTGCCTCACTTGTGTGGGAGGCCCAAGTACCCGCGGCAGGCAAGGGCCCAAAACGTAGTGAGGCAACATCAAAATGGCCTATCGCGAAACCACCTAGTTTTGCAAGGGGGGGTCACTGGGGTTTTTGGCCCGGTGCTCGGCGGCCATCTAGGGAAACCTACCAAACCCATACATTTCTGAAAACTAGACACCCGGCGGCTTCCAGGGAGGTATGGCTTGCGTGGATCCCCCAACGTTTCCTTACCCAGAATCCCCTGCAAAGCTCAATTTTTGCTGGAAAAAAATCACTTTTTTCACACATTTTGGTGTGGGAAAGTTGTGGCATCACCGGGCTCACACAAATTTTCCACCACCAAGCGTTCCCCCAGGTCTCCCGGTAAAAATGGTGCCTCACTTGTGTGGGAGGCCCAAGTACCCGCGGCAGGCAAGGGCTCAAAACATTGAGGCGAAATCAACATTGCCTATCCAAAATATGTTTGGGCCCTAGCCTGTCGCGGGTACTTGGGCCTCCCACACAAGTGAGGCACCATTTTTACCGGGAGACCTGGGGGAACGCTGGGTGGTGGAAAATTTGTGTGAGCCCGGTGATGCCACAACTTTCCCACACCAAAATGTGTGAAAAAAGTGAGTTTTTTCTGCAAAAATTGAGGTTTACAGGGGATTCTGGGCAAGGAAACGTTGGGGGATCCACGCAAGCCATACCTCCCTGGAAGCCGCCGGGTGTCTAGTTTTCAGAAATGTATGGGTTTGGTAGGTTTCCCTAGATGGCCGCCGAGCACCAGGCCAAAAACCCAAGTGACCCCCCTTGCAAAACGAGGTGGTTTTGTGATAGGCCATTTTGATGTCGCCTCACTACGTTTTTGGGCCCTTGCCTGCCACGGGTACTTGGGCCTCCCACACAAGTGAGGCACCATTTTTACCGGGAGACCTGGGGGAACGCTGGGTGGTGGAAAATTTGTGTGAGCCCGGTGATGCCACAACTTTCCCACACCAAAATGTGTGAAAAAAGTGATTTATTTCAGCTAAAATTGAGGTTTGCAGGGGATTCTGGGTAAGGAAACGTTGGGGGATCCACGCAAGCCATACCTCCCTGGAAGCCCCCGGGTGTCTAGTTTTCAGAAATGTATGGGTTTGGTAGGTTTCCCTATGTGCCGGTAGAGTTAGGGTTCAAAAACTACAGCTATGCACTTTGCCAAAAAAGGGTCATTTTTCACTGGAAAATTGAGGTGTGACCACGTTGCGTTTTGCGCCGTTATCTGTCGCGGGCACTAGGCGAACCCGCACAAGTGATGTGCCATTTTTCTCGTAGGACTTTGGGGAACGCGGGGTGGGTGGAAATTTGTGGATCCACGCAGATTCCAGAACTTTCCATCACAGAAATGTGGGGAAAAAAGTGCTTTTTTTTGTTGTCAATTTTTAGGTTTGCAAGGGATTCTGGGTAACAGACCTTGGTGGAAGGCAGTCAAGTCACCCCATCCTGGATTCCCCTTGGTGTCTACTTTTCAAAAATGTATAGGTTTGCTAGGTTTCCCTAGGTGCCGGCAGAGCTGGGGTTAAAAAACTACAGCTAGACTCTTCGCAAAAAATGTGTAAATTTGCATTGTGAAAATGTGGTATGTTCACGTTAGGGTTTGAGCCACTTCCTGTCGTGGGCACTATGCCTACCCACACAAGTGAGCTACCATTTTTATCGGGAGACTAAGAGTAGTTCAGATTTGTAAAGCAACTGTTATTACCTATTGATTTTTGATGCATTTCTCCATTCCAAATGAAAGACATTGTGTAAAAAAAAAGTCATTTTGAAAAATGACCAATAATTCTCATGCTAGTACGAGTATTCCCAATTTCGAAAATGTGCAAATACATAGGTGTCTTTCATACCGATTTTTCCATGTATACATTTTCCCACAATAATTGCTATATACCCGGAACATAATAAAAAACCATTACAAAATGCTGCTCAGTTTTTTACTCTGGGTTCGTTCGGCTCTTGGTGAACCTACAAGTCCTATATATCCCCACAACCAGGAAGGTCCAGCGGATGTAACGGTACATTGCTTTCAAAGAGATGTCATAATTAGAAGAAGTTACAGGTGAAAACGTTGACACAAAAGGCTGCTTTTTTCAACTAATTTTCAATTTTTCCTATATTTAACTGTTAGTTTCTATAAAGAAAACTTGATGGATCTACACAAATGACCCCTTGCTGAATTCAGAATTTTGTCTACTTTTAAAAATTTTATAGCTTTCCAGGATCCATTATTGCTTTTGTACCCATTTCTACCATTAACTGGAAGAAGGTTGAAAGCACAAAAAATAGCAAAAATAGAGTATGTCCCAGAAAAATGCCAAAACTGTGTAAAAAATGTTGGAATTCTGACAAAAATCTGTCATTTCCTAAAAGCTGGAGAAATGGTGATTTCAGCCCCATAAACCCTTTTTTGATACCATTTGCAGAGAAAAACCCAGACGCTTTCATTTACAGCCAGTTTTTCCCATTTTTCACAAAAAAAAACAAAATGTTGCTGTATTTTGACTAATTTCTGGGAACCCTCTAGGAGAATCCACAAACCCTGGGTACCTTTAGAATCCCCATGATGTTGGAAGAAAAGGACGCAAATTTGGCGTGGATACCTAATGTGGTCAAAAAGGTACAGGGGCCTAAGCGCGCACTACCCCAAATAGCCCAAAAAAGGCTTAGCACAGGAGGGGACCACCAGCGAAGGGGTTAAAGAACATTAAGGAAATGTTACTGTGAAACTGGACAACGTTCACAGTGTTTATTTCTGATCGCAGCGGCTGCTTCATGTCCGTTGCACCTTTCAGGGAGTCCTTTCATTGGCGCTTTCATGAGGACATGAGGAGGAAGCTGGAAACTTTTGGCACATTCTCTTTAAAAGCACAGCATGTTGGCAACTGGTTAATCGATTAGACCTATGTAGCGCTTTAGATCTCAAAGCGCTATGGTGGGTGCAGCAGTTACAACATTAGTGTTCCTCATGTAAAACGCTCGCTCCTATCCCCTCTCCCCCTACCTGCTACACCGCCTAGCCCCCTGTCCTTTGTGCCCTTTGACTAAGCACTCCTTCTCCCCTTGTTGGGGAAAGATCCAATATTTATACCCTGGAGTCTCAGCGAACCCACTGAGAGAGTCCACAGCGCCAAGGGAGCCACTCACAACGGGGGTATGGTATGGCCCCCCTTGCCAAAGCACTCCCTCTCCCCTTTTTAGGGAATAGATCCAGTATGTAGGCCTTGGAGTCTCAGAGACCCCTCTGAGAGAGTCCACTGCGCAAAGGGAGCCTCTCGCAACAGAGATGGGGAAATTATACCACTTCCCCTATGATCGCAGCTTACTGGACTTTGGACGCAGCTTTGACTCGTCTTCCGGTTTGTGTCCCCATCGCCCTCCCCCTGCCCCCTCTTTCCACGCTGTGTCTGTCCCCCTCCCCTCCTCTTTCCCTCCTTCATTCTCTGTCTACTTCCCCCGCTCCTTACCCCCTCCCCTGAATCTCTCCCCTTGCCTGCTTTTTCCCTTATGTATATGTGCTTATTGTTTATCTCGACCTTACAAGTAACTAGGTTGCCATGCTATAATAACTGTGTAACGTTTGTAACGATGTAACCTGCAACTATGATCTTATACTCATGTAAAGCGCTCCGATACCTCCGGGTCTAGCCAGCGCGATATAAAAACTTAAAAAAAAAAAAAACTCATGAATTATAGGGGGTGCAACTCACAAGGAGGGGGCAGGTTTGAGTGCACACTGGCTGCAATCAAACTCTTAAGATGATGGGCTGTGTGTATCCATTATTAGCACTCCGTCTTTGCTAAGTGATCTATTTTGTTTTGTTGTTGTGTTAATGCTTTGCTGCGCCCGTTTGACTTACAACGTGCTTTCTCTCTCCACAAACTCGATGTTTGTGTTCCTTTATTTTGAGATGCTTTTAGTATTACTGTCACACACACACACACCCAACCACAACCCCCCACACACACACCCAACCACAACCCCACACCCACCCACAACCCCACACCCACCCACAACCCCAAACACCCACCCACAACCCCACACACCCACCCACAACCCCACACACCCAACCACAACCCCACACACCAACCACAACCCCACACACCAACCACAACCCCACCCACCAACCCCAACCCCACCCACACACACACCCACACCCAACCACAACCCCACACACACACCCAACCACAACCCCACACACACACTCAACCACAACCCCACACACACCCCCAACCACAACCCCACACACACACCCACACACACACCCACACCCAACCACACACACCCAACCACACACCCAACCACACACACACACCCAACCATGCACACACACCCACACCCAACCACACACAACCACACACCCAACCACACACACACCCAACCACACACACACCCAACCACACACACCCACACACACCCACACACACATCCCCTCCCACCCCCCCACACACATCCCCTCCCACCCCCCACACACATACCCTCCCACCCCCCCACACACATACCCACCCCCCCACACACATACCCTCCCACCCCCCCACACACATCCCCTCCCACCCCCCCACACACATCCCCTCCCACCCCCCACACACATCCCCTCCCACCCCCCCCACACACATCCACCCCCCACACACATCCACCCCCCCACACACATCCACCCCCCCCCACACACACACACCCCCACCCCCCCCACACACACCCCCACCCCCCCACAGACCACCACCCCCCTACCCCCCACCACACCCCCCAACACACCCCCCACCACCCCCCCAACACACACCCCCACAACACCCCCCCACACCCGCCATCCCCCCCACCCCCCCACCACCCCCCCACACACCCCCACCTAACACCCTCCCCAGCCCCCAACACACAATCTGGGCATTCGTCTGACCCGATGGTACGACCTCCGCGGCGTCCCATGTCCGCAGCTACAATGCCCGGACGCCAGTGCTGATCGACGGATCCCGTGCTCCCAGATCGATCTGCTGCTTTGCGGCAGATCTGACCCGCAATGTGCTCTCAGTTTTCCTGTAGCTGCTGGCTCGTCTATTCACTCGCAGCCTGCCTTACGGAGGCACTAGTTTGCCCGTTGCCAAGCTCGGCTCTCCAGGTTGGCGCCATTGCTCAGGACTCGCGATGCCCAAGTGAAAGGCCGAGGAGTTCTTGCCAGCTGCCGAGGTTCCCCGTGCAGGAGGAACTGACCTTGAGCCAGCAGCCGCACCGGAGAGGTGAATCTCCCCTTCCGTCCTCGGAGGAGCGACATCTCGCCCGATGTAAGTAGGAATGTTTTGTTTCGGCTCCAATATTCTTGGACTTCACCTTAGAGCCTCATGTCAATGCTGCGTCTCTGCCTTGCCTGGAACGCTGTGGACGAGCGTATCCATTGGCACGACATACGTGGCTCTGTCACGTCCGGCCAGTTCTGCCATAGGAGCTCTGCCTGGTTGGTCCATTGGCGATCTAAGACTCCGAGCGCCATTTCCATTACGGTGACCGCCCTGGGAACCAGCATCGTTCGGCGGCGGATCCCGCCTTGCTCATCATCACCTGGGAGCCTCCGGCACACAAAATGAACTGACCGTGAAGCCCTGCCCCCGTCTATGTGAATACAAAACACGCCAGCGCCTGGCTATTTCGTGCCGCGTCTTCCTATTAAATATTAGAGCAGGAACTAACGGCTTGCCAGGACCTAAAATGGCGGCGCCTCTGTAATGCGTGAACACTGTTCCTTCCCGTTTTGTTTGTGGCAGCATTCATCAAAATAAGTCGATCAGCTAGCGTTTGAGAGGCTACACTGTTTTCAGTATTAGATATTGTAATTTACTGTTGATGACTTTCATAGTAGCCATATGACTCACAGACTGACCACTGCCTGACCCCAAAATGGCGACGGTCTGAAGACATTATGATTGCATTGCATTGCCTGACCCCAAAATCGCGGAGCTTCTAAGACATCCTGATTATTCTCATCCTCGCTAGCTAATTCTTGAGAACTGCTAACCAGGCTCCTAATCAAAGGCTGCCGTCTCCTGTGTATTGCCACATTACAATTCTGTTTCTACACTGCAGTTAATATGGCACTTTAAAGTTTAGTGTATTTACTACATATAATTATTTGATAACTACCACCCTGCCTTATGCTTGATCCCGGACTGTGCCTCGGCATTTCTTCTTCGGTCTTAGCCCTGATTGTATCTCGGCATTTATACCGTTCAACCATACGCCCACCTTACCTCACCCGGAACTCGAATCTTGTGCGCTAAGGACCCAACTCCTGGTCCATTAACTACCCTGACAAAATGACCGGTAATGCAAAAAAGAACTTCAAGCATAGTACTCTAAAACAACACCCGGAAACACTCATTGTAGATAACTACCACACAGCGACCAACGGCAGCACGAAAACTAACTTCATTTTCTACACAAATCGCCCGGATAAATGGAAAACCACCTTCTCTCTTCACCTTCAAGTCGCCAAGTCAGTAATCATTCCCTATGGTGAAACAATCTCCACTACCATCTCCCTAACCTTCAAAGGGGAGCTCACCATCTCCATCTACAGAACTGGAACCATTCTCATTCAGGCCACCGACCCGCACCTCACCACTTTTGACCGCCACTTCCCCACACTTCTTTCCTCATTAACTCAACTAAGCCGCCAAACCATATCTCCCCAACCCACCATCACCCTTACTAATAACGTGGAACGGACCCAAACTCCCTGCCCTGAAGAACCTCTATTCAACTCATGGACATCCACCATCACTCACTATAATCACACTACCCCTATCATTACTCTCCGCCGCCAAACGCCCACAACTACCACATCTACTGAGCACACCAGGAACAACAATCTCACAATTAACAAACACCACAAGACCGATCTAGATCCTGACAGCTCAGATTCTAACCGCTGCCCCCGCGACCAAAATCCCCACAGGCACTCTCCGCTCGACCCCTGATAATCTGAAGCCTCCCTTACAAACTACCTCTTCCTCCAACACAGACCTTTTTCCCCCGACCCTTACTTCCCCCCATATCCAATGTCATCTCCAATCCAGTGGTCACTCTCCCCCCTACTACCACTGCACACACCCCCTCCGATGTCCCACATGCACAGACACAACCGGCCTCCACCGATTACCTCACTGACAACACCCGTGACATCCCCATGGCCAACGTCGTCACCAATCCTATAAACTCGTTCCCCCCTATTATCACTACACGTTCCCCCTCCACTATCGCACACCCTCATACACAACCTGCCTCCACCGCTAATCTTATTGACATTCCCCGGAACTCTGACTTGAACCTAGAATTTCTCTCCCTCCTCACTTGGACAGTAGACCCTCTACTCCTCCTTTGAACTCCTTGAATGGGAGTATTACTAATCCGGCTCCCCGCGTCCAATCTCTCCCCTCTCCAAACCCCACTGATTCCGTCCAATCCCCGACCCCTGTCCACTCTCCCTCCAAAGACCCAAGTCATTCTCGGCCCTTGCCTAAAACCTTAAACTTTTTCAGCTCAATAGCACAGCAACTGAACAGAATGGAGCTGAAAATTAACTCCCTTGCGGCTGATTTCCTATACTTACAACAAGATCTTCTCAACAGGACCAAGCCGCCATGCTCCCTCTCCCCAGGTAGATTCCCTCCCACCCCACTCAATAACGCTCCCCTGGCCCCTCAGTGCACCCCTCGTGCCTCCAGTCCGTCAGCGAGTCAGGCACTTTAACCCAACCGGGATCGCCAACCCTTTTCAATACCGAAACCTGTTGAGATCAACGACTCACCTCGCTTTGAGCCAGAAGTCAGCCCCTTTCCCTATGCCTGTTATTATCGGCACTAACAGAATCCCTAAAAATATCCCCTCGCCTAGACCTCCTGCTCAATTCTCCTCTATCCACCTTACTCCCCCCATCATCGAGGCTCCCCGTCCTTTCTCTTGCATGCTCCTCAACTGCCGATCAGCAGTACAACACGACACAGACATTGCTGAAGCTCTATTCGCTGAAGAAATTGACATCACTTTCCTCACTGAATCCTGGCTCAATGTCCACTCCACCCCCATTCTTGACATTCTCAACCCCCCAGGGTACACCATCATCAGACAAGACAGACCGATCAAAACGGGGGGAGGTCTAGCCATCATCCACAAGGTAGGAATACAGATTACCAAACTTAAACCTGCAGAATACCTATCGTTTGAATACCTGGGTGTCGAACTCACTGCCAAGGGCACCTCACCCATCAAATTCCACACCATCTACCATCCTCCTGGAGAGCGTACCCTTTTCCCTGAAGAACTAACAGACCTAATTTCACGGTTCTCCATGACTGACACTAAAGACGTGTTCCTCTGTGACCTCAATATCCACTGGAACGACCCAGAAGACTCCACTACCCAGAACCTATCCAACCTACTTGAAATATATAACCTCAAACAACTCTGCAACAAACCAACTCACATCAAAGGTGCAACACTGGATGCAATCATTACCAACAATGATCTGGACTCTCTGAGAGCGATTTCTCCCATTGACTGGTCCGACCACCACCTCATTCTGTTCAAGATTGATGCACTTGTCTTCCACCAACCGATTCGTGATGACAAACCTAAACACTGGACCAGAAATATCAAAGCAATCCCTTTATCCGAACTTGAATCCAGGATTTATGCCCATCTTCAACTCCAACCCTCATCATCGACAGCCGATGACCTCACTACACACTTTAACTCAAAAATGACAGAGGTCCTAGACCAATTAGCTCCTCTTAAACTCAAACAATTGAGGCGAACCAAATCTAAACCCTGGTTTAACGTGGATCTGAATGAGGAAAGGCGTCAACTCAGACAAACGGAAAGGTCCTGGAGACTAAACCCCTCGACCTTACACCTAGCGCAACTTAGATCAGCTCGGCAAGCATACAAAAAACAAATTTTCAGTGAAAAGGCGTGTTTCTTCTGCAGCCAACTAGATCTGGCGAAAAACAGACCGAGAGAACTCTTCAACATTGTCAAAAGCCAAACTAACTGCACTCCCTCTCAAGAAATCAAAGCCACCAATGAGTGTTGTGAAGAAATTGCCACCTTCTTCACTAATAAAGTCTTGAAAATTGATCAATCCTTCAACCAAACCTCTAACCCTCCTTCCCTCTTAACCTGCCCCACTCTAACCACCCCTGATCTTTCAGAAAGAGTTCTCACCAAGGACAATCAGGTCTGCCTCCAGCTAAAAAAAATGTGCACTGGTCCGACTTTGAGCTAATGTCAGAAAATGAGGTCTTCAGGATAATTTCTAACCTAAAACCTTCCTCCCACACTATGGACCCCATCCCATCCACATTCATAAAAGAACTTAACCACACCATTTCCCCTTTCTGGACAAAAATCATCAACGCCTCTCTCACCTCAGGCTGTGTCCCAGACTCCCTTCAACTTGGACAAATCACACCCATTCTGAAAAAACCAGGGGCTGACCCTAATGATCTCAACAACCTCACCCTATCTCCAACCTCCCATTCCTTGCAAAAACATTGGAGAAATGCGTTCTCCACCAACTCAACAAACACATTGATGAGTTCAACCTCCTCGACAACTTTCAATCAGGATTCAGGAAAGGCTGCAGCATGGAAACAGCTATGCTCAATGTCTCTGACGATATTCACAAGGCTTTAGATGAATGTAATGCTGCCTACTCATCATTATTGACCTATCTGCGGCATTCACCACAGTAAATCATCCAGCGCTTCTAGAGACCTTGGCGAAGCGCTCCGGCATCAATGGCATAGTGCTAATATGGTTCACCTCCTTCCTTCAACACCGCTTGCAACAAATTAAAATCAACTCCTGTCTCTCGAAGCCAACAAAAGTCACACTTGGGGTCCCGCAAGGTTCGATCCTCTCCCCGGCCCTCCTCAATCTTTTCATGGAGCTCCTCACAATCATCTTGAAAAAAGCTGGAGTGAATTACCACCTTTACGCTGATGACACCCAAATCTATTTCAAAATCAAGTCCCCCAGCGACATCCAACACCTCAATACCACTTTAACCGAGATCCAAACTTGGTTCAACGCTAACCACCTAAAGCTCAACCCAGATAAAACAGAACTAATCCTATTCTCTCCAAAAAGCAACCATCGTCCAATCCAAGAGTGGCTCAAGAATCTGGTCACCCTAAACTGCCCCATCGTCCTATCCGACTCAGTTAAGTCTCTAGGCATCACCCTTGACAAGAACTTATCTTTGGAGGCCCACATCAAAAACTTTGCAAAAAGTGCTCTTTTCTCTCTAAAACACCTCAAGAAATTGAAACCTTTTCTTCCCCATCATGACCTCAAGACAGTAGTCCAATCCCTAGTTCTCTCTAAAATCGACTACGGGACCGCCATCCTAACAGGGACTCCTAAAGCTCACCTAGCCCCTCGAAGGGCAGTGTTGAACATGGCCGCTCGGCTCGTATCTGGAGTAAAAAGATTTGATCACATCACTCCAGCTCTCAACTCCCTCAACTGGCTTCCCATGGAAGGGAGGTGTATTTATAAACTGGCCTGCATCACACACAAAACCCTTCACTCTCTGGCCCCTAACTACCTGAACAACAAACTGGTAAGAGCAGGTTAATCCACAACGCTGAGAAGCTCCAACTCAATCCTCCTTATTCCTTCGAAACTGAAAAAGAAATCCACACAAAACCGATCCTTCTCTGGCAACGCTCCCAGGTTGTGGAACGCTCTCCCTAGAGTCCTCAGATGCAACCCCTCCTTCTCCTGTTTCAAAAGGGACCTGAAAATCCATCTCCTTAACAAATACTTTTCTGACCAACGTCAACTAACCTAGACTTCAATTTCCGAGTTTACTCCTCTCTCTTGACATTCAAGACCAGACTGTTAACCACCTTATCTTCCATGCTGTATTTTATTTATCCCTGGTTTTTGCTTCCTTACTGCCTGCCTACTATGTAATGCAATTTCCGTCTGTTCTCTCTTTACAGTATGTATGTAAAGCGCTCTGATACCCACGGGTCAACCTAGCGCTATATAAAACTTTTAAAATAAATAAACACCCCCCCACACATACCCCCTCACCCCACACACACATACCCCCCACCCCCCACACATACCCCCCAACCCACCCACACACCCCCCACTCCCCCCACACCCCCAACCCCCACACACACACCCCCACCCCACACCCCCCCCCACCCCACACACACCCCCACACACACACACCCCCACCCCACACACACACACACCCCACACACACCCCCACCCCCACACACCCACACACCCCCACCCCCACACACCACACACACACCCACACACCCCCACCCCCACACACACACCCACACACACCCCCACCCCTCACACACACCCCACACACCCCCACCCCCCACACACACACCCACCCCACACACACCCCCACCCCCCACACACCCCACACCCCCCCACCCCCCACAAACACCCCACACCCCTCCCCACCCCCCCACACACAACCCCACCCCCCCCACACACACCCCCCACACACAACCCCCCCACACACAACCCCACCCCCCACACACAACCCCACCCCCCACACACAACCCCACCCCCCACACACAACTCCACCCCCCACACACAACTCCACCCCCCACACACAACTCCACCCCCCACACACAACCCCACCCCCCACACCACCCCCCACCCCCCACCCCCTCCCCAAAGTTGACGTCATTTCGTATTACTTTGACTGCAGCATTGCCTTGCTGCTTAAAAGTGCTAACATATCACTGCAGTCAGCAAGAGCAGTGTAGGGAACTACCTCACCCTGCCTCGCCATATTTAAGTATCCCTGATATCAATGACAAGAACAAGCATTAAAAATGCAACAGGTCTCGTCTTTGTCAAAGCTGGAGCATTTTTTTTAGCAAATGGAGTTTCTTTTTAGAAGTGTTTTTATTATTGTGTTTGCATTTTTCAATGTACATAATATGCATATTTATGCATGCATTTAGAGGTTTCGTTATTTAGATATGTTTGATTTGATTTGATTTTTATATTTGTAGAGCGCACGCATGCCCGAAGGCGTCTTGGCGCTGAAGTTGGATGCAGGGAGATTCTGCGAGGATGATTAGCAGGGGTATAGCCATGTCTTGATGGCCTTTCTGAAGGCGAAGAGAGTAGGGCTGTTTTTAATGTTGAAAGGTAGAAGGTTCCACAGCTTGGTTGTCCTCAGCAGAAAACTTCTTCCTCCCCATCTGTTCTGTCTGAATTTGGGGACTTGGACAAGTTTGGTGTTGGAGGATCTGAGACTTCTGCCTGGGACATACCATTGGAATTGGGTTCTCAGGAAATGTGAACCTGAGCCATGAAGTGCCTTATAGGCCAGGCACAAGGATTTAAACTGTATCCTTTTGTCCACGGGGAGCCAGTGCAAGTCCTTTAGCTTGTTAGTCACCGATTCAAATCTAGGGATGTCCAGCACCAGTCTTGCTGCCGCATTCTGGAGGCGTTGCAGTTTGGTAAGGTATTGAGTTTGGATACCTGTGTATAAGGCATTGCCATAATCCAATGTAGACAAGGCAAGCGCTGTAACCACAGTTTTCCGTGAATCCAGTGGAATAAATGGGCATATTCTTCTGATCAGTTTCAATAAGTGTGCCATATGGAGGATGACACCTTATTTACCTGGGAATTAAACGTCAATTTGTCATCGAAGATAAAACCGAGATTTTTGACTTTCCCCACTGGGAGAGGGCAGTCGCCCAGAGTGTCAGGCCACCAGTCGGGGGACCAGAGGTCGGCCATAGTACCTAGCAGCATGATCTCGGTTTTTCCACAGTTTAGCTTTAGGCAGTTACATCGCATCCAGTGGTTGACTTGGGTCATACAGTTCCTGAAGCGGTCTATTGATTCCTCTATATTGCCAGAGACTGATACCACTATTTGAGTGTCATCGGCGTATGAGACTGGTGTGAAACCGAAGTTTCTAATAACTGAGGCTAAAGGGGCAACGTAAATGTTAAAGAGAGTGGGGCTAAGCGCCGAGCCCTGAGGAACCCCACATGGTGTCATAAAAGGGTTGGAAGCGTGTTCTCCCAGGGTGACTGTGAAAGATCTGTCTCTCAGAAAAGACGCCATCAGCTGGCGGGCAGAATCTTGAATCCCTAGTTCGTCCAGGCGTGCCAGGAGGATATCGTGGTTCACGGTGTCTAAGGCCGCCGATAGATCTAACAAGATCAAGGCGGCCTTCCCTCCTGCGTCTAACGCACTCCTGAGACCTTCTGCTGCCATTACCAATGCTGTCTCAGTGCCATGATGTTCTCTGAACCCATATTGTGAGTTATCCAGGTAATTTCTGGAGACTATAAGATCCTTCAGTTGTTGATTAAGCAATTTCTCCAACACTTTAGCTGGAAAGGGTATTCTGGAGATTGGCCTATAGCTGCTGAGGTCTTTAGGGTCCAAGGTACTTTTTTTTAGTACGGGGGTGACTGCAGCGATTTTCCAGGCATCTGGAAAGGCTCCTGAATGGATTATTTCTGAAAACAGGACGTGTAGCTGCTCGCTGAGTATATCTGGAAATAAATGCATAATTTTTGGCGGGCAAGGATCCGTTGGGTTGCCGGATCTGATGGTTTTTACCACCTGGTGTATCTGTTCTACTGTAGGGAGCGTGAAGCGGAAGCCTGTTTCCGGATTTGATGTCTCTCGTTCTGGGCTAAGGTAGTTATTTGAACTTATAATGGAGTGGTTCGTTTTGAATGGTTCAAATACTTTAGCAACTTTGTCCACAAAGAAATTTCCTAGGTTGTTGCAGAACTCAGTGCTGCCTTCCAATTGATTTGTGGGTGAGGGACCTGCTAATTTTTTAATAGTCGCGAAGAGTTCCTTACTTGAGTTCATCGTCTCTTTGATTTTGCTGGTGAAATAATTCGACTTTTCCCTGATTACAAGTTTTTTGTAGTCAGTTAATGTTTGAGCATAGTCCTTTTTAAGGTTTGGTTCGTAGTTGGCTCTCCATTTTCTCTCAGCCCTCCTACATGTTTGTTTCTGTGCCCTGAGTTTTCCAGAAAACCAAGGTTCTGACGGCTTTTTCCGTTTTGGAACAAAGCATTTCGTAGGGACTGCCAGTTTCACCGCAGTCTTTATCCAAGAGGAGATCCTGTCGGCTAGCTGATTACTGTTGGGCACTGACTCAGGTCTGGTCCTAGTGAGTGTCTCCTGTAGCAGCTGTGTGTTAATTTTTGCCCAGTCTTGGTATGTAACTGGCCTCAGGCCTTTGGATACTCCAATCTGTACCTGACTAATGGTGATAGTAAATATGATGGCTTTATGATCTGACCATGTGACGGGTAGAATCTCCAAAATCTTAAGGTTGGAGTTGGAGGAGAAGATCCCATCCAGTGTGTGTCCTGCCACATGGGTACCTTGATTAACGATCTGGTCCAGGGAGAGTCCAGACACTGCATCGAGCAATTCACCAGTATGTAGATGTATTGTATGTGTTATATGTGCATATATATGTTGGTCTATATATGTATCTAGGTATATAATAGCATAGTGTGCATACATATATAAAGATCAAATTGCCTCCTTGGCCAATCAACTTGTATTCACCCACGACTCACACCCTGCAGTGTGCATGCAGAAATATGAATGCCCCCAAACCACTGGTATAATTGGTGTAAGCAGCTTTCGAAGTGATTAACAATGCAGTGATGATAGCAACTAAAATATATGTAAATGTGAACTTTTTAAATGATGCCTCGTGGTGTGCATTTCTCATATTCTACTTTTTAAAATTTTCACCAAGCTTATAAAATACACCCGCACTCAATACATTTCACCGTGTGCAACCAGGAAGCAGCAAGGAGAGATCACTGGATATGCATGCTTACTCCAACATGCCACGGACAGCATTTCAACCCTACAAAATGCCTACTTTTGAACCAGCACCCCTCCATTTAATATTGCGTATTATCTTCAGGGAGTGACAGAAAGATTCCTGCTTGGTACCATAAACATCATAATACTCATGAACTCACTTTTCAACCATGACAAAAACGATCCAGGCGACCAGTTCAAAGCAAGACATTTTGGGAGCAGGTTAAACGCTGAGAAGGGCATTCACACGTCCCCACAGGGACAGAGAGACCCAAACGTGAGCTCATTTTTTCCATCTTGTGTTCTTCACCCTGTGTATGTATACACTGACCACAGAACATTAAGGCAAGTTTGTGTCCAGCAATTCTGCACAAGGAGTCACTGGCCTCGGTCCCCAAGAGAGAAAAAACAAGCATTGGCATAGTCAATAGGTCTCACTTGTGGGACCTTATAAGTGTTTAGCGATGCAACAGTTGATGATGTTGCACCAAGGGTATTGTGCTGCATTACTAAATACTTATAAGGTCCCAAAAGCGAGACCTATTGGCTATGCCAATGCTTGTTAAAAAAAAACTCAGCTCAGCACCGGTGAGACCCGGCCCACTTAAAGCCCTGCTTATCAGGCTACACTAAAAAGTAAACCATGCAATTATGTCTGCCCAGTTCATTACCCAAGTACAATGTGCAGAGCTATATTGTAATTGATTAGGCTTGTTTGTCCTGTATCAGCAGAAAAACCCCATTTGTGGTTCCTAATGGCGAGCATACAAGCTCATGCTGTACTGTTATGGCAGATCGCCACCCTCTGCTAAACAAACAGCTTTTAATAACTCTCAAAGGTTGTGCTGTTCAGCTTTACAGTATGTGTCTGCACATTTGTCTGTTAATAATTAAGACTTTACAACCACCTGTAAAGAGCTTGGTAATCAAAACTCTAGCCGTTAATCGCAATGTCTGGCTGCTGTGTCGGTGAAATTGCTACAAGATTGCTGGGGATACCTCGCAGGGCTGCAGGGTGCAAGCAAACCCTGACGACGCAGCAATCAACACACATACACTATGCTAGTACATAGACCCCGGCCCTGGTCTCTTCAATGACCTCACCCCAGCCGGGGTGGTATTTATTAACAATCACCAAGTGGTGCGGAACCAACCACTATTACACATCCCCTGGCGCACCTGTTGCGTCACAGGCATGACACTACAGTGGCCTCTACAGGTGGCCTTCTGAGAGCAGGTTATTGGCAGCTGAATGGCTTCTATGAAACAACAAATTAGGAGTGAACCAATGTGGCATGGTGGTAGGGGGCGCCATTTTATCCTTCGATCTTTAGTGGTACAAGTAGTTTGAAATGGGTAAGAAGTGGTGCTGGTCAGAGGTTACAATGCTACATTGAGCTAGTTAAGTTGAAATTCTGTGGGTATTGACCGCAACAGACGTTTCTAAAAAACATAACATAATACAGGAACAGAACAGTACAAACAGAGTTCCACGAGGAATGCTCAAGGGTCAACAGCGAATACTAAATACGGTATTACTGAGCGACCCTTGCCCCCGCCGTCTGATGCCCCCATGCCCGCGGTGTTATGAACACAGAGATACGCATGCACGCACAGACACAACAGGTAAGGGCAAGATGACGCAGACACACCAACAACCATGCACACTCGCGAACACACATACACACACGCACAGACACAACAGATTGAGGGAAAGAGACGCAGACACACAAAGGCATGCACACTCACGAACACACAAAGACACATACATGCACACAGACGCATATACGTAAACAGACACCCCATAAACCACAGACAGACAGAAACACCCTGAGACAAACAGGCACATAGTGAAACAAACGCACAGACACACACGTACACAAAAACAAACACACACAATCAAGCAAACACAGACACATTGAACCACACACAAAGAAGCACACCACTACGCATTCCTGATGTTGGGGATATCCGCAAAAAGCTACATTAACTACAAGCAACCGCGCCATGTCTGCATCATTGTAGTCTTGGATGTCCTTTTTGCGGCACTGAGTCTCGGAGGCAACGGCCAGCAATAGGACGGTGGACACACAGAGCAGCAAAGGAAATGCAAGACTAGCAGACATCTTCCAGAGCGGAATAATGGGAACTACAGACAGGGGAGCCTCGATAGGTTAGGAAGACCTCACCACAGCGGAAGTAAGTATTGATAGGCTGCAAGAAAAGGCGGGCTCTCATAGGCTGTACTAGAGCCCTCATCAAAGTGAGGAGTTTGGTAATAGGCTGGATAAGAAGGCGGCATTAATTAAAGAGGAGGGAGCAAAGGCAGACAGTCCATGTATACGCGATATGTGGTGGGGGAATCATAAATTTGAGGTTGGTGTGTTGCAGCGGGAATGGGGCGCGAGGAAGGAGCATAGGCTGACAGTCCATGTATACGCGATATGTGGTGGGGGAGAAGCGGGGGTTAGACGCGCAGCCGCTAGACACGCTCTGTGGTGGGAGGAGGAGCAGGGGGTGAGCCTGCGAGTGGTGCGCGCGTGTAGCCGGCTGTGCAAACACTTTAATCTTTTAAAGAGTGGTGCGCGCACAGGAGTGATCGCGCTGGAAGGGAGGTAAATGGCTGCTGCGCGCGTGCTCGCTCACGTGAACGCAAGCGCTAGGCCGACTGTGGCAGCACTTTCAAAACCCATATACTAAATGTCTCTCTGAGCAGCGCATGCGCTGGCTCAGGCGAGACCTAAAAATCACCTGCTCAGAGACCCAAACGTGAGCTCATTTTTTCCATCTTGTGTTATTCACCCTGTGTATGTATACACTGACCACAGAACATTAAGGCAAGTTTGTGTCCAGCAATTCTGCATAAGGAGTCACTAGCCTCGGTCCCCAAGAGGAAAAAAAATAAATAAATCACATGCTCGCTTAACCGAGAACCCGGCAGCATTGCAACCCTACAAAATGCCTACTTTAGAACCAGCACCCCTTCATTTAATATTGCGTATTATCTTCAGGGAGTGACGGAAAGATTCCTGCTTGGTACCATAAGTAGAGTAGTAGAGAGTGAGTAGTAGAGAGTGAGTAGTAGGGAGGGAGTAGTAGGGAGTAGTAGAGAGTGAGTAGTAGAGAGTAGTAGAGCCCTTTAAGAATCGTTGGGGCTGGGGCAAGTTAGGGAGCAAATGAGGTGTAGGCGCCCCATTAGGCTACGAGTTGTTTATTTATATTATTGGTACTTATTAACCAATAATTTCATGTCAATGAAATGCGCTTTTGATATTGCCTCAGCTGATTTAACCAAAATCGTCAATAGATATCAATAAAAACAATATGTTATTGGTTTAAGAGTGATTGTGGGAGCGGAGAGTTGAACAACAGTGAATTTTGAAGTGGCTCAAATATCATGTGGCTCAACTCCTACAGTCTCTCTTAGCGCAGTAACGCATGACACGTAAATAACATGAATAGCTGTAAACTTGGCTCCTCAGATTTAGCAACTTGATATTTGAAAAAGTGTGCTAGTTGAAGTACTCACATCTGACAACACATGCATTGTTACATAACATAAAACCAGGGCCACTGAAATTATGCGATTGTGCGGCAATTTTCTCGCATAGTGATAGATTTGACGCATTTGCCACATAATACACCATCTGCCGCATAATCTTCAGATTTAAACATTTTTTTAAATTCTAGGTTAACTCGTTCAAAATGTACTAAAAATGCAGCGGTATGTGTGGCCATGCAGTGGAAAACCCTTTGCAAAGGTGGACTGGTCACTTTTCTGTTGCTTATTGCTATATTTAGGTGTTAACCTGATACTAATGAAATGCAACCAATGCCCTTACAGTGTTACCAAGTACCAAAACGATGAAATAATGAGGTAATAATATTACAAAATGTGCCGCTCTATGCCCAATAATTTGCCTTTTCTTGCCGCCTAATTTGCTTAACCCTGCCGCATAATTTCAGTGGCCCTGCATAAAATGATGCGGCCCCCCCTGTGCACCAAGAGGCCCCTGTGGCTCCCATATTCACAGCAATTCATTGGACTCCGGTGGAATGGGACTGCTTGGAGGGTTTGGGCGCCCCTAAAGAGTTGGGGCCGCGCCATAGGGGGCAGGGGCTCTTGTTAAGCTCTGCATATGCACTAGAAAAAAATAATCCTGGATAAGCCTGGGGCAGATTGAAAGTGATTTAGTGTATAGGGCCACCGGTATCTGAAGACCAAACTATTCCTTTTTACATCAAAATTCTCATGGTTTTTGCAGCACTGGGGCAGGTGGTCGTGGTGATGCGGGGCGTGCAGCTGTCTCACCCGCCCCTCCCTCTGCCCGTCCTGGCTACCATCTCCCGGAACAGGAAGTGCCCGGAATGAGTAGGTATTTTGGGATTTGCTAATTACAGCTCCTGTATATCTGACCCGGGGTGTCACAGAATGAGCAAGGATTGATGGGAGAGAGAGCTGCCGGTGCTTAATGTGATCTGCCTCCTCTTCCCACCTCATTTTCTGTACTTGTTCCAAGGCCTCCCTTGTGCCCGTGGTTATGCTTCCAAATACGTATGCAGAGGCCTCCGCCGTGCCTGTGTTTAGTTCTATAGTATACCCTCGGCAGAACTCCCCCGCGCCCGAGCTTCCCCTGTTCCTCCTCTGTACTGTAGCTTCCGCCGTACCCGTAACTGGCTCGTCAGTGCAGGTCTTTGTTGTCTAAGTGTGCCTGGTCCTTTCCTCCATACCGGTGTCTTATTATCTGCTACGTCACGGTCTTCCTCAATGCAATGCCAAACTATTTTGTGCGCCTGTGTCTGAGCCTCCTCTGTAACCGAGCGGCCTTCGGTATGCCCAAGCTGAGCACTCTGTGTACCTATGCCAGCCGTCTGCCATGCAGCGTGCGCTTTGAATCTGTGCCGGAGACTCCCTGTACCTCTATGCCAGCTCCCCGCCTCCTTGTGCCAGCGCCAGCACCCTCCAAGTCCCTGAGTCTGACCCTCTAGTTGGGTGCTTCTCCGAGCTCGCTGAGCCACCGCAAGGGGACGGTACAGTGCCAGTGGCCCCAGTCTCCCCTTCTAGCAGCAATAGCCCTCAGAGTCCACAAATCAGGACCGGTGAAACATCTTGCCCCCACTGATGTAGCCAGCGGAATCTACCAAGGCTCAGCCGCCACCTCTTCAGTCATGAGGTAATACACGTCTTGGGTCACCCACGTATGGATACCCATATGCCCCTCAGTGTGCCCCAGGTTTTCCAAGTGTAGAGAGGGGGGGGGGGGGGGCGAGCCAGGCGCCCCGGCTGAAATGCTATCCCCAAATCCCCGCCTGCCACGAACCCTGACCTGGGTCCCAAGATCACAACCCGCACCAGGCACTACAGTGGACCCCTTCCTGTGCTGGACTCATCGGGCTGTCGCCATGTGCAGCTCCGTGCACCGCTCCGTGCACCGCATTGCAATCTTGCAGAGGAGTCTACTCTCCTTGATTGCCGAAATCACTGCTCCGGTCGCGCCTCTGCCAAGGTAATGTGAAACTGTCCACTGCTCCCCCAAAGACCCCAAGGAACCACCGCCATGAGGCAGTCCAGAGTTCCTCTGTCTCCAGTGGGGCTGTACTCCTGCTGTTTGGGTCCCTCAGGTTGCTCTGGCGGCAAGGGTAATCCCAAGGCAGGGGGGCTGCTATCTGAACTGCTCAGGGGCACTCCCACCACTCACCCCTGTTGCCATCTCCAAGACCGGATTTGGCACCACAGAGAGAGGAAGAGTATAAAAAGATAGAGCTTGTTTAATCAGAGGCAGCCCCCGTTCTCCCCCACCCCCTTTTACCCCCAGCGCACACACACACTAGCCATCTCTCTCATACTGAATACAGACATATGCGTACCTCAAATGTGAGCAGTACACGTCTGAAAAAAAGCTGAAATGCCCATAATGGCAACCACAGACAGAAGATTTTTCAGTGTTCAGGAAGCGCGCCCAACATAAAATGCCAAGAGCATGCACTCTGCTAATGCCCCATCAAGAAAAGTCAAGAACCCGGCTAACCCCCTACAAACATCACTGATCGTAGGGGAGGGGCCATACATTTGGTGGGGGCAGGGCTGCCAAACATGACTGGATATGCCCCAGCCCCACCAGCCTGTTGACGGTTCGCAGCAGTCAGTCTGGACATCTAATGGGGACTGGCTCTGTAGCGCCTCGCAGAATTACACACTGGAACGCCCATGTGCCTGTCACGTGACCCCCCTCCCGCAGTCTGCTACTTGCATTAGGGCTCCTCACTGAGCCGCAGACGCCCCGCCTCACCCTTCTACAATGTGTGGAGAGCTACAAGTATAGCTCGAGCTATCTAGGAGCTATTCAGCCAGGCATTACAGTGTTTCTCTGGGTTGTTTTCGCATTACTGTGTGCTTCAGTGTGTCATCTTTCGAATTCGTCATCAGGGCAAAGTGAAACTTCAGGGAAGAGAGACCCAGAGGGAGGGGTGTGGGGCAGGGAGTTCAAGAAACACGGCAGACGTCCTTTATCATGACAAGTGTTTACATACCTGCGGGCGGTATGGAAGTGTTGAGTGAGATGCAGGTTTCTTCGGCCCCATCCGATGCAGAGCGGAATGGCTGTCTCTGGGGCACAGACGAGGGACAGGTCCCTCGAATGAGGGGGAGCTGCAGAACTATGCTAATTCACCAATAGTACTTTTTGCGTTCCAGAGTAGCGTGCTGTTCGCCGAAAAGCGCTTCGACCCCTCGTCATGGGTAGTAAGCGCTATCTAAATGCAATTACAATGACGGAGTGTGATGTGTTGATGGCTTCAAGGAGCCGCTCTGGGTGCGGCCCTCAAAGACAAGGCTGGGAGCCAAGCGGGAACCATGACAGGGCAATCTGGGGTTACAGTGACCAGGAAAACCCGGGGTTAAGCTGAACCAGTCAGCCACGGTTTATTTTTGCATCGCGCTTTCACTTTAAAGTGCGATGCAAAAATAAACATGCGGACTGCTTTCCCTCTGTCGTAAGCGATCTCTTATCTTTATGGGGCCATATGTTTCAAACACATGGCCCCATAAAGACAAGAAACCTTTTGCGACGCACTGAAGGCAGACGAGCCAGTCCAAGTGGGACGGCTCAAAAATCCAAAAGTGAACGTCACAAAGAGCTCTTTTCCAATGGCTGGCCACCGTTTAGCATAAATGGTAACGCCGGCCAATGGGAAACGTCACAAAGAGGTCTTTCCCAATGGCTGGCCACTGTTTAGCATAAACGGTGACGCCGGCCAATGGGAAAGAGGGGCGGGGATTAAAGCTCTTTACAGAAAATACCCCAAAACGTTAAATCTCGCCAGCGAGACTGCGCATGTGCGCAGCCCACGCCAGCCGAGACCTAAAAAAATGCCTTTGCACTTACTGCTACACCCAGCCCACATACATGCACCACTGCACAGGGCGTTAGTACCTTCAAGAACCAAACCATGCCGCAATCATACGGATCTGTTTTAGTAGCAGATTCAGAAAGTAACCATAGAAGTTTTCATGTGCGCTTTTCAAAAAGAGTGAAATTAAATGGCTATCTAAAGCAGCTAATTAACTTTGAGGGTCTTGAAACGGACTATGTAAACATTGTGAAAATAATTCTTTTATATGATACTTTCAAAGGCAAAAAATAAGACGATCGCACACAAGATGAAAAAAAATAAACTGCTTACAAACTTTAAAAAAGGTCTAAAATCGCTTTTATACGTCTTACATGGGTGTCCCCCTTCCATACCAAAACACTGCCCCATCCAAATAGTCGCAGAAGGGTTTAAATACCTAGGTATATTTATTACAAAGGATGCCAAGTCCTGCTACAAGCGGAACCTACTCCCGCCACTGCAGAGGTTCAGACGTGACATCAACACTTGGAAAACGCTCCCCTTGTCACTCTTGGGACGGCAGCACTTTTTTAAATGATGGCATTGCCACCTTTTCTCTATGCCCTCCAGAACTACCCAGACTTAGTCCCACAGGCGTATTTTAAAGAAATTGAATCTACACAAAGAGACCTATTATGGAACGGGAAACCGCGCATAGCGCTCCACAAGCTAACCCTCTGTTGGTATGATGGGGGTATTGCCCTACCCGACATCAGAAAATACTACTGGGCAGCACACCTGCCCGCTATAAACCAGTGTATGTACAGCAATGGGGATGAGCCCGCATACTGTATGGATAGGTGGACTCTCCCGGGCGGAGACTTTACGAGGGCAATTTACTCTAAACCAACCAAATTTCCTCTCACAGGGCCTACAAGGCATATGGTACAACTTTGGCATGCAGTCAACCGGATCTTGTGATGGGCCAATAGACTCACACTTGCAACTCCACTCTGGGACGCTGTGGCTCTAGGCGCTTTGGGGCGATCTAAGAGGTTAGACAAGTGGGATCTCATAGGCATTTGGGAATGATTGATCGATTGTTCAACATGACCTTTTTGTTCTTCTTGACTGTTCAATAAACAGAATTATAAAAATAAAAAAGGTCTAACACTTTGAAACATTTTAGCTATTTGACTGCAGGGCATGGCAGCTCAACAGGAAGCGACTGTTCAACGCCCACGGTACGTTAGACAATCTTAAGATGTCTGAGCTACTTTTTTTTTTTTTTTATTAAGGAAATTGTATTCGAAATATATAAACATGTACAAACTGGTTGCTGTATTCGAAATACATAAATATCTACACAGTGATTGATGTTTAAAGACATTGAATTTATGTCCCAACGGTGTAAATTCAAACTGAAAACGCTATAAAGTGAACGCAACGAGACATCAAATAAATAACTAGAGACTTACAGTATGTGCTGAAAGGTCAGGGCATGTCAGTCCTTCCTTTACATGCCCTACAAGGAAACATATGGACTGTGTGGGTGAGCAATTGATCAGACCCAGGGTGGAAAGTTGGCGTCGCATAGGAGGCATGGTCACTGTTTTGCATGTGGTTGTAAGATGCCTTAAACGTCCAAACAAAACTTGAATCCAAATCTGAAACAAAACTAATTCAATAAAGAATTAGCGACAGTTGAAACCTGTGCAGCTGGAATGTCCTTGGCTCCAATTGTACTCCCTCGAAGGGCTATCAAGTAACCTGGATACCCGTTTTCCCAGTTTATTCAGCACTAATTGGAAAACTTTATACAGGATGGAATTGAAGCCAAGCTGTCTACCTGTGTGAAATTTCTTTTCAGCAAAGTAGACCCTTTCTTAGGACGAGAGTACCACGCCCTTCTGCTCAGCTACAGCCTACTTGTGCAGGCCCTTTCAGATTCTACACTTCCCTGTTGCATTGCCTCCTTGACTGCTCCATACCCCAATTGTTCTACCTTCCCAGGTTGCTTGTGCCACGCCCAGAATGCCCCAGTAACCAACATTCTAGGATGCTCCTTTCTTCTTCTTCCCAGACATTGCCCTGCCCGGGCCTCCCTGCCTTGGTCACCTGTTGTATAGGTTACTACCACTCCTTGCGTTGTCTTTGTACTGAACACACTTTTCTCATCTTGTCCCGCCAAGGAATCTTTGCCCTGACCATCTTCCTGACCAAAACACAGTACTTTTGTACTCCCCAAATGATCATATCGCTTTTGGTTAACCTGCTCGTGATCTTTGCCATTAGCCTGCTTCACACATTGATCCAGTCATTCAAGGGGTTCTGCAATATCTTTACAAAGGTTATCCATTTCCCGAACGCCCCGGCTCTTTTTGCCCTACTGCAGAACGCTGCCACTGTTCATGAGGTCCCTGCCATTGTTTTCATAGAGTCATAAACGAGGTCCTATCTAGTTCACAAGTCTGTGTATGGCTGCTCCCTATAGCACTTCAAGACTTCCCATTGCTCCAAATGCCAATATTTGTGTTTCCATTTAAAAGGAATCAATTACCTGTGCTAGAACCCCACTCTCTGCCATACTGTCGAGGCACTGGTAGAAAGGTTTAATGACTGATCCATTTGTCCTGGCTCCTCATGCTCTGGATGTTCTTCTCCCTAACTGCTACCTGGCCTTGGACACCCTTAACAAGGCTGCCTTGATTATCCTCCATCATACAAGATACCCTTTCTTTAACTTCATATGTAGCTAATTACCTCACATTGGGTTCATCTACTGAGTACCGGATACAATCTGCATACCCCACAGATATTCCAAGAGTAAGTGGCAGTGCATTTTGCTATACAGTCCTTCGAATAAAACCGTTCACAAACTTCTGAGTTATTCTAGCGTACAGTGGAGATACAAAATTCAGTTTTAGTTCCTCTGACCAAAATCAGGCATTTCTCACCTGTCTGTGAACAGCAATAAGCTACCCTTACCTTCACATGGTGCCACCTCGTTCTCTGGTTGCCAGTCTTTAGACATTACCTTTGAGAACCTCATCCACCCCACTATCCAATTACATTTAATCATAGATTACTACCTTTGTTCATGTTAACATACAATGCTTGTTATATTACCATAAGATTAATTATGAACTGTCAAAGATGCCCCAATTTACATGCTCCTCATTGGCAGGGTGCCTTATGCATTTGCGCTTATCCCAAACAGCAGCCCTCACAACGTATACAAACCATAATCAAGTTTCCTGTTAATCCAGCAAACATGCTGCTCCTCCTGGGTAATTTTAGTCGATGATGATGCTTAGTCTTAGTGACCTACAATTGCCCAGTCTCTTAAAGCTGTGGTTTGCTTTCTTCTTGATCGCTAAAATCACCCTCGTTTAACAACTGTACTGCTGTATTACAGGTGGGCATGCCTCTTAAAGGCGGATCCAGGCTCAAGTCTGAAGGCAGGCTCTGACGAAGCTCAAAGTCCTGTTGGAACCTCAAGGCCATAACGACAAGCTTTCATGTGGCTTCTGCCTGCCTCTCTCCCTCTACTTAGATGTGGTGTTACTGTCAGAGTTGCTGCCTGTGGAACCAAGTTCTAGTCTCAGCTCAACATCTTGTGATTCTGGGCAAATCACTTAATCTTGCTATGCCTTTAACCAATGCATGTGACCCTGTGTAATGTAAGTGGTGCTCATGTAAAACACTTGACCTTTGGGCTGAGTTTGTGCTACATTTAAGAACTATACAAGAATGCATGGAGGTAAAAACAAAGCCTTAACACAAGGAAAGGAAACCGGATATCCATTCACTTGCTGATTTGTACAAAGTCAAACCAGAAACCCTGACAGAAGCTGCGCGAGTCGCACCAGGCGCGAGAGCAGCATTTTTTAAATCTCGCAAACTGAAACTTTTAAAAATCGTTTTACTCTGCTAGTTTTAAATTGTATTTTTGCACTGTGTGGGAATTGAGGGGGGAACTTTTGCCCGCATAACTTGGCCGCCATCTTTGTAGGTCAGCGCTCTAGTCGCTGAGCCTACCAGGGCTATATTAAGCCCAATGACGCGACCGCGCAGCGGGCACGCCAAAGGCAAGCCCGTCTGCGCCCTTCCGGGACCAGAGGTCAGAACCCCTGCCCATCTCCCACTAGAAATACACCAGTACAGCGCAAACCTACTCAAACAATTGAACTTAAGCCCAGATCCTGCCTGTCTTCACTCTATCGCTCCTGATTGCTGGAACTACAATTGTAAGCACTGCTCTTATAGTCTTAAGCACCCCACTCCCATTAGTCCACATGCTGCCATACCACACCAAGTTTTTAAGCTTTTTTATTAAATTGTCGTTCCTTACCAAAACATGCTGAGGAAGTATCCATGCTGCTTATGGAGGAAAGCCCCGATGCTCTATTCCTCACGGAAACTTGGCTAAACACAGCCTCTGATCCGGACATAGTTCAAGCTCTTCCTCCTGGCTACATAATCCAGAGGCTAGATCGAATCAATGGTAAAGGGGTGGAGTTGCTATCATTCTAAAGAACCACCTTATCTGTAGAACCTTTGGAAGCCCTCTTTTAGACTGTGAATCCTTCAGTTCTCAATAGGATTCACACCTACGCTAACTAATCAGGGATCCTGATTTATCGTCCCCCAGGATCTATAGGCCAATACTGTAATTCGCTTGCAGAAATGATTCCCAAACTAGCAAGTTCCACTACGAACTTCACCATTCTTGGAGATTTTAATATTCACTTCGATGATTTAACCTCTAAAACTGCATCCGAATTGACCTCAGACTTCGCGGCCTTACAGCTCACTCAAAAAGTACCGTCCACTAACCATTCAAAAGGACACCTCCTAGACCCCATCTTCTCGGGTCTGAAGGAGCTATCCTGTCAAGCCCCTATACTCATTTTTTGGTCAGATCACTTTCTGATCCCTTTTTCCTGGTCTTCTACCCAGGCCACTCCCCAACCCGACTGGTACATACTAAGTCCCGATGCTGGTCAAAACTTCCACTGGACACCTGGATATCAACCCTGGAGAGATCTAGGTCTGCTCCAGACTCCGATCCGATAGCGGCCAATGAGAAATTTGACAACTGGATTAACAGCTCACTCGACTCAGACCTTCCCAAAACAATAATCCAGTTGCATAAAGGACCTAATAAAGCAGCTTACTATACTCCCAAACTTTGAGGATTAAAACAAATCTGTAAAAAGACAGAGAGGCTGGAGAAGGAATTTTTCCCCAGACAAGAAGGAATATAAGAATGCTATCAAAACGTATAAAATTGAAATTAGAAATACCCAAGCTCTCTACTACGAGAAGATCATAGCTTCCTCTGCCAACTCCCCCCGTGAAAAATTCCAAATTGTTAAGAAATTAATGAATGTTCCCTCTCTCCCTGACTCCCCGGCTATTTCAGACCAACGTTGTAATGAATGGCGGAATTTTTCCACATCAAAATTAAGACTTTCTATGGTTCCTTCTCTTCCACTAAAGAACCAAATATCACCCACTGCGATAAGCCCCACATAGAGGACAAGGATACGTGCATAGCAGCCTTTCCCACAATGGACTATAACTGTCTGCTAGCCACTGCTGATCGAGTAAAAAGCTGGTCACCTAACGACCCTGCTCCACTTAGAATTCTCAAACAAGTAACAGACAGTTGGCCCGGTCATTTTAGACCTGATTAACTCATCCGGAGTAGTCCCCTCCACCCTGAAAAAAGCCATGGTCAAAGTTCTCCTAAAGAAATCCAACTTAGACCCTGACTGCTCGGCCAACTATCGTCCTATTTCCCTCCTCCCGGGAATTAGCAAAATCCTAGAGAAACATGTAAATATCACACTCTCCGCCTACTTAGAATCCAACCACCTCCTCCACCCAACCCAAACAGGATTCCGTCCCGGTCACGGCACAGAGACAGCTCTCTTAGCTGTCATGGGAGAATCAAGAAAAATTCTCGATTCAGGAGGATCATCTACCGTGATCCTTCTGGACCGGAGTGCGGCCTTCGATAAAGTTAATCACCGTATCTTGATTGACCGACTCAGAAATCTGGGTGTGTCTGGAATAGCCCTAACCTGGCTGATGTCATTCCTGGAAGGGCGATCCTTCCAGGTATTTGAGGGTGAAACCACCTCCAAACCTTGGCCCCTTTTTTGTGGAGCTCCTCTCTAAGCCCTACGCTTTTTAATGCCTATATGGCTCCACTGGCAGAGATCATACAGCCTTACGGAGTGAATATCATAACTTACGCTGACGATACTGAACTAGTGGTTTCACTTAACCACCCAGATACAGCCTCATCCCGCCTCTGTACTTGCCTTGAAGAAGTGGCCAAATGGATGAACCACTCCCACCTGAAGCTAAATGGTGACAAGACAGAGCTTATGCTCCTTGGTAACCAGTCATTATTTAGACCTAATATGATGTGGCCTACTACAATGGGATCAGCACCCATCCCCAAGTCAAATATAAAAAGTCTGGGGTTCTGGCTGGACTCGGACCTAACTCTCAAAGTCCAAACCAGAAAGGTAGTCGACGTCTGCTTCGGCATTCTAAGAATGCTACGTAAAGTACTCCCATTGCTCCCCTTTCAAGCTAGGAAACTCGCAGTCCAAGCGCTCATTTTATCACGCTTGGACTTTAGCAATGTACTTTACCTAGGTGCCCCAGAAGTAGTATTCTCTAATCTTCAAATGATCCAGAACTGCGCGGCAAGAATTCTCATGGGAATTCCCTACCGACGGTCGGCCAAACCTGCCTTGAAAGGTCTACACTGGCTGCCTATTCGGGAGAGAGTCCATTTCAAAGCTCTTTGTATCACTCACAAACAGCTTGGAGGGAATGGACCTAAGATCATCTCCCCCCTGGCCAAACCTTATCAAGCCAATAGGCCTTTATGCTCAGATGAACTGCACTTGGCCTTTGTACCAAGGATCAAACGAGCCATAAGCGGAGGTCGGCTCTTCTCCTATAACGCCGCCAAGCTCTGGAACTCTCTTCCCCTTCAGCTGCGAAAAGAAACTAACCATCTGATCTTTCGCAAGCTGTTGAAAACCTGGCTCTACCCCAGATGAGTCTCAGAAGCTTCTCTCACTTCTTAGCGCTGGGATGCCTACGGGTAGCCATGCGCTCTATAAATGCTACTTACTTCATTCATTCATAAATCAAAGCTTTCTTGTGTAATCTTGGCAAATAGTTTTATTTCACCAAAACTCTTTTTCCTTCTTTATGGCATATGAAAGCACTTTCATACTTTTGAGTTCAGAATACCAGTTGTACAAAAATATTGCCATTAATAAGTACTCCTCAGCACAGAGCTATAATGTGCCCTATTTTTGTCAAAGCTTACATATGTTAAAGAAATACACTTTTGAATTTTGAAGAGACTATCATATTTCTGTTGTATGATTTGCATTGCAGATACTTTTAGGGCTCGGCTCGTACATGGGCTCTGAGATGCGAGCCAGACAGGTGGCTCGGCTCTCCCTGTTAATTTGTTGGCAAGCCCACTTCTACTCTGTATACATCTGCCCTCAATGACACGGTCACAATCTATTCTATTCCCTAGCCATCTACCCTGTCTACGTTAGCTTTTTCTGGCTGTGGCATATCCCATACAGTCAAGTGCAAGCCAAGATGACCGACCCAACCTTTACCTCCTTCTAATCTGTAACCTGTCCCACTTCCCCTTATCCTCAAACCTATGCTGCCCTTGAACGGGGGAAGCCATTCTTCCCGGGCGGGTCTTACTTTAGTAACATTTTTACTATGATTTAAAGACTGCTCCATTTGCAAACAATGCCATTATCAAAGCTACCATCCTAACAGAAGAGGCACCTGGCCTTAGTCCTCAGGGGCGTAGCTTGGTCAGTAAGATTGGGGGGTACGAGTGTCCGATTTTCCAACAATCACATTGGCATATCATGTTAAAATACTTAACATTACAAGCAGGTCATACGAGTAGAGCTTCAGAGGTAGTGGAAAGGGAGAGGAAAACCAGTTGGCAGGGTTACTAAGTGAGAGAAAACACAATATTTTGTAAGTAATCAACATCTTTGAAGACTTTCAAAATAGAGAGGCGGAGGGATGTGTTTACGTTTTTGTCTGTATGTAAAAATTCCTGGTTAATTGCTCAGACACCTCACCATACCTGCTGGAAAGCATCTGTACCCAACTATTTACCAGAAAATGCATGTATTATGGGGGTGCAACCCCTAAACCACCACCTCCGCCTCCGCCTGTACTAGTCTCTCACCAATTTCTGCCTCCAATTTAGTTCCAAGATCAACCCCAGAAAGGCTGATGCAATTGCCCAGGTTCCCACAAAATTCTATGGTTGCCACATTCACAATATGTGCCCTTCTACAGTCCTCCAACAATAACTTGATATTGTCGATAATTGACTGTGTTGCTACAGACGTCACTGTCTTTCTATCACAAGCAAAACCATTCAGATATGTCTAAACTTATTCAGTTTGCCCTCCCTCTTCGTCTGTAACCGATCATAATACACAAACAGCCTTCACTACTCACTACAAAACGAGCTCTTGATAGGGTCCAAGCACAACCACGCTCTAACTACTGTTGGGTCAACGGGTGTGGAAAATGTATTTTTTATCTTGACACTCGCTCAGCCGTTTTGTACCCTGTGGAAAAGTATGTCTTATCTTGCCACTCACTCCGCCATTTTGTGTTTCACCCACCCTTCATCACTGACCTTCTCTCTGTATCACGAACGCTCTGGGGCTTCACTCTTGACTTGCCTCATTCCTGCACGTACACCCACACCTTGTCCGTGCCCCGGACTGCCTAAAACTGACCAACCCATGCTCAACCAGTCAGACAGGGAGTTTCCCAGTTGCTTGTCGACCTCACCCTGCCCTTCGCCCTGCAGGGCTTGACAGCTACCATCTTCGGATTTATCAGATTGACCTCTGCTTGTTGTGTAATTGTGGGTTACACCTATGCCCTGCAGGGACCCAACAGTGACCATCTGCTAGCTTATCAGATTGACCTCTGCTTGTTGTGTAATTATGGGTTTCACCTATGCCCTGCAGGGGCCCAACAGCCACCATCTGCTAACTTATCAGATTGACCTCTGCTTGTATAATTATGGTGCTCATCGTTTACTGTACACATCCCCCCTTTGCATAATCATGGTGTTCTTTCTTTACTGTACACGCAGGGGGTGGGGATGAAGGGTATATAAGACGTGGAACCAAAGTGCTTGGCAGATTGCCTCCTCAGACAGGCTGCCGGTGTCTGTTGCCGATGCTCTCTCTCTATCTCATGAGATTGTAATAAATATCCTTTCTTTCGTACTCCAGTGTTGGTCTCCTTTTGTATCCCGAACCCGTGGACGAAGGGTGACCCTGCACCTTTCGGTGGTCTTCTGAGGAGACCCCCAAATCCACAATTGACGCCCAAATGTGGGGCCCATCAGTGACACGGCTGCCCGGTCGAGGGGTCCCAACGAAGTTTGAATGGACGGTGGTGGGGTATACCTACGCAAAGAGACCCTCATCTTTGTAGTCACCACCTGACCTTCACTGCATCTGAGGAGACCCCCGCAAGTGGCGCTGGTACTGACTGGGGCCCCCAATAGACTTGGATGATCCTAGGAGCAGAGAGACCGCCTGGAGAACGAGACAAAGGATTCTGGTAGGGTCGCTGATTTGCGACACCTTTTTGTTTGTATTTGTTTTGGTTGTCTGGTTCTTGTTTCACTCTTTGCAAAAAGTGAAGGTAAACGGGTAATGTGGACTTTTTGTCCGGCTTTTAGAGACTTGTAGAGACGTTTTGGTAAGATAACATAGAAAAGCATGCCCGTATTTGGTAAATTTGCATGATGGTGTTGTTGCTGCACATCTCGATCAAAGGTATTGGAAGAAAGTCAGCCGGCTCCCCCCGGAGGGTACCCCGAATAAAGAAATATAAAGTACGGTATTTCTCCCACAATGTACAGCACATTATGGAACAAATACACGTCAAATGATAGGGATAAAACCTGGCCAAAATATGGCTCTTTTGACCCTCAGAAAATAGAGGCAGTAGAAGCCCAATCACATAGGCGCAGATCTAGACAATCCATGTTTTATTTCTTGGGGTTATGGAAGAAGGAAATTATAGAAAGGGAGAGGAGAGCTCAGGCCTGATCCCAGAAGGCAGTATGGAAATCAGAGAAACAAAAAAATTGGCGGAATTGCAACAAGAGAGGGTGGCTTCAAATATTGCCTGTCTAGATAGAGAACATCGGCTAAATGCCTCTGGCCAGTATCCTATGCAATATACCCCCTTAGCACAGTCAGACCCCCATGAGGATGATTTACTCCTACACCCCCCGCCACCACCATATCACGTACCTCCCCCTCTACTTCCCGCTGACGGACAATAACTCCCCAATGCTAACAGACAACAACCTCCCGGCCCATACTTGCGTCCCAACCCTACAGCTCCACCCCCATCTCTCTCTGGTCCCGAACCAGGTTGATTGCAGATTGGCACGTTTGTCAGAAGTGCCGAAAGACGGACGCCCCCACATTCACTTGGTGAGGTTACTCTAAATGCATGCTTGCGCAATTGATTGAATTGGAGACACTCGTCATTTTGGGAGATTGGAGACTGGGATTATTAGTTCTCATTTATGGAGGGTCCCCATTTTTAGGGGACAATGAGTAAACTAAGGAAATGCATTTCTCATTGTTATGTTGTTTTGGAAGTCCGTATTTGGACAAATTGCTCCACTCCCCACCTCAAATTGGAGGATGTAGGTGAAATATGGGGTGAATCTTTGGAATAGGGTTTTTTGGTATAAAATATACAAAGGACAATGAAGATTTGAGTGGCTGCTAGACGGCTCCTTAGATTGAAACAAAAATACAGTATTTACGTTTTTTTAAGAAGAAGAAAAAAAAAAAAAAAAAGAAGGTAGATAAATGGGAAAGCTTTCGGAAATGGGAAGAACATGCACCACATTAGCATGGCTTGAGGAAAAAAAAAAGTCCACTCACAATGTCGAGCAAGATTTAATATGGACGAGCTATTTTAGGGATTACCATAGCGAGTTGACAACGGCTGAATAAGATATAACAATGCTTTTAAATATTGTTATCTTGCAACATTTGATCAGTTTTCAGAAACAGAGGTCAAAAGTCAGTTTGTTTTCTGTGACAGAAATTAAAGGGTTTTGTAAAGTGATCTGCGTGACGATTGCACTGTGCAAAGCATGTGAAATGAAAGGCTGTAAGATGCCAGGTTTCTTTCTTTTCCCCCCCAACGCAGAACTGAAATACCTAATAAGTGAACGGTTCAAACATTTCAAATATGCTTCACCAATTATGAAGACACATCTTTGTAAATTTGTGTGGAGAGAAAAAATATTTTATAGGATCAGAACAAATTAGAATGGTTTGCTTGGTGATGTGCAAATTTTAGGTATTCTTGCTGAATGCCGATTTCCAAACATTGTTTGTGCACTGTGTACCTTTATCAGTAAAACTACACGTTAGTGGGAAACCTTTAGGTGGCCATTTCAATGGAGAATATGCTATCTGTAATGACAGTGCACTCCTACAGTATGCTTTGTTTTACTAATATATTTATGATAGAGTTCTAAATTATTACTATTCCTGCCCAGATGACAATGCTATTACCAAGTCAACCACCACAAGGTCCAGCTAGTCAACAGCCTGACGCACCCCTTGCCCAGGATGTGCAAAACATTGTGCTCTAACAGAGATATGTGCAAATGCTAGCCCATTCAATTGGGCCCTTTGTTTCAGTGAAGGTGCATTCCGCCAAAGCTTCACAGCCTGTTCGAACAAGCTTTCTGGGGACCAGGGCACTCAGGGGTGACTATGCTCCAATTGCATCAACTGGAGTGTTCCGTACTCGTTTTGACTCTTAGGATAGCAAGACAGTGAAGTTTGAGGCTTACTCAAAGATGTGAGGTGCGGTTAGACATTCAGAATACAGCGCACACTGTACTGCCAGCTGATGAACTCAATGTCCAGTCAGTGCTTTACTTTTTATAAAAGAAAAGCCCTTTATTACACCCAAGATAACTATATTACACATACATTTAGGACAAACAGTGAAAACCAGATGTCTCTACAACCCTCTGGGCCAGAGTTCTGACCCCAGACAGTATTATAGTGCCTAGATGCTAAGCACTATAAAAACACAGTTAACATGAAAAAGTACAATTAGCATTGCCTTTTACAGACCATGTTGCACAGGGTTGTTCTCATCAGACATATTCTTATTATGAAAGTTATTTAAAATTGAACAAAGAAAATCCTGATAGAGTGTTATTGCAACGGGTTTTTGTAGGGGAAGACGGAAATTAATGGGAAATATGTAGAAGAGGAGGACAATGGAACAGGGGCTGGTCAACCTTCACTGGATTCGGCGCAGCAACATAGTGGAGGATTAGGCCAAAATGAGTATGCCTACTGCTTACAGGATGGGTCATGGAAAGGATGAATGCCCTAATTTACAGGGGCAAACAACGGTGGCGAGAGGAAGGGGTTATTCACTCACAAGGAGTACAAGCAGAAGTGGCGCAATCACCCTTTTCAGACTAAGACTTCAATGTAGAAATGAAGGAAGCAGAATAGAGAACAGATGCAGAAGAGGAGAGGGCAGATGTTGATGAAAGAGCGGAACAGATTAAGATGAAGCCGAACAGAGGGAGGTAGATTTAGCTAGGACGAGGGCAGATTAGATGAAGGCTATGCGTTACATTTTGACTTTTTATTGAAAACATCAAGCTCTAAGTATTGACAAACAGCCTTTGCCAAGGCGTATTTGCTTGGCCTTGGATTCTATGAGAGAATCTAAGAATCAAAATATGGTGACAAAGATTTACTATTTTATAGATATCTACCTAAAAGAAATAAATGTGTATGTATATTAATGTTTTTATTTCTAGATTCGTCAGAGTTGAAGAGAATAGTGTTGTAACAAATTACATTGTAAGGTGGAATGTGCTAAAATGCATTCTAAATGCAGTGCATTCACCAGGGAACACAAAGGATGGATAATATATAGTAGGAATAAATGTATGTATTAAGGTTTAGTAAATGAGAATATGAGTATATGTCAATACAGAAGGACAGTGTGCATCGAATAACTGTGCTTCATATTATACTGTTTTGGGATACAGCAGGTATAGATTTAATATGTCTTTCAGTATACAGGTGCAGTCTTTAAAGGTGTTTGCAATTGGATTATAAGGTAATGGATTGGCACAGTTTTACAACTACGAGTATTTTGATTCCCATAGGTGTTACTATGACCGAGATTTTCAACTGTATTTGCTGTTGGGACAAGCTATAGTACAATGTTTTAATCCTTCTTTTGCTTTTGGAGACAATGGATTTCTTTTTAAGCCAACAGATACAGCATGCACCAAGAATAGCACAACTATTGCAAGGCCTGTTGCTACCAAAGTTTCAGTTATAGAATGTGCTGCATCCACCTCCTCTGAGGACTATGTATCATGGTTGTGAGTACACAATGGATCAAATTGCTTCTACTACATACAATATCATGGTATAAAGATAAAGGATGATGATGTGTACTATAACCCTAAGTATATTATTGAAAGGGCTGGGTGGAAGAAAAGGAAGATGGGAACGGGGGGGATGTACGCAAACAGAAAAGGAATATGGATAGGCCGAAATGGAAAGATATGTTTACCAACGATAATGCTTGCCCCCATGGCCCTACTTTTTCATGGTTCATCACTTGTAGGACGTGAAGGAATGATCAGACTGTTTTCCTAAATGTTGCTACAAAGTTTAAATTGGAACGGGTACTTCCACTACCCCAGGCCACTTCTCTTCCCCACGTTAAATGGACTTCCTCAGCATGCCCCCTACTCAAACTACAGGTACGTGTTGGTTATTGTGTGCATGTTCAGCACACGGACTGAGGCATAACGATCCAAGAACTACAATGTACAAACGATTGCCAAATGCCTCCTGAAAGAATTCATACTGCGCTTTAAAGTACCTATGCTTTTCTTGGTTCTGACAATGGACTGGCGTTCATCTCACATGTGATTGAGGGGTTGCGCAAGGGGCTAGGAGCTACACAGAAACTACATGTGTTCCACAGAAACTACCAAGTGAAAATGGTATCTCGAGTTCATCCTGAAGGGTTGCACGTGCTCCACACAGCCGAGAAAGGAAGAGTGTGTGTAAGCAGACCCCGAGCATACATCAACTAAGAACGTCTGGAAACATCAACTCCCCAACCCCTCAGTCTACAAGTTGTGACAACAGTTACTTTTCCTTCTCCATCACTTTGTTTTCTTCATATTGAGAGTGCCCGAGTAACAGAAGTGCTAGTAACCTCTCAAATTACTTGAAGACAGGCACCAACGATTACTTTTTCTGTTTACAGGTATGACCTCTGAGGCTCTGCATTATTCCTCAGGAAAGTTTTGAAAAGAGTAAAAGTACAGCAGAAAATAAGACAGTCTTCCAACTTGGCACACTAGCCACACGTACCAACGATTGGAACAATGCCTCGAGACTTTCTGCTTCGCTCCTGTCAACAGGAAGGACTGTGGAAAATGTATTTTTTATCTTGACACTCGCTCAGCCGTTTTGTACCCTGTGGAAAAGTAGGTCTGTTATCTTGCCACTCACTCCGCCATTTTGTGTTTCACCCACCCTTTATCACTGACCTTCTCTCTGTATCACGAACGCTCTGGGGCTTCACTCTTGACTTACCTCATTCCTGCACGTACGCCCACACCTTGTTCGTGCCCCAGACTGCCTAAAACTGACCAACCCATGCTCAACCAGTCGGACAGGGAGCTTCCCAGATGCTGGTCGTCCTCACCCTGCCCTTCGCGCTGCAGGGCTTGACAGCTACCATCTTCGGACTTATCAGATTGACCTCTGCTTGTTGTGTAATTATGGGTTTCACCTATGCCCTGCAGGGACCCAACAGTGACCATCTGCTAGCTTATCAGATTAACCTCTGCTTGTTGTGTAATTATGGGTTTCACCTATGCCCTGCAGGGGCCCAACAGTGACCATCTGCTAACTTAGCAGATTGACCTCTGCTTGTATAATTATGGTGTTCATCGTTTACTGTACACATCCCCCCTTTGCATAATCATGGTGTTCTTTCTTTACTGTACATGCAGGGGGTGGGGATGAAAGGTATACAAGATGTGGAACCAAAGTGCTTGGCAGATTGCCTCCTCAGACAAGCTGCGGGTGTCTGTTGCCGATGCTCTCTCTCCATATCATGAGATTGTAATAAATATCCTTTCTCTCGTACTGCAGTGTTGGTCTCCTTTTGTATCCCGAACCCGTGGACGAAGGGTGACCCTGCACCTTTGGGTGGTCTTCTGAGGAGACCCCCAGATCCACACGGGTGCCTTACTAAGCCTTTAGACCTTCAGGCAAAGTCAACCTGTCCTGCTCAACAAACTTCTGCCTACTGCTTTAAATCTGCTTTGCTGTCTTTTCTCCAGTGTGTGACGTGAACACCCAATATTTAGTCTGGCTTGCTTATCCCCGTTTCCTACATTTCCCCTTTTTAAGATGCGTGCCTCTTCTTGCCTTCTTTCTATCACGTCTTCTCTGCTTCTGTTGCTGGATTATTATTTTTTTGCATCTTTTATATAGCGCGACCTCGACCCGAAGGTATTGGAGCGCTGTACATGAGCACCGTATTTACATTACATATTCAGGCACAGGGAGATTAAGTGATTTGCCCAGAATCACAGGATGTGGACGCGACTGTAGTGTAGCGTTCTAGTCTTCGCGTGTGCGCGATGACGTAGGACGCGGCGGCCATCTTGGAAACGCGATTATTAGCACGGTGCCAAAGGGCTAATCGGACGTCTCCCGGCGCTCTCCTGTATACTATGCTTAAGAATAAAGTTGCGCTTATAAATATACACCAGTGCTTGATTCCTTTTCCCATTGTGGGACACAGCAACACACTACAACTGGCGATGAGGCTGAGGATCTGCAAAAAAAAAGACGAACACCCAGGCACAGCTCAGAACCTACGTGGAACAAGGGGCAACTCACCTACCAACTGAGGAAGCATAGACCGACACACGCAGGCACAGACAGTAAGGAGAGCGCGGCAGAGGGGAAGTGCTAGGCCAACAGCGCAGGAACAGTCCAAAGCATAACGGATATACACAGACCAACCGCAGCCGGCGTAAATAGCCACGTGCAAAGGGACGGAGCAACCACGCAGCCACACCTCAAGGCAAGTGGAGAAGCGGAGAAGACCGACCGTAACAGGACATATATTGCCCACCAGTGAGGAGAGTCAGGGGGGTCAAGACAGCGACCGGGGAAGCGTAGAGGCTAGCTCTCCCGTTCGTGGAAGACAGACGGTACGCCTGAGGCCCTGGCGGAGCAAGCAGGACACAGACCAGGGGGTGGAGCAGTGTCGCAACAGAGCCCTCCACGCCTACCAAGGCAAAGCGGCCCAGGCAGCCCCAGGGGTGAAGAAGAGTCACCGGGAAGAAGAGCAGAAATGTGTGCTCAACCGTCCTCACTCACGACACCCATTCCATTCCTACCGAAACCAGGAGATCCATCGATGAAGTGGGAAGACTGGAGAGAATACTTTATGAACTATCTGGAAGCCCTAGAGGACGAGAATGGAGAAGCATTTCCCAGCAAGAGAAGGAAGAGGATATTACTTCACAATCTAGGCCCAGAAGGCATTAGAGTGTTCTAGAACATAGTCCCGACTCCACGACAAGCGGCAGATGATGACGTATTCCAGCATGCTATCGATGCCCTGAATAAGCATTATAGACCAGCAGTGTGCACGTCCATAGACCGATACAACTTCCAACAGATAAAGATGGTGGCAGATTCAGGATCCCCGTTCACCATAATACAAAGGACGGTATGGGAGGAACACTTCAAAGAGCACCTGGGGAATCACATGGAACCCCCAGACATTCGCCCAGTCACATTCACAGGAGACCCTATCCCTATGGTGGGTTACAGAAAATTGAAATTTGAATTCAAGGAACGGAGTGCGAGATGCAAACTGTACGTGGCGTAGAAAGGCCCTTCGGTGCTGGGGTGGATCGATCAAGGAGATCTGGGAATACAATTGAACCCTGGAGGCACCACACAAGTCTTGATGACCAGCGAAGAACAACAACCGGTCGCAGGAAAACTGAAAGAAGAATTCCCCACAGTGTTTGGAGGCAAGGTTGGAAAATTAACCAAATTCACACACAAGATCGATCTCAAAGCGGAGGTGAAACCAGTGTGTCACAAAGTGAGAAATATCCCTCTGGCAATTAGAGAGAAAGTACAACTAGAATTACGCAGACTAGAGGACAACGGCATCATAGAACCGATCACCAGCGCGGAGTGGTTGGCTCCATTGGTAGTAGCAATGAAACCAAACGGCAAGGTACGTCTATGTGTGGACTTGAGAGAATTAAACAAATATAATAGTAGAAAAATTACCACTACCGAGGATAGACGAAATGCTAGCCAAGACCAAAGGGGTGAAATGGTTCTCTACCATTGACCTCACATCAGCCTACCATCAGATAGCCCTACACCACACATGCCGAAGACTGACATCGTCCATAACCCCGTTCGGATGCTACCAGTTTCGCAGGATGCCATTTGGACTGGCCTCGGCAGCGGCAGTATTCCAGAAACTCATGCACAAACTATTTAAAGAAGTAGAAGGAGTTCAGTATTTCCAAGATGACATCTTGGTAATGGGCAAGAGCAAAGCGGACCATGACGCCAAGTTGTCCAAGGTCCTACATGTCTTGGAACGCAATGGATTCACAGCTGAGTTGGACAAATGCCAGTTCGGGATGACATCCGTTACATACTTAGGGCATGAGATCAGCGACCAAGGCATCACACCTAAACAATCCAATGTCAAAGCAATATGTGACGCGCCATCCCCGGGGACCAAGGAAGAAGTCAGATCATTTCTAGGCATGGCTGAATTCTACAGCAAATTTGTACCGCACTTCGCCACCAAGACACCACTTACGTCAACTTCTAAGGGATAAAACAACCTTCAAGTGGACTGAGGAGACTCAGGAAGAATTCCAGAAGATCAAGACAGACATCAGCACAGCAGTTCACTTGAGTGGATATGATCAGCAAGCTAGATCAATATTGACGACAGATGCAAGTGAAATGGGCCTAGGGGCGGTCCTAATGCAAGAAACGAAGGAAGGGGAACTAGCCACCCTCAGCTTTGCGTCCAGATCCTTATCGCCCACGGAGCAAAAGTACAGCATAATTGAAAAGGAAATGTTGGCGGCAGTATGGGCCATGGAGAAGTTCCGCCAATTCTTATGGGGTACAAGATTCAGGATCAGAACCGACCATAAACCCCTGGTCAAAGTCCTCACGTCATCTGGACATGCTAATGCTACCCCCCGCATTGCGAAAATGACTTTGAAACTACTGGATTACAGGTATGATGTAGAACATATCCCAGGAATCAGGAACAAAGTAGCAGACTACCTCAGTCGTGCCGCAGCCATGGAAAAAGCTCTGAGTGACTCCGAGGAGGAAGACCTTAGAGTGGCGTTCACGGAAGATCCCGAACGAGTGATAAGCGAACAGGAGTGGAAGGAAGCGTATGAGACTGACTCGGACATCGAGGAGGTCAAAAGGTACACACTTGGGGGATGGCCAGAGAAGAGACACATGGAGGCAGCGCTCAGAAAATTCTTTGAAGTAAGAGAGGAGTTATCAGTATGTGACAAAGGGATCTTCCTGCGGAGAGGCGAAAAAGTAGTTCCGCCCAACGCGCTGGTGCCACGACTACTAGCCATCATACATGAAGGACACCTAGGCATCGTGAAAACGAATCTCCGGGCGAAACAGATGTATTGGTGGCCAGCAATGGACAACCAGATAGAGAGGCACGTGCGGGAGTGTGATCAATGCCAAAGAGAGGACAAGTCCCAAAGCCTGATGCGTCCTCCCTTAGGGAAAATCGACAACCCCACCAACCCTTGGGAAGATTTGTCGATAGACATTTTGGGGCCAATATTGGATAACCAGGGAGTCCAGAAATACGTAGCAGTACTGGTGGACCGGTACTCAAAGTGGCCTGAAGTGGACATACAGGAAGACATGGACACAGACAAAATATTAAAATTTCTAAGAACAGTTTTCCTCAGAGAAGGTATTCCACGCTCTCTCCTAAGTGACAATGGGCCTCAGTTCACGTCGGAAAAATGGAATGCGTACATGGGAAGGAATGGGATAAAAGTCAAACATACTTCCATATACCATCCAGCAGGGAACGGACTAGCTGAGAGGTTTAACAGAGTCATCATGGGCTCGATACAATCAGCGATAGGATCGGGGAAGGACTGGGAGAAAGAACTAAAGTGCATGTTGTGGGCATACAGGATCACCCGACCAGCACAGGATACAGTCCCTTCCAGATTCTCAGAGGCCGAGACCCATTCACGAAGGACAATGTTGTCTGGAAGGAGCGCACAATCACAAGCAAGTGATCTCCAGCCATAGTGCAACATAATCTGGAAAAAGCACAGAGAATATATACCGAACACTACAATAGGAGGAGAAATGTCAAGGAGACGGAGCTAGAGAGAGGAGAATGGGTTCGAGTCAAACTAGCCCAGTTAAGAAGAAAAGGCGACAGCAAGTTTTGTGCACCCATGCAAGTGGAGGAAGTCTACAATCGAGCAGCATTGCTGAGCGACGGAAAGGTTTGGTCCCAGGATAGGATTTCCAAATGCAACAAGATCTTGAGATGGAGCGGGAAAGAAAGTGGACAGACAGCAACCCCCCGGATACAAGAAATGGAGATCAATCCGGAGGGAGCAGGAACGGTAATAACCAGAGAAAGAGAAGAGGAAGTAGAGAAAAGGAGTGATCCAGGAGCGGAGGAACAGTCGGGAAGCACCATCAGCTCGCCGTGCAGAGTAGTTCCTTGGAGTGCAGAAAGAAGTGGAACCAGGAATTCCCAAGAAGTAGCGGAGTACACTTCCAAGACTCCGGTGAGGCGCACCCGCATGGGCAAAGCTGTAGTAAGACCACTGAATTACAAAGACTTTGAGATGGGAGAAGGGAAAGCGTCAAACAGCAAGTAGCACGCGAGACATTACCTTATTTGTGAAATGCATATATGTAAAGGAGGAGATATGTAGTAGTGTAGCGTTCTAGTCTTCGCGTGTGCACGATGACGTAGGACGCGGTGCCCATCTTGGAAACGCGAATATTAGCGCAGTGCCGAGGGGCTATTCGGACGTCTCCCGGCGCTCTCCTGTATACCATGCTTAAGAATAAAGTCACGCTTATAAATATACACCAGTGCTTGATTCCTTTTCCCATTGTGGGTCACAGCAACACACTACAGCGACCCCGAGGCTCGAACCCTGGTTTCCAGCACCAATGTCGGCAGTCTAGCCGATGGACTACATCCTCTCCCTATGGAGATGGATGGTTTTTGCATGCAGCGGGCCGAGTTTATTGGCGGGGGAAAGGAAAGCTCTAGGTCTCAGGTTAAAGGGAGCAAATCAGAGGACCTGTCAACGGTGACAACAAGGTATTTACAGACAGAACAGCGCTTTACCTTCTCTTCCTCGGACACCCTATCTGCGAAGTCAGCCATCTTGGGTCCACTGGCCCAGCCCCAAACCCACACTGAGAGTTTGATCGCTCAGCATGCCGGGATATCGTCAGAACCCAGCCTTTGGAACAATACTCACAGGATAGGGGTGGGGCTCAGTCGTCCTGTCACGTAACCTGCACGTCTCCTGGGTCATCACAGCCCCGCCCATTGTGGTAAAAAACGTTACGGTTTTTCTCAGTTATAGGAAACGAGGACTTGCAGAAATAAGGGTGTAGAAAAGGGTGAGTGAGTTGGTGAGTTTTAGTTGCAGAAATTAGACAGACCACTCACTTCCCAGGTTTTTATTAAAATCAACTGGCATGTCTGATTTATATGTTTTAGTGGAAAGTCACGCTTGTTCATTTCTAGTGTCCAGCTTTGATCTTAAAGCAGGACTGCTAAGTGGTCCATCACGATATATGTGACGCCTCTAGCCTGAACCTAGCTTTTTGGGTAACAGCGCGTTGGTGCAAGGAGCATTTGATCCAAAAATACGCTAAAAGCCCCGGAGTGCAAGGCGAAGTAATGTCGCACATGGCATAAGTCCAGGGCTTTAAGTGGGATGAAAAAACTGGGGGTTGGGGGGATGGGTTTCTCAAAGGGTTGTGGCCAATGTAATTAAGGGCGTGGCTTAAAACACGTAAACTAAAAATCTGTGCTTAGCATAGTGTGCCGCCCGACTTGTATTTTGCTGTTTCTGTCGGTGTATCCAGATATATGATACAACTGGTAACACCATACCTACAAGAAGTCAGGACTATTGGCTTTGTCAATGGTTTTAGTTGCATAAGATAAATAAGCAGCCACTATGGCTTGTATATAATATTGAAAAAGCTTCCACTTAAAGCCCTGGTGACACCACCACAATGTTGCAGCTCCTGAGTTTTAAAAAGAGGAAGGGAAATCCAGAGAGAAAATGACTCTCTTTAAAGGATTTCCCTTCCCCTACAACGCTCACCTGGCATGATGTCATGCCGTATCTTCTCCACCAGTGAGAAGTGAGCAGTGTGAGCACGCACACATCAATGTGCCTGCAGTGGAAATATGGATTTTCCTGGTCAGTTATGTCCCCTATCTTGGACCCCAACGGTTCTATGTGCATGTCACAAGTACATGTATGTTCCCTCCAGTTCCAGTTATGAAGACGCAAATACATGTGCGTCCACCGTCAACATATCCTCTTTCAGATCCGCCATGAATAGGCCGGATATTCCATTCCTAAGTATGAAAGGCCACCGGCTTTATATGGTTCACTTATGCTATTTTTCAGTCCAGGCAAGTAGGCCCTGATTCTGTCATCAAGCTTTTCCTTCTTTCTGCCTCTGAAGCTCCAGTCTGAGCCTGCATCTGTGACCATGAACTTTGTCTCATTCTCTGCGCGGCTCACGAAGCCTGACATCAGCCTGCTGCCTGCCAAAAACTGTATTTCACCTTCAAAATTATCTGCTCCGATCCCTGCCCAATGCATTCCTGTCTAGTAGTTTCAGTAAACATTCTTCCAGCTACCGAGCAAAGGCCCGGCTTCTCTGTCTTCATGCAAGTAATTCATAGCCCTGTTACTATGGAAGATTCCTGCCCTCGCATCTAGTGTAGACACTTAGACGCTTGTACACGCACTAACAGTCAGTATAGTCAGTATAGAATAAGATTCTACTCTAAGAGACCTCTCTTTTGGATAACATAGTTCTTTAAACATAGGATGTTAGATATGATTTGGGATTAGGTTGACTTGACCCTCCAGACTTCTGTCGCCACATGTAGAGCTAAATGTCAAGTCCCCTCCACCCCCTAGCTGCACGTCAATCACACGTCATGCTGCTGCGCGCGCATCTCTGCCAAGTATTTCTGCTGACATTGCGAAATTATTTCATAGGTCCACCCATATGTGACATCATAACCAATGACGTTTTCCTTGTTACTCCCAATTACGCCTTTTTCAGCTACGCATGTGAAATGTTATCTTTGCTATCAATTATTACGCCTCTTGCATTTACTTCACTGTAATGCCTATTGTATAAAAGTGAATAATTATCAATAATGTATGTACTTCACTTCCTGAACCTTCGAGGTGATGGAACTTGGAGCAACCGATTATAATCGACCATTGGAATAAAGCCCATTCCGAACCTCTAATACCACGGATTCTGCCTCTTATTTACTGAGCTATTTTATTATGTTTCTGTATCAAATTAAGTCCCGGTAATTAAATTATTTACCACACTGCTGTCACTGCAGTCCAGAAAAAAACTGACCTCCTGTGCCAGGGCACAAAACAGAGCCCGATAGAGACATTTTCCGAGGTTGTAAAGAATCGTCTGTGACACGTAGTTGAAGAGAAATAGTGTCCTTTATTTAATTCACCAAAACAGGCTCCGCGTATGCGGAGCGTAAGGAATGCAGCCGCTCCGTGAGTCATCAGCTGTCAACAGTCAGTGCCAACTGACAGCTGATGACAATAGTTGGCGGTACGGTGTCCTCGCAGGAACATGAGAAAGAACCAACAACATACGGTGTCCTTGCAGGGACACCCGAGTACAATCATAACACATCCTCCCTGTTAGAAATGGGATCTCTGGTTGGCTAAGGCTTGCGCCAAAGCCAGGCAGAGACCACCACTCTAGTCAGGGCAAGGGAGTTACACGCCAAAGATAACCCCTGCTCACCCCCTTGGTAGCTTGGCACGAGCAGTCAGGCTTATCCCAGAGGCAATGTGTAAAGCATTTGCGCAACACGCACACAGCAACAACATACCAGGCACACCACAAAAGGAACTCCACACAAGGTTATATCAAAAATAGCCTTTGTATTCTCATAACACATTAGAATAGTAATCACATAATATACATTGTGCGGCAATAGGTAATATCTACAAGGGATTATATACACATGACAGGGCCACGTGGACCACTGTCAGAACCATCACTTAGTGAATATAGTAAATGTAGAACATATCATAAGCGTAGAACACAACCAGTAACTACTGGCAAACACTGTACTCAGCATTATCCTGCAACATAAACCATATTATGCACAGTATCACATTTAGGTGTGAAATATATTCTGCGCCAACTTCACCAGCATAAACACATTGTGCAATCCTCTCATAAGTCTAAACACATAAGACCATAACCTCACCAGCATAAATCCATTATGCAGTAGCACATAAACAGAACTCCTAGATTAGGGAATAATCTCCTAAACATAACTCACAGACTGCGAATTACCTCATGAACAAAAACCACATTAGAGGCATAAATCACGGTGCATAACTCTCAGGACATGCATCACATTTCCTAGCACCACATGAATCACATTGGGGCCTGGCGCCATACCAACCCAACAGTCCCCCTGGTAAACTGGCCTTCTCAAAGGGGCTCAAATGCCTTATGTCCCAAATGTCAGGGCTTCTGCCAAGGCAGCGGAATCCATGTGCGCCACTGCGCTGGGGCAGAGGAGTGCATCTCACACCTGTCTCCTTAAAAATGCCCCCAAAGAACTGTGGCCTAAATGTTGCAGCTGACGCCAATTGCTGTGCAGCTGTCACCAGAACGTGGGCCTGGGCACTCCCTGTGCCCTTTGAAGAAATATGCAAAACGTTGCAGCTGCCCACTGTCCGGTGGGGCAGCTGTGTACCAATTAGCCCTGGGACCAACGTACCACCTGAGCCCCTCTCTGGGACTCTCTAAACAAATACTGCCCCACCATTGCAGTTGCCCACTGTCAAGCGGGGCAACTGTGAACACATCTGCAAAGGGGCCCGGCACCACTGTGCCCTCCGGACCCCCACGGGGCTCTTAAAGAAACTTGCCCCTATGTTGGAGCTACACGGGCTCTTAATGCAAACATGCTCAACGTTGGAGCGGCCCGCAACAGCGGGTCTGCTCAGAACAACCCGCATTGCTGTCTGGGTGCCTCAAGAGCACCCATAATAAATAAGAAGAGAACGGCCTCGGCCCCACTCACCGGGGCTTGGCTCAGGCTCTGTCTCCCTTCTCTCGCCGGCTCTTCTGCAGTGCGGCGGGGGCAGCTGCGCACGGGGCTCTCCTCTCCACACGTGGAGGCTCCGTCTTATCGCGGCTGGTCCCGCACTCCTCCGGGCAGACGACTCTGCCCTTCTTCACCTGGTCCCTCTCCTGGGGCCGGGACTTCTCTCGATAAGGCCAGCACTACGCGGGGCTTCCCTTGCTCACGGGAGCCCCGCGCTGCCATTGGCGGCCTCAGCCGCCTCTCTGGACTTCCTCCTTCCGGCCTCAGGCTCTGCCCCAGGTCAGGCAGACGTGCCTGAATTCCGGTTCGCGATCGGGGCCGCGGCGGTGATTTTCCCATATCAGAGCACGGGGTGGGCACCCGCAAGAAATTAGAAATAAAATACCAGCGGGGTGGGCACCCGCAAATCTCCAATATCCATGAAGCGGTGTTGGCTCCCGCTCGGGCACAAATCCACAGGTTGGGCACCCGCTCCTCTTAGCATCATGGGGGAATCCCCACGCTGGAGATTCCCTCCCTCGCTTCATGCAGCACAGCGCTGAAAAGCCCACGCTCTCTTCTTTCCGGGAATAATTAGAATATAGCTCTCACCAGGTGCTAGGAGCCACAGCTCCTCAGCAAAAAGTCTTCAAGGTCCTCAGAGATCAAGGGGGCAATGCAGGGCCCAGGAAGGCAGGGCCCAGGAAGGCAAGCCCTCATGGCAGCCCCTCCTGGGCCCCAGCAGCAGCACGCCCCGGCAGGATTCAGGAACAAGAGCTGGACCATTTCATGGGGTCACAGCCCCTCTACTTATACCACATAATCCTTTGTCTGCAGTGTAGGGCATGGGGGAACCAGATGCAACTGGTTCAGGGGGGATTTGGAGCACTTTGTTTTGCATGCTCCTCCTCCCCTTTGTCAGGTGGGGGCTAGGTGATCAGACACACCACAGGGGGCGGAGCCAGCATTGTGCAGGCTGGGCACAGGCCTATTCAGGGTTAGGGGCTTACTCCTACCACTACTCCCAGCACAGATGTCCCATTCAGCCTAGTGCTGACTCACCCTGCCCCTCCTGGAGCCACACACACCTCCCAGCCCCTGTCACTCACAAGGCAGACATGCAATTCACATCAGGCAGGCAGATACATAGCACACAGAAATGCCAACTTCTACAAGTGGCATTTCTCCAACAGTCATAATAAATCTGCACACACAATTGCACAGCATTTATTCTCACAATTTCATACATACTAAATTCGACCACGCTGCACCTCCCGCTCCAAGAATTACCACTGACACACTTAATCAGGGAATCCCCCATGCATTCCTATGGGAGGGCAGGCCAATCTCACCAATGTAACTCAGAGAGCGCATGCACTTTACACTGAACCACAGTGCTAAAGTGCCCAGAGGCCTAAAACCACCAACACCAGGTCACAGAAAAAGGCTAGGAGAATGCAAAAAGTTTAGGGGTGAACCTGCCAAAAAGGGCCAAGTCCAACACTCCCCCTTTGGAAAGGAAGAAGAGCTGAGAGCGAGAAGGAAAGGGAGAGAGAGAGAGAGAGAACGAGTTACAGAAAAGAGCAAGCAACATTAAGGTACATGCGAGTGTGAGGCTACTCACAAACAGGGGGTAACAACCTTCTGCCTGCTCTGCTAGTGCTGATAGGGTGAGTGGTGTCATGCAAAGGTGTGGAAGGTAGTTGCCTTCCAACTCTGCCAGTGGTGTTGCAATCAGGTAAAACACGCACAGGTGCGGCCGTGGACTGCCTAGTCGTGCTGGGAGGCATGGCTTTGGTTGTGTGGGGCTCATAGTCAGAATCCTCGTCAGACACTCCTGTGGGGGCAATGCTGGCTTTCCAGGTTATGGAGAGCTCACAAGAGTCATTCATGGGCATGGTGTTGACATTGTCCCTTATGGTTTTTTTGCACATGGAGAGGGCAGAGAAGTGCCACACTTTTCCGTCGCTCAGGAGAGCGGAATTGCAAAACACCTTGTGTACTGTTATGGGCGGGGAGTACCTATCCTGGCCGATGCCTATGTGCCCACTTCTCTTGACATTGACAGAGTCCCCGATGTTGAGCTCAACAGGTTTGCAACCATGCTTAAGGTCGTACCTGACTTTGCAACTGGATTGTGCTTGCATCAAACTTTTCTTAACTTGGTCGGCTGACCAGTGTACTCTTCTGGCGGCTTTTGCCCAACCAACATTGTCTTTGGACAATGGTGTCCTGCCCCGCATAAGTTCAAATGGGCTGTGGCCTGTGGAGTCTATTGGTGTGATACGATAAGCCCAAAGTGTTTTGAGAATTTCCTGTCTCCAACTCGGGTTGTTACTACAGGCCAACTGGACTATACTTTTGATGACTCTGTTGAAGCGTTCAACGGCACCGTTGCCCGCTGGATGGTAAACAGAAGTGGTCTTGTGCTCTATTTGTTTTCTTAGCATGTAAGTCTTGAATACATCTGACCTGCATTGGGGCCCATTGTCACTGACCATCTGTTTAGGGAGACCTTCGTGTGTAAACACATCGTCTAAAAATCTAACTATGCATGTAGAACCAGGTTTTTTAACAAACTTGAGTTCGGGCCACTTAGAAAAATGGTCGATAAGGACAATGATGTACCACTGCTCCATTTGCCCTAGTATGGGACCCATGATGTCCACCCCAATCCTCTCCCAAGGCATGGAGGGGCACGGGATGGGGTGAAGTGGTGGTCTGAAAGTGACCTGGGTTTTATCTGAGTTGAGACATAGGGTACAATCTCTAACCATCCTTTCTACTGCCAAATGAATGCCGGGCCACCAGTAGCTATTTTTAGGTCGAGCCTAGCATAAGACTGGTGCGCAGTCTCACTGGTGAGAGTTAATGATTTAGGGTCAGTGTCAGTATCGGGCTTTAAGACCCGCCCCTCTTTCCCATTGGCTGGCGTCACCGTTTATGCTAAACGGCGGCCAGCCATTGGGAAAGAGCACTTCCTGACGTACAGTTTTCTCTATTTGAGCCGTCCCACTTGGACTGGCTCACTTGACTTCCTGTCGTCGCAACAGGTTTCTTATCTTTATGGGGCCATGTGTTTCAAACACATGACCCCATAAAGACAAGAGATCACCACCGGGAGCTTCATCTGCTGTAAGCTCCTACGTCACCGCAAGCCGCGCTGGGATTGGCCCAGCGTCGCAGGTTGCCTAGCAGGCAGCGGAGGGGGGGGTCGTCTCTTGTTTCTTCCTTCCGCTCCCCGTGAGTCTTGCTTCCACTTACGCGGGGTGGGGGGCGAGGGGGATCCTCGCTTAAGCCTCCAATGCCTGGGCCTCCACCGCAGCTCACCTCGAGGTCGGGTCTTTTCACTGTTCCGCTGGTCTGCGCTCGTGGGGGCATATCAACAACAACCGGCGATAATTATCTCTAAGCGCATTTAGCGCTAGGATAATTATCGCCGGCTAGCGTGAATTTTTATCGCTGAGATAGCGTGCTATTAGCAAGGCTTATCTCAATAGCGATAAAAATCCTCACGCTAACAGGCTAACGTGAGATTATCGCTGGAAACCCAGCGATAATCTCACGTTACCTTGTTGATAGGGACAGGCAAACTTAGCCATGATATCCTCCTTCCATAGGATATCATGGCTAAGTCAGAAAAATACCAGACGTAAAGAAGCAGCGTTAACCGTGGTTAGCGCTGCTTTTTTTGTCTCTAACAGGGTTAGCGACATTCTTGATAATAGGAGAAATGTCGCTTAGCGACATTTCTCCTATTATTTTACTCTGGAACGCCCCCTTTGCATCTCATTAGAGATGCAAGGGGAAGCGTAGAGTAAAAGGGTGCTAACATGCAAATTTGCATGTTAGCACCCTGTTGCTGATAGGGCGCTAGTTTTATCTCTCCTTTTTTGGCTTTTAAAGCCAAAAAAGCAGAGATAAAGCCCTTGTTGATATGCCCCGTGGTTCCTTGGTAAGCGTCAGGCTGGCCCATTGTTCCTCACTCCAGCGGGTCCCCGGATTCGGGTTTTCATGGCCTCTCTTCGACCCCAGATGTATGTTACACCCCCGCCCAGGCATCTTTGCATACACTTGTGACTCGGAATTGGTCCGCTATTAGCAGTGTGATGATGTTCGGACTGGTTCCGGTGCGTGCCGTTGCAGCAGGCAAAGAAGCCTTGTAATGGGTATTGTGTTGAGTCTTGCTTTCAGTTATGTGATGGAATGGAAAATTCTTAAACCGTGGGTGTGTGTGTGATTTTGTGACCATGCTGAGGGAGCCTCGCTGGGGCGCAGCCGTCAGTCGCCGAGCCTTGAATTTCGAGGGAGGTGGTTGATCCAGGGGGGTAGCTTGTGCCCCATCTGTGCCTCTCATATGGACCCTGCATTAGGCATTCTGGGTTGCCCCGGTCATAGAGTGGGTCAGACCGCGTTTGACTCCCCTTGGCCCTCGGCAACGCGACGTCCCAAAATAGCAGTCGCCATCTCAGTGAGATCCACATCGCTGCACGCTCTCCTCAACTGGCGTCCTACCTCCCCAACTGCCTGGTTTTCCAAGTCTTCCAGCCATAGGCAGAGTGAGCCCAATGGATGTTGCGCGCCTGGTTCGGATTACATGCTCATCCAATGTTTGGCCTCTCTGCAGAGCGCGCAACACAGTGGTCAGGTGTGCCGGTTGTGATTATATGCAACAGTGCGTGAAGGAGGCAGACACCTGTAAAAATACTGAAAGTTTTATTTATGTAATGCATTTTTATATAGCACGGACTTTACCCGAAGGTGTCAGAGCGCTGTACAATAGAACCAGTTACGTTACATGAGAGAAATAATTACAAAATAGAACGTTACAAAAATAAACAGACTAGAAGAGGTAGGGTAAAACCATAGAAGGCAAGAAAGTGTGAAAGTTAAAGAAACTGCCGTGCTTACTGCTGAGTGAGCGTGTTGTGGAGGGGGGCGGTGAAATGAAGGAAATGCAAGAGAAGTAGACGCAGAAGAGTGCGAAAAGACAAAAGAGGGCACTGCAGAGGAAAGAGATGAAGTGTGAGACATGCAGATAGACTGTTTCAGAAAGATGTGCTGGTAAAAAGAGCACACGTCCATTTGCGAGACTGCAGAGAAGAGTGCAGTGCTTAATTTGTAAAATATGAAGTGCAGGTGCTGAAATGTTTGTCGGAGGCCACACCCACTTTTCTCTGGCTCCACCCACTTCCTCCACAGGCTCCACCCACTTACTATATTAGCTCGCCTCTACCCACATCTTCAACTTGCACTGCTAAAAGTCAGGTGTAATATATACCTGATCTGAATTTCAGCAAGGGAGCCTTCCTGGTAGTAAGGTTTTGACTCGAGGATCCCCTGCCCGGTGAACATTTTGAAAAAGATTAAAACATAAGTGCATTTAAAGCACAATTGTGGAATGAATAAGCTAAAATCACTAATGCATTGAAAAGGGACAATTTCAGTGCTGTATGTGCTGATTTGGGGAAAGGACAATACTGGAGTAGGGTATGCCATTTTTAACAGAGTCTATAAGTTCAAAGATACAACTTTTACATAGCTTATGAGGCAAAATAAACCAAAATGTTGTGAAAACACTCTAAACAGATAAACTGAATAAAATTATGCAATACACTTGAATGAGTCAGTCACTGTCACTTCCAGTGGCCGCAGGGGTATGGGGTTATTCAGTATAGTATATTAGAGAGAGTATTCCGTTAGAGGAACAATTGAAAAAAGAGGATTACCAATTGGGCTTGTTACTATCACTTAGTCCCCTGGAGCTATGTGTGCATTTATTAGACATTCAGAATAGTAAAAAAAAAAAATAAATATGGCACTATGTAGTTCTGTATCACACAGACAAGAGTTTATATCACGTCTTGCGCCGCTTGGGTCTCTTGATTTCCCCCGAACAGGCACTATGGGTCAAAGGGACAACAATGCCCACTATTTCAGAGACACAGAGTACCACCATTTGATTTCCCAGCCTTTATAGACCTCTACACAATGGCAAGCAAGATGTAAGAAGGTGGCCCGTCCTCCCCGCAGCGTGGACAACATGCCCCTTTACTCGGGTCAGTGCCATTGGTCCTGGCAGGTGTCATGTATGTACGATGCGTGTAGATAGTTAAAATGGATTCGTTTGAACAGATTATTGAAAGACACCTTTTTTACTAGATTACATACATGATTCCAATCTGCATCTTCCAGAGGCCCTCCTAATTCTGTCTCCCATGCGGCTCTCACCTTATGATCTCAATTTGTTTGGTCCTCACAGAGTGCCTTGTAGACGAGGGAAATTAGATGTCTGCCTTCTCCCCATCAGACTAATCCCCCAAGTGTGTGTGAAGGTGGTGGGACTGCTGGGTATGTACTCCAGAGCTCCTTCACCATATTGTCCAATTTAGCAAATTGTAGGAATTGTCCCTGCCCCCTTCGTATGTATCCTGTGCCTCCTGGAACGTAATGAATGTTTACCCTGGGTATAGATCTCCCACCAAACGGCAGCCCCCCATCCCTCCATCTGTCCACAGGTATATCCCGGTCAATAGAGTTGAAGGGCTTGAAGTCCCAATGGGTATGTTGTAAATAACTCTCAGGAAACAGCAAGAGTAGAAGTGACAGTTTATTCCTGTGGATCCTACGGCCTCTCACACGAGAATGCCAACATTCTAAGAGGAGCTTCGCTCCAACATTCTAAAGATGGGACAGCCCATAAGGCGAGGACAAGGAGGGGGGGAAGAGGAATGCAGGACTAGAATACAACACATCTCCCTGCGAGGCAGAACATTTTACACAAGACTAAAATATGTACAGTTTGAAATGTCACTGGCCAAACAGAAAGAAAGCGCAACCAATGCTGTAACTTTCCAAACATAGTCAGAAGGAGAAATGCATCATCGCAATCCCACCACAGCTCAATACCCATACCTGGAGGCTAACAAACCCTAATGAAGAGGAGAGAGAGAGACCCAAAGAAGCTTATGGTCCCATTTCGTAGTCAGAATGCCAACTCGGAGGTTTACATTCCCTAGCCCCTCTGAGTTTCCCCCCCATAGGCGTTTCAGGACTGTGATCTTTTCCACAGGTGGGTTTGGATCCAGTAGTGCTTGGACACTTCGCTATGTTGTCCATACTCCACGTGCCTCCATCTTCCAGCACCACCGAATTGTTGTTGACCCGCGTTATCCTCAGTGGTTTAGAAAATGAGGAGATCTTGGCCTTAGACAGGGATGGCTTCTTAACGACCACCCACTGGCCTTCACTCCATCTTTTTTGTGACACTCCCCAACGCTGGTCGTACCTGTGCTTGTACTTTTGTTGATGCTTGTGAGTACCTTCCGACACAGCGTCTCTGTCCACCCACACGGGAGTTCCTCCATTTAGCCAGTTGGGAGTGAGTTTGGAACCCGGGTTTCTCCCTTTGAGAGATATAAACGGTGACACTCCCGAGACCGCATTGGGTGATGTATGATATGACCACAGCATTTTCCTGATGGCTTCCTCTACCGGAATCTGGGAGCTCAAAGCAAGCTGGATGGTATCCTTTAACATTCTGTTTGCCCTTTCCACCAATCCATTGGCTTTGGGACAGTAGAGCGGGGTCTTGATGTGTGAAATGGACAGTGTGGACATGAACTGCTTCATTTCCTCTGAAGCGAATTGAACTCCATTGTCTGTAATTATGACACCTGGTATACCCTCCTTAGAAAAGGCGTCTCTTAGGAAGTTCAACAGCGACGCAGTAGTGATAGACGATACCAGTCTTGTTACAATCCAATGAGAGTGGTAGTCTATGAGAACAAACATGAATCTATGGGCTTGGTTCAATAAATTCAAAGGCCCAATTATGTCCAATCCTAATTTTTCCCATGGTACGGAGGGTACTTCCACGGGAATCAAAGGTGCTTTGCGGACACTCTTGGTTTTGTCACAACTACTACAGGCTGTGCAATTCTTTACTTGATCCTCCACCAGCGAATCCATCCCGGGGAACCAATAGTGTTGCCTAATTTTGCTCTTCGTCATGCTCCTCCCTGGGTGGCCTTCATGGGCAATCTGTATTACCCTTTCATACATGTCTTTTGGAGGGATGATTTTATTTCCTCTGCAAATTTGGTTCTCAACCATGGATAATTCGTCCCGCACCGGCCAAAAATGGCGCATGGACTCTGGCACCTCCTGCTTGTTAACAGGCCAACCCTTGCTTATCAAATTCCTCAGTGTTGCGAAATCGATGTCATCTCTCATGGATTTCTCCCACTCCTCTCGATTGATGGCTGGAATTTCGACTAAAAGGATAGTCTCGTCTGGTGGGTTTTGTATCAGGTTCCCATTGGTCCTTGGTAGTCTGGAGAGACAGTCCGCTACTCTATTTTCACTTCCAGGGACATATACCATGGTGTAGTTGAACCCTTGTAGACTCAGTACCCATTTAGATATACGAGGAGTGGTATTTTCCAAACGTTTAGTGGAGAATAACGGTAGTAAGGGTTTGTGGTCCGTCCTCAGTACAAACGGAATGCCCCATAGGAAATACTTGAAATGGTTTATGGCCCAGTAGCATGCCAAAGCTTCTTTTTCTATTGTCGAGTAGTTCAGCTCGGCATCTCTCAGAGTTCTAGAAGCAAAGGCGATCACCGATTCTTGGCCGTTAGTTCTCTGCGTCAGGGAAGCTCCCAAGCCCTTCGCGCTGGCATCTGTGGTGAGAGTAGTTTTAGCATTGGGGTTGAAAGCCCTCAGAATTGGTGCATCAACGATGGCTTCTTTAATGAGTTGGAAAGCTGATTGGTGATCTTGTTTCCAATCAAATTCCGACCCCTTCTTCAGTAACTCTCTGAGGGGATGCACCTGGTCCGCAAAGTTTTTGATGAACTTAGACATGTACTCCGCCAACCCCAGGAATGATTTGAGTTCATCCTTGTTTGTGGGTGCAGGGGCTAGTTTGACGGAGTCCACCAAACTGGATTTAGGTTTGATTCCCTCGCTTGAGATGGTGTGGCCTAGATAGACTACTGATTCCACCCCTATTTTACATTTATCTTTCTGAGTGGTGAAACCTGCCTTACTCAGTCTGGTCAACACTGCTTCCAGAATTCTATTGTGCTCCTCCACTGATGAACCATGAATCAGGATGTCGTCCTGGAAGCAAAGAACGTTTTGTAGCCCTTGTAGTATGTGTTGCATGACGCGTTGAAACACTGCTGCCGCAGATGCCAGGCCAAAAGGCAATCTTGAAAACTGATAAGCTCCGTGCGGGGTTATGAAGGAGGTGAGGGGCTTAGAATCTGGGTGGAGAGCGACTTGGTGGTACGCCGAGGATAAGTCTAGGACCGTGAAGACTTTGGCCCCATGGATGGCCGATAGCATTTCGTTGATGTTGGGGAGGGGATGTCGGTCGACCCAAATGTTAGAGTTCAAGTCCCTGAGGTCCACACACAGACGAATCCCTTTGTTACCCCCTTTTGCAGCTACCACAATGGGCGCCAACCATTCAGAACTCTCGATCCTCTCAATGATCTTGCACTCTTCCAATCTGTCCAGTTCCTTCTTAAGCGGTTCCCTCGTCAGCAGTGGGATAGACCTGGGCCTGTGGATGATCGGTCTGGCATTGGCCTTCAGTTTGATTTTGTGGAGAAAGCCTTTTAGGAGTCCGAGTTTGTCTGTAAACACCTCTGGGAAGCGACTGCAGATTTCCATTCCAACATTGACCCTGTCGATCAAGTACACGGGTTCCGGTGCATTGGGGTCCAGTTTGATTCCCAGATCCTTTTGGTGTTTCCACCCTAGAAGGTTGGACCCATTCCTTGTGATGTAGACCTTTCCCACGGTTGATCTGTCCTTGAAGTTAATGTTCATGAGTCTCATTCCTACTAGTGGTATAGGATCCTGATTATAACCCCCAGGTTTGATGTCTGGAGGTAAGAGGCTGGACGCACTAGTTCCTGAATTGGCCAGGAATGTGACTTCATTAACGAGGGTATATGGGGAACAAGAGTCAGCGTATACCTCATACTTAACGTTGTCCAAAAATATCTCGCACTTGGGGTAGGCAGTGTTGCTGCATTCTGAAAAATTGGATACCTGAAAAACTATATCCTCGCTTGGTTGTTGATGGTCCAACTCACTGCTTATCATGTGGGTGACACTGTTTTTTGCACTGTGGCAGAATTTTGAAAAATGGCCTCTTTTCTTGCACTTGCTGCATAAAACTCCCTTTGCTGGACAGCTTGCGTTGTTGGCCAGATGATTGGGATTTCCGCACCTGTAGCATTTTGGCTTATTTCCTGATGCGGTCTGTACTTCAGGACTGGAAGGCGAAGGTTTATGTTTGTAGTCTCTACTGGAGATCTTGTGTATGTTGTTTTCCGTTACTTGTTTCACCTCCACGGCTTCTTTCATTTCATTCATACAGTAAGCTGTGTGTTCTATGCTCTTAGCAATGTCAATGGCATGTTTTAAGTCAGGGGCTTCTGCGAGAAGTCTTTCTTGGATCTTCTTGTTGCAGGTACATCTTACCAGCTGATCCCTAATTAGTGACTCGGTCAACATTCCAAACTCACACGTCGAGGCTAAACCTCTCAGAATGGCAATGTAATTTATCACTTTCTCATTTTTCCCTTGAATGCGCAAAAAGAACTTGTGGCGTTCTAATACAATATTGATTTTATCACCAAATTGGGCTTCTAGTTTCAACAATGTTAACTGATACACGTCAAATTGGGCCTCCCCCTCGCCCCCAGCACCTACATTTGCACCTTCAACAATTGAATCAGGCAGGTCATCAAAAATATCTCTCCCTTGCTTCCCCAGGTTATGCAGAAGGACATGTTGTTTTCGCATAGCAGAAAACCTGTCACCCCCAATTGCAATTAGGTACGATTCAAACAGATTTACCCATTTTTTCCATGGGATCACCGGATCTCCACTCTCATCCAGAAATGGAGGGGGTTGAGACATTGCGAATGCAGACATAGCGGAGTATGAAAGGAAAGCGTAGAGAAGAAAACGACAGAAAAGAAAAATAAAAGAAGTAGGATGAAATGAGGGAAGAAAAGAAACGAGTGGTAAAGCTAATGATGGAGAACCAAATAGAAGAATATGTGGCCGCACAACGTGGAACCACCTTACGCAATGAAACAGGCAGGAGGCAGAGTACAGAATGAAAGTACCGAAAATTTCATGAGCTGAGCCTGTCAGCGAAAACTTCACCACAGGCAGACTAATGATGGAGAATAAACTTGAAGTAATTATGGCTGCACAACATGAAATGACCTTTACCCAGCGTATGACGTAATGAACAGCAGGTGGCAAAGTACTGGATGAAGGTAACACAATTTCGTGAGCAGAGCCTGTCAGCGGGGGCTCTATATAGTGTCTTTTACTGCGGTTTCTCACAGCCCTGCTGTGTTGCAGATTAATTAGGGTATGGGTCCTTCTGCTCGGCCCCCACATCAAAAGGTATGACAGCGTCTTCCCTTCCCGTCTTCTAGGCAGGGGATGGCAGGCCGTGGACATTCATACTGCCCTGGGGGCGTCGGTGTCATTTCAGCTGAAACCCAATTTAAATATGCTAGGTTCTCTCTTTGATAGTGGCACTTTTCTTTTACACTGACCAGAAGTGGACATTCTCCCCTTACAATTCATGTCGATTGATGAGTACAGGCCCCAGCTAGGCCCGCAGGACACAAGGGTTTGCTCTCCTGTAAAGAAGCCTATAAGGAAGTTGGCACGGAAACTGCAAAGTACAAAGACACGGTTTATTAACCCTTAAGGGTGGTCCTACAATCCATACAATACCCTTCAGTATTGCATAGAGTAGCACAAAGAACTTGCATACATGGTCCCCTTTTATACACAACAGAGGGGCTCATAAGTGGGAGGATACGACATGAGACAAGAAATGTTACCTTTTATGGACATTTGCAATACAAGATCGATATGTGGGCGGAGCTGACATACTCCTTAAGCCCGCGAAAACATGGTCAAGCAAGGACTAACTGATAACAGATGTGGTCAAGTCTGGGCATGCGCCAGACGGACAAAGAAACTATTTATAGACTGTTACTAGGCAGATTACAAGAGCAACTAACACAAAGATAAGACTCTTCTCGTGCTGAGCACGTGGAGACATGACAATACAAAATGGAGTCCAGACTTCAGTCAACATAACAAAAGGAACATGTGTAAGGAAGGAGAATTCATGTCTTTAGTAAATGCTTAATCACATCGAAGTTGCAATTTACAACATCGATCATAGACTTTACTTTGCAGCTAAAGCCTGCTTTCCAATCATTCCTGCAGAGCCTGCTGAGATTACCACATACATACAGCGCCGCAGTATATAGGGCTGACCAACTTGTGGAGGCCCGACAGTGATGTGAAACAGATATGACACACTCTTTTCAAATGCACAGCAAGAATTTCAGTTTAGGGCCGCCGTTCTGAGCTGCATGCGTCCCCAGGCTGCAGTAGGCACTGGCAGGCGGCATCCTTTCTCCTACGGCTCGGCTTTGCTAGGCTGCTTGCTGCTCACTTAGGTTTTTTTTTTATTAAAAGAACATGAAACTCGGTCTGCATGCAAACTGTGCAAGTGAGACACCCTTTGCACATCAGTGTATAAACATTTTTTAAAATCTGAGGAGCGGTTGAGGGCTGAGGATTCAGGAAGGTTTGGGAGTAGGAGGAGGACACGGAGTGATGAGGCCTGCTCAGACCTGCTGGAGATGAAATCACAAGTGGGCGGCGAAGTTCTATTTGTACAGGGCACAGACAGACTGCAGTAGTACAGTCAGCCACATAGCCAGGGCATCGCAGTTCGGGGGTGTCCTCCTAGAATGAAAGCGCCCAGTCTGCAATGCAATCTCTACGTCCTTGTAGAATTATATAACCACAGTCAGCCATTAGGAATGACTCGAAAAACACTTTCGGAAGCTTCAGATCATAACATGCCCAAAGTTCCATCACGTCACATCCAAACACCGATTTAGTGTTATTACAGCCCCCCGAAATCGCCAGTCCGTCCCTGCAAAGAGGCCAAGAGGGGACATCATCGACACCACCAAGAAGAAACACTTTGTGTCACCGCACCTTGCTTATTTTATTTGCCTTGCACTTCGAAGCACTATTTGGAAGATGCGCTTTCCGTGTGTTTGTGTGTTTTTCAAAGTGTTCGTGTGACGTAACGTGACTGGTAGTTCAACAACTTAGAGATTAATATCTGCCCGGCCGCCGCAGCCCGTGGTGCCTGCCCAGGCCCAGCCTCACACACTGCCTTAGGCTGCTGCGCGCAGCTTAATTATTTATTTAACTGATAATCAGGCATACCAGGCCCTGCTCCTCACCTGGTGCTGACTGTGAATCTACTGGTGACTGGGTTAGTCGGACCGGGATGTCGGACCGAAATCGGCGGGAGTTTCCTCAAGGCTCGCTCGCCTTAACAACGTTGTCCAGCCGTGCTTGCCTGAGCCTCTCACTCAGAGCAGGTGGTGGTGAGGTCCGGCAAACGCCCTGCGGGTATGCGCTCGGGCGTGGCTGGCTCAATGCCGGGAATGCACGCGCGCGCAACTTGAAAAAATGTGAGCACGCCTGCCCAGGGCCCACGCCTGCTGCCGCGCACAGCCCCAACCCGCGCTGAAGATCAAAATCAAGCCCTGGCTGGCTGCCCTGCGCAAGTGCAACTCAGTGTCCCGCCCACTCGCCCGGCAAGCATCTTAGATTGAACTTCAAGTCTGATCAAGACGTCGGTCCATGCCATCCGTGAAATAAAGAGAACAGAAAGATCGGAGTCACGGTCAGTAAGTCACAACAACACAATGACATGATACGCATACGCAACAGTAACAGCAGCACTAACGTAACGGTAGAGCAGCACTGACATTGTGCGTGCCATCAATTACTATGAAATGCAATTACGTGCAGTCATTTCTTGTCGACCCGGCCCTGATAATTAAGTGCCGGTGCTAAGCACCGGAAAGCACTGGCACAAATTAAGCACTGGAAGAGTGGTGTGCAGAGGAGAACAAGAGAGACAGAGACACTCCGACGACATCTGTCCCTTCCACGGAGACATAGGAATGGAGGGCAGGGAGGAACGGGGAACCAGAGGACAGGCGGAGGGAGAGGAGGAGAAAAGTGACAGTCTTTTGGGTGGGGGGAGATGGATATGGGGAAGAAAACAACAATTTGAAGACATAAAACATAGAATATACGGGGATATAATGTAATCAGGAACAAGAAAAAGAGTGAAAGAAGGGGGCAAGGTGGGGAAAGGGGTGAAGGAGGGACTGCAAGGGAAAGGAGAGAGAGCAAGGGATGGAGGGCGGGAAATAGTGAAAGGAGAGAACGAGAGGCAGGGAGGGAAAGGGGCAGCGCAGGGCAGTGAAGGAACACAGAGGAAGACACAAGACTGGAAGACATAACTGTTAGAAATGGGAACCCCTGGTTGGCGTCGGTAAGTACCAGCGACAAGCAGGGACCCTCCACTTCCAGTCAGGGCGTAGGATTACCCCTAAGAATAACCCCTGCTCACCATCAAGGTTGCGTGGCGCGAGCAGACAAGGCTAATCTCCAGGCGTTATACAGTTAAGCATTTGAGAGCATACACACAGTTGCACCACAGAGGGACACCAGTCAGGTTTTTATAAAAATACGTAGACTTTATGAAAATATCGATTTCTTATGCAGGCTTAAGTACAAGACCATCAATAACGTTTTTAACTGCACGCAATACTGTTTTGGATCAAGAGTATTCTTATGAATGGGCTTAAAGTCAGGTTTGTGCAGATTGTATTTCTTGGGGCGGCCCCCTGCGGGTCGAGGTGAAATAACGAGTCTTTTCAATAAGACGGACCCGCTGGTCCGCTGTGTGCACTCTTAGGTGCGATGCGCATGAAATACCTGACAGGCGTTTTGGACGATGCGGTGCCACCAAAAGACGGTCGTCGGCAGCTCCTAGCAGGCAGGTCCGGCTCTCAGCAAGCGCTGCGATGCGGGGCGTTGGGGCGGGACCTCCGGAGGTGCTGCGGAAGGGTCGGGCTGCGGCAAAGTCCGGGACGGGAGATTACTTTTTGGCGAGGTTGCTTCCCCCAGGGCGGCAAGGCGGCCTCGGAGGGTGAGACACAGTGCGAGCGGGTACGCTTGTAGTCGTACGCACCGTACTTCACTTGGAACTGCAATCGGAGGTCGTGGCGGCTGACGGCGGTGGCGGTGCGGCTCTGGTCATGAAGGGGAGAGCGAGTCAGGTGTGGGGCGGCCTCCGCGGGACACGGTGCGAGCTACGGCTTTACTCAGCGGTGGCACACAGTGTCGGGCGGCACCAGCATGGACTCGAGGTACTTCAGGGCAAATAAAGATTGCGAGGCACACTCAGCGACGGCGTCAGCGGGGCACGAGCTTAGGCAGTCCAGCAGCTCGTTTTTGAAGGGGGAAAGAGCCCAATGGTCCTGGGGCTCAGTTCAGGGGGCAAGCTCGCTTCCAAGCCCTTGGAGATTTGTTCACAAAAGCACAACTTGATTCAAAGAAAGTCTCTCAGTCTTTTCCTCTCCTTCTTGCAGCAAGGCACCCACCACAGGCCAGTCTCCCAGGTCAGAGACAGTAGTCCTCCATGCAGCTTTCCCGGGTCCTTCTCGTCGGGCAGAGGTTCTTCTTGGCGCAAACAGGATCTGATTTCTTAGGAGCAGGGCTCCTACATTTATACTACATTTCTTTTGTTCTCCCAGGCCAGGGGGGCCCTTGCCTAGTTCAGTCCGGTTTCTGAGCACATTGTTTTTGCGATGCAGGCTGTTTCTTTCAGGGTGCAGGGCAGAGCCATCAGACGCTCCACAGGGGGTGGAGCCAGCATTGTGGTGGCAGAGCACACTCCTATTCAGAGTCCAGGTGTACTCCTCCCACCCATCTATCTGCCAATCTTCCTATTCACCACCAGGCTACCTAGCCCTGCCCATCTGGGTTTCCCCAGCCCTGTCACTCACACAAGCCAGACAGCAGATACACATCACGCAGAGGCGGGCTGAAATGGTTAGGCAAGCAAAGGCCAACTTTCTAAAAAGTGGCATTTGCAAAGGCAGGGTATTAAAATAAACCTTACTAAACGATGTGCCTTATTATTCTGAGTTCAGGCATACTAAACTCGATTTTCTACCATGTTCCCTGGGTCTGTTAGGATCATAGGATGTAACAATCTTAACAGCCCATGCTGGCCTATGAGAACAGGTAGCCTTACAATAGTGAAAAACGAAAATGGCTGTAATTCACTATTAGGACATGCCACACACATCAGGGCTTGTCCTACTTTATGCTTACAATGCACCCTGCCCTTGGGCCTACCATAGGGGTGACTAATATGAAGTTAAGGGAAGGTTTAGGGACTGGCAAGGGTGTGCACATGCGCAGTCAGCATGACAGTACCAGACTGCACACAGGTTCTGCAATGGCAGACCTTAGACATATTTTACCAGGCCGCTTCTGTGGGTGGCACAACCCGTGCTGCAAGCCCACCAGCGGCATTTGTATTTACACGCCCTGGCACCCCTGGTGCACTTTACTGGGGTCTGATAGTAAACCAAATAAGCCAATCATGGAATCCAACCAACATATACATTTTACATAGGGAACACTTGCACCGTGGCACTGGTTGGCAGTGGCACAGTGCTCTGAGTGGCCAACACCATAAAAACACATGAGGCACAGCGACAAAAAGTGGAAGGGAGACTCACGCCAAGGTGCCAGGTCTAACAGTAACCATAGAATCGAATAAGGAAGACTTTGAGGGAAGAAGTGCATGAATGGAGGGAATGGGAGATAAGAGGGGGGTGAGAAGGAAGGAGTGCAGCGAGGAAGGATTGGCTGGTAGAAGTTGGGGAGCCAGCAAGGAAGCAGCGAAGGACAGGGTGGATGAATGAAAGGAGGAACACACATGAAGGTAAGGGGCGATGGAAGGGAGGTGTAACAAGAAGGGATGAAGGCAGGCGGGACGGCGAAGGGAGGGAGAAATGAAGTGCTGAAGCTCTTTGAATCTATAGCTTCAAGGCACTACTTGCGTATGGGGAAGCCCCAAGCAATTTAACATTTGCACGTTTTGAGTATTTTTCCACAGGGGCATTTTTTTAAATTTTATTTTTGCAGTTTTATGTAGCGCGACCCCGACCCGAAGGTATCAGAGCGCTTTACATGAGAACCAGTTGCCTCGCCAATGGGCACATTCATATCTAGGCAGGGGGAGATTAAGTGATTTGCCCAAGATCACAGGATGCTTCAGCCTTCCGCCGAACTTGAACCTGGTTCCACAGCTTCAAAGTCATCGGCTCTGGCCCTTAAGCCACATTTGTTTATCTCCGCGCATAAGTGTCAAATTGTTCACCATGTACGTGTCAAGAAGTGCCTCCTCGTGGAGTGCTGGGCGTGACTACCTGTGCTTTGCAACGACAATAAGGCTGTGCTTTACTGTAACCAACGTTTCTATTTAAAATCTCTCTCCAAGCTTTGGCTCAGTGCCAGTGAAGGGCGCTGTTTAATGCAAACAGGAAGCCGGAGTCTGTCATAGATACAGAAATCATACTACAAAGGTAGCTGCAGTGTAAGCTTCCCTCAAACATACAGGACAGGTGTTCCAAGGGTAACCGCAAAGCAAGCTTCCCTCACAGATACAGAACAGGGGATGCAAGAGTAGAAACAGTGCAAGCTTCCATCAAACATACAGAACATCGCCTGCAAGAGTAGCAGCAGTGCAAGCTTCCCTCACACATACAGGACAGGTGATGCAAGGGTAACAGCAATGCAAGCTTCCCTCGCAGACACAGAACAGGGGCTGCAAGAGTAGCAGCAGTGCAGGCTTCCCTCAAACATACAGAACGGGGGCTGCAAGAGTAGCAGCAGTGCAAGCTTCCCTCACACATACAGAACGGGTGCTGCAAAGGAAGTATCAGTGCAAGCTTCCCTCACACATACAGGACAGGTGTTGCAAGGGTAACAGCAGTGCAAGCTTCCCTCACACATACAGGACAGGTGTTGCAAGGGTAGCATCAGTGCAATCTTCCCTGACACATACAGAACTCATGCTGCAAGTGTATCAGCAGTGCAAGCTACCCTCACACACAGAAAAGGGTGCTGCAAAGGCAATAGCAGTGCAAGCTTCCCTCAAACATACAAGACCAATGCTGCAAGAATAACAGCAAAGCAAGCTTCCCTCACACATACAGAACTGGTGCTGCAAGAGTAGCAGCAGTGCAATCTTCTTTCACACATACAGGACATGTGCTGCAAGGGTAGCAGCAGTGCAAGCTTCCTTCACACATATAGGACAGGTGCTGCAAGTGTATCAGCAGTGCAAGCTTCCCTCACACATACAGAAGGGGTGCTGCAAGGGTAGCAGCAGTACAGGCTTCCTCCACACACACAGAACACCAGCTGCAAGGGTAGCAGCACTGTAGGTTTCCCTCACACATACAGGAGAGGTGCTGGGGGTTGCAGCAGTTCGAGCTTCCCTCACACATACAGGACAGGTGCTGCAAGGGTAGCAGCAGTGCAAGCTTCCCTCACACATACAGGGCAGGTTCTGCAAGGGTAGCAGCAGTGCAAGCTTCCCTCACACATCCAATACAGGTGCTGGGGTGGGTAGTAGCATTGCAGACTTCCCTCACACATACAGAAAATGTCCTTCAAGTGTAGTAGTAGTGCAAGCTTCCCATGTAATGCAATACATGGCACACAGGACACTCATCCAAGATACTGGCATACTGATGGTGATTCTTGGCACAGGATACCAATGGGGAAAATGTTGGTGCAGCATACTGGCGGGAACCCTTGGTGCACGGCACCATGGCATTCCCTCGCTCGCCTCTTTCCCTACCATTCAGGGCAAGAGTTATGCCCACCACTTGGCAAAGACCACCAGATCCCACTGAAAGAACGGAAGGTAAACAGTGTCTTCTTGACGAGCAGTGGTTACTTTCATCAACTCACATTAGAACTAGAAACACATTTTTAAACAAGTTGTTGCCATGTTTCATTAATGTGACTACATGAAAAATGATGGGTTGAAAAAATCTTTTATCTCTTTGCTTCTTTGCCAGTGATAGTGCCTTGAAATCATCATCAATCAAAATGTACTAACAATAAGGAACAATTGAAGCCAGCACTATAGTTTATAATAAATATTTGGTTTATTTCAATAAATACCCGTGGGTATAGCTAAGATTGTTTTTTTTATCTCTTTTCTCCCTCCTGTATAATTTATCAATACATTTCTAATTGTGGTATACACGCAGGGCACTATAAAATAATACCAGTCTGTGGTATAAACGATTTCACCTCTGAGTGCTGTGCTTTTTGTTTTGTTGTGCTATATCCTACTCACATCATTTTTAATGCAATACAAAGAGAAACGAGTCATGCTCTCTTGGCAAATCTTATCAGTTCCCTAGTATAGGTGGCACTTCAATTTCACATTTGTCTGTGTTGTGTTGTTATAGTAATAATGCACTTATTAAACCTATAAATACATCTGCATCTCTATAAAAATGAAAAAAATACATGCATACATATGCATATAAATGCATATATATGCATGTATATTCATGTTTTCACATATATGCACCTATATACATATATATGCATATATATATATAGATGTAAATATGTATGGACATGTCACTATATATATGCATATCTTTATACACATATGTATATGTATGCATATATAGAACATGAATGTAAAACCATAAAAATATGCACACATATGTTTGTATCCAAACTGTATACATATATATGTATATATCCATCCGCATATGCAGATATATATTTATTTATACATATATGAATCCCTATATATAAACATATAAATACATCTGCATCTCTATAAAAATGACAAAATAAATACATGCATAAATTTGCATATAAATGCATATACATGCATGTATATTCATGTTTTCACATATATATGCACCTATATACATGCATACATATATATGCATATATATAGATGTAAATATGTATGGACATGTCCCTATATATATGCATATATCTTTATACATATATACATATATGTATATGTATGCACATATAGAAAATGAATGTAAAACCCTAAAAATATGCACACATATGTTTGTATCCAACCTGTGTACATATATATGCATATATCCATCCTCATATGCAGATATATATATATATGAATCCCTATATATAAACATATAAATACAACTGCATATCTATAAAAACAAGCATTGAAAATGCAATAGGTCTCGCCTCTTATTAAGTTAAAGCCATTTGCTTTGCTATACAATACCATTATCAACGCAAATGGCTTTAACTTAATCAAAGGCGAGACCTATTGCATTTTCAATGCTTGTTAACCCTGCTCTTGGTTTTCCCTATGCCTAAATGTCCTGCATGGCACAAGTTCAGTATTCTCATTCTAAGATTGCTAGGTGGGATACCTCTACCTCCCCTCAGTAACAGTCCATTTTCATGTGATAAATCATCCTTGACCTCCCAGAAGTGTCGTAACGGATCTGGTAACTTGCTCTTAAATGACCACCCTTCACTTAACATTTTTATAACCTGACATAAAACAGAGTCCTTATCTTGTTCCCTTAACCATTCCTCTCTTGAAATTCTATTGAACTTTTAATTTATGCTGGTTATGCATGACTCTTCTACCTCAGGTTGTTTGTCTTGGTCCATCAACCCAACTGGCATTCTGCTCAAGAAGTCTGCTTCAACATTTTTTACGCCTGGAACATACTGAATATTGTAATTGTAATCAAATAGGCGCCAAGTTAACCTTGCCAGTTTCGGTGATGCAGCGTACAGACCCTTAGTGGTGAACACTTTTGTTAAGGGTTTGTGGTCAGTGCACAGTGTGACTTTGTTGCCCCATACAAACTGTCTGAAATGCTCTAGTGCCCATACGCACGCTAGTGCCTCACGCTCAATGACTGAGAATTTTTCCTCAGTGGAGGTCAAGGAGCGTGAGGCAAAAGCTATAGGACATTCCACCCCCTTATTGTCTTTTTGGGTGAGTACCGTGCCTAATCCTTTGAAACTTGCATCTGTGGTGACAAAGTTCTCCAGTAACGGGTCGAAACCTTGCAAAGGCAAGGTGGAGAGCAAATCATTTTTTAGTGAGCTGAATGCTTGTTGAATCACGTCTGTCCATTCAAACTTGTTTTTCAGTTTAAGTAGTTGCCTCAATTCATATGTCTTGCTTGAAAAGTGTTTTACGAACTTAGCGTACAATTTGACCAGTCCTGAAAAGGATCTTAACTCGTCCTTGTTGCTTGGCAGTGGTGAATTCTTAATTGCATTCAGAAGTTCTCTTTTGGGTCTAATTCCTTCACCTGTGATTTCATGACCTAGATAGCTCACTGAATTGCATGCAAATTTGCACTTTTTCTGCTCGGCTGTCAACCCTTTGGCATCCAGGATCTCCAGAACCTGGTTGACCTTAGTGTCATGTTCCTCCCTAGTTTTCCCCTAATGAGGTTATCGCCCTGGAACATTAGTATTCCAGAAACTTCGTTGAAGATGCTATACATCAGTCTCTGAAACATTGCGGCTGCAGAAGCCAGCCCAAAGGTCACCCTGGTAAACCTGAAACCTCCAAAGGGTATGATGAAGGTGGTTAGCTTCTTGCTGTCGTGATGTAGGGGTACCTGGTGGTAGGCTAATTTCCAGTCAATTGTAGAGAACCATTTAACCCCTTTAGTGGTAGCCAACATTTCACTTATCCTTGGGAGGGGAAACCGTTCGACAACTATGTTGTCATTAAGGCCGCGAAGGTCTGCACACAGCCTCAGTTTGCCGTTCGGTCATTTGGCCACGACCAAAGGTGCAACCCACTCCGAGGCCTCTACTTGCTCAATGATGCCGTCCTCGAGGAGCTCGTCCAGTTGCGTTTTAACTTCATCTTTAATGGAGAATGACAAATTTCTTGCTTTATGTACGACTGGGATGGCATCTGGTTTCACTTTGATTTTGTGTTGGTACCCTTTGAGTGCACCAATCTCGCCACTAAAAACGCTTGGATAGTTGTACAACATGGATTTGCCATAGTCATAGTTACTTTGGACTACTAGGACTGGGTCAGAATTGCTGGGGTCGAGTATAATTCCTAGATTACCCTGGTCCATCTACCCCAGCACTGATGGTCCTACTGCAGACACATACAGTTTTACCGTAGATTCCCTACCTTTGAATTCGAAGTCTTGCTTCCTGAAACCACATACTTCAATTGGGTCACCTGTAAATGATTTAATAGTGATGTCAGCTTTATCGAGTTGTCCACCAATTGGAGGCTTAAACTTCTCTTCCCTGACTTTGCTGTTGACGATAGTGTATGGGGAACCTGAATCGGCAACAATACTGATTTCAACCCCCCAATGGTCATGTTGCAGACCGGCTTTTTCTTTTTAGGGGTGCTGGCATCACTGATTTTATCGATCTGATCGTCTTCTATGTTTAGGACGAACATGTTGACATCGTCTTCATCGGACGAGTCCTGGAAGGTTGCTTCTTCCTCAACGAGTTTGACAGAACGTGCATATTTCTTCCGGCAAGCTTTTTGAAAATGTCCAAAAACACCACAGTATGAGCATCTCACACCACGAGCAGGGCATTTCATGTCATCTGCCATATGGGAGGTTTTCCACACCTGTAACAATGCCTCTTGTTGCTGCTTATAGGTTTGTTGTATGAAGTTTTTCGAACCTTTGTTGCTCCAAGATTGTTCGGGAGTGCGCTTAGCCCCTATTACTTTATTCACGGTATCACCCTCCTTCTTTTCTTTGTTCTCGTTTAGAACGGCTTTAGCGCAACGTCCCGTAACCTCAGCTTTTCTTGCAATGACAATTATGTTTTGTAGGGGGTATTCGCCCTTGGCCAACAAATTGTCCTGAATGTTAGAATTGGACCCTTGCATGACGATCTGGTCCCTAATGAACTTGTCGTGTAATCCACCAAAGCAACAATTGATGGCTAGGTTTTTTAGTGCTGACACAAAATCGTAGATGGATTCATCCTTTCCCTGCTTTCTGTGGAAGAATTTATACCTGTCCACACTCACGCAAACCGTAGGTTTGTAGTAGGTATTAAGGTCATCAATGGCATTAAGAAAAACATCACCCTCATTCTCCCCTCTAACTTTCTTGTTGATTCTATTATACACCTTAATACCACCTGCGCCAAGACAGTGCAGTAACATTTTGTACTTCTTCTCTGCTTTAAAATCTTCGTCGTCTTCAAAATGCGAAATTTAGTTTATAAAATATTTCCTCCATTCCTCCCACTTGAGTAAGGGTACACCCCCTGTGGGCAAGAATGCTTGAGGAGGCGATAAGTTCCACAAATGCCCAGAGGCCATGTTGTAATAGGTAAATGCGCAGTTGCAACCAGGGTGATATAAAGTTTATTACAGTGGATTATGCCAGTAGAAATTAGTTCTTTTAGAGGTTTAAGCCTGGATTTTCAACTTGTGCTTATCTGTGCTAATGAATTTTTGTCACGTAATATAGACGTGCTAGTAAAGGTTTTAATTGAAGCAAGCGCTCGCTTTTATATGACAGTACCTTATTCTTGATTTTAAATGCTGAAATAGATTTCTAAAATGGCGGCACGGGGATGTGCCTGACGCGTCACCGTATAAGCTGGAATGCTGACTTGGAGGATCAAAGATGGCCGCCACTGTGTATACGTCGGTGCCTCATTTCCATCTACAGCTCCACGCACCGGCTGCTCGTGACGTTTGCAACAGCTGAAAGTTTGTGCTGGTGGTTGTCGTGTTCCCGACCCCACAGACCACGCGAGACACACCAGAGCTTTCAGGTATTCTTTATTCTTTGTTCGTCGTCTCACCAGTGGGCCCTGACCTCTCGCCCTCAGGTCCTGCCCTGGAATGCCCTTTTGTTCCCCTTGCCCCCTCCCCTCACCGGAACTGGTGTCCAGTGTCCTTTGGCCTCTGCCCTTGTGTCCCAGGGTCCTAGTGCCTGTATTTAGAGAGAGAGAGAGAGAGAGAGAGTCTCCACGGACCTCTGTCTCCTCACATTTCTTCAATTAGTCTTTTTGTTCTCTTGCATTCTCTTCTCGGTCGTTGTGTTCTGTCGTCCGCTTGATCTCTTTCCTCATGTGTCTCTTCCTTCAGCCCATGTATTGGCAGCTCCTCTTCTTTTGATTTCAATTCTCTGAAGTGCGAGCTGTTACGAGTGATGTGGTATGGCCCGGCTGAAGCCGTTATCATTGGCCCTTTGACTCCTGTCACTGTCAGTGGGTCCCTTGAGAAAACACTGTTTGACTTTCGCACTTGTCTCTGCTGTACTACCACGGTGTCTCCTTCTTCGATCTTTGTGCTTGCCGCGTGTCTTCTCCGATCAGCATATGCCTTCATCTTTTCTTTCGCTTGGGTGTCTCTCGTTGCTATGTCATGTCGCTCTATGCTTTCCTTTTCTTTCACTTGTGGCAGCCTCGTCCTGCTTGATCGCCCCAACACCAGTTCCGCGGGGCACCTTCCTGTGGAGCTGTGCGGGGTGTTTCGATAATCCCTTAGGACCTGGCACAGAGCTTGTCCTATTGAGATCTGCGTCAACTTTGCTCTTTGTATTGCCTTTTTGATGGTTCCCATGAACCGTTCTGCCATCCGATTTGCTTGTGGCCATAGGGGAGTTATTCGTCGATGATTGATCCCGAGGTATTCCATGAACCTTTTGAATTCTTCGCCTGAAAATGGGGGCCCATTGTCCGTCTTCAGTGTCTGTGGTGAGCCCCATGCTGCGAAGATGTCGTCCAGGACTGGCAGTGTTGCGTTTGCTGACGTCGAAGCTACCTGCCTCACTATTGGGAATCTGGAGAATTTGTCTATTATTACCAGCAGGTAATTTCCTGTCTCCAGTGGTCCATAGAAGTCAGCTGCCAGTTCTGTCCACACTGCCTTTGGTAGTTTGGACATTTGCAGTGGCTCCGGCTTTGATGGGGGACCTGTTACTTGGCAGATGTGGCAGTGCATCACGGTGTCTTCCACCATGTTGTCCAGTCCCGGGAACCACACTTTTTCTCGTAGCATTTTTTTTGTTGCCACAATCCCTCGATGTGACTCATGTGCTAGTTCTACTGTCCTTCTCCTCAGAGTTTGCGGAATTACAATTCGGGTGCCTCTCATCATTATTCCATTTTCGCTTTCTGAGAGTTCTTCGCTGATCTTTTTGAATGCGAGCAGTTCTTCTTTTCTCGCTCCTTCTTCCCAGTTGTTGTTGTTGTTGACGTGCCTCCACCTTTGCTGTTTCGTCACTTTCATTATTGCTTGCATGGTGTGGTCTTTCCTTGTCTCCTGTTCCAGTTCTTCCATTGATATCGTTGCTGGTGTGTTGAGTTTGAGTGCAAAGTTTAGGTATTCCTCCGCCATCGTTGTCGCTTGAGATGCTTGTGGCAGGGGGTACCTTGACACATAACCCGCAGGATTGTGTTCTTTCCCTGGTTTGTGTATTATTTTGAAATTGCAGTCCATTAGCCGTATCCCCCACCTCTCTATCCTGGGCGGTATTTTTGCATTTGGATTTCCATATATTGTTATCAGCCCTTGGTGATCTGTTATTATTGTGAACAGTTTTCCGTAGATGAACATGTGGTAGTGTTCACATGCCCATACTACCGCCAGGCTCTCTTTTTCTGGCTGGGAGTATCCTTTTTCGACATCCGATAGGCTTTTGCTTCCATATGCTACTACATGTCTTGGGGAGTCTTTTCCTGGTTGGTGTTGTGCCAGTATTGCCCCTAGCCCCACTGGGCTGGCATCTACTGTCAGTTCAGTGCATAGCCTCGGATCGAAGTATGCTAGGTGGTCTACTGCTGTTACGGCGCTTCTGATCTCCTCAAACACTTTGCTGCACTTTTCAGTCCATGCGAAACTTTGGCCTTGTTTTGTTAGTTCCCTCAGTGGTGCACTTACTGTAGCGAAGTCTTGAATGTACCTTGCACAGTAGCTGGCCAGGCCAAGAAATGACCTCACTTCTGCCACGTCTCTTGGTTGTTGTGCTCTTTCCAACGTTTTTACCTTGTTGCGATCCGGTCGCATTCCTTTCTTGGAGAAGATGTGGCCAAAGAATACTAGTTCGTCTCGCTCCAACTCACATTTCTCTTTGTTTAGTGTCAGACCCACCTGCTCTAGGTGAGAGCACACCTCTCTTAGCACTTTGTTGTGCTCCTCGTTTGATTTTCCAAACACCAGGATGTCGTCGCTGTAGTTTAGGCTGTTCTTTACCGGCCTTATTACTTGTCGTATTGTCTTTTGAAATATTTCTGCAGCCGACGATACGCCAAAACTCAGACGTTTGTATCTGAACAGGCCTAGGTGTGTGGAAAACGTCGTGATGTATCGAGACTGAGGATCTAGTTCTAGCTGGTGGTATCCCTTGCACAGGTCTAGTTTAGAGAATCGCCTCATGCCTGTTAGACAGCTGATCATGCCATCAAGGTGTGGTCCGGGATGTCTCTCGCGTTCAATTGCTTTGTTTGGTATCCTCATGTCGACACAGATTCTTATTTTTGACGTATCTTTCTTTGGTACGGCCACAATCGGAGACACCCATGGTGTTGGTCCTTCTGCTCGTTCTATGATGTCTTGCTTTAGTCATGCATCCAATTCCTCTTCTACCTGTGGCTGCAGGTGTATTGGTACCCTCCGATGATGTTGCGCTATCGGCCTTACTGTTTTATCAATGTGTAGTGTTATTTGCCGCCCTTTTAGCTTCCCTAAGCCTTGCAGTAATTTGGGGTATTCATTCAGGATGCTTCCTTTGTCTGATATATTGTAAGTCATTTCAAAAAGACCCATCATCTGAGCCGTGATGTTGCTCAAAAGGCATGGCGCTGGGATGTCGCCCTTTAATACATGAATTTCTTCCTTCGTCTTTTGGTCTTTGTATGTCAGTTCTTCTGTGAATTTCCCCATGTTTGTTACTGGTGTTCGGGACCCCCAGGTGAAGACTTCAATTCGGGACGGCCTCAAGCTTGGCTTTATTTTCATCTTTTCGTATTCCGACACACACATGATGTTACACGTCGCGCCACTGTCTAAAACGAACTTTGCTATGTGTGACCCTACACCTATTGTCACCTTTTTGATCTTGCTTTTGTCTACCTGACATATGCTTTCTCTGCTTTCACCCTCCTCATTTTGTTCGGTAGTGACATCCGTCATGAGGTATAGCCGTCCCGTCGATCCCTCTTCTTTTTCTTCTTCTTCTTCTGATCCTATTGAGGGGCTCCTTGTTCCTGTGTTGACGTGTCGAACATGCCTGCTGGCTGGTACTCGTGGTCTTTCTGTTCTTCCTCTGTCATTCCTGAATTGCATTCCTTGACACACACTGGCATAGTGATTTCTCCCATTGCATTTCCGACAAGTCTGACCAAACGCCGGACACGGCCCTCGATGTGGAAATTCAAGTCCGCACCTGTAGCACGTTCCTTCCGGTCGTTTTTTCACTGTCTGGCCATTTCTGTCCTTTTTCCATCCACTTGTGCGGTTGTTGTTTGTCATTCGGTGCACTTGGTCCACTGATCGTTCCTTTCCTCGTTCCATTTCCTTTGCTTGTGCTGTCGCTCTTGCTTCCGCTCTTGCTAGTGATAGGATGTTTTCTAAAGACGTTGGTTCTTTTAGAATTCTTGCGCGAAATTCCGTGTCACGGCAGCCCTCTATGATGCGCAGTCTGATGGCTTGTTCGTTATCGAATTTGTCGAACTCACAGTGCGTTACTAGCTTTCGCAGTCTCGTTGCGAAGTCATCCAACGTTTCATCTTGTTGTTGGAAAGCGATCGTGAAAGTGTATCGCTCAAAATCAACATTTCTCTGCGGGTCAAATTTGTTTGTCAGGCACGCCTTTAGTTTGTCGTAGGTAGTAGTCTCCTCTTTTGGCAGTGTCACTAGTAGGTCTTCAACCTCATCCCCTGCTAGGTTTAGGAATAGGCCTAGTTGGTTCGGTGCTGTCACGTCAGTCGCTTCCATGTATCTTTCAATACGCCTGATCCATTTCTCCCACCGTATTCCTGCTTGTGGCTCTGATGGGTTAAATAGTAGTGGTCTCCGATATTGCGCATTTTGTCTTTCTGCCATCCTTTTCTTTTATTGCTGCCTCTTTATTTGCCTTTGCCATAGCTTGTTTTCTACTTCTGGTGTTTCTTTATTTGTCCTTGCCAATGCTTCTTTAGTCACTTCTGGTCTTTTTTATTTGTCTGGGTCAGTGCTTGTTTTCTATTTCTGGTGTTTCTGTGTTTGTCCTTGCCAATGCTTGTTTCTCACTTATGGTGCTTATTTATTTGCCTTTGCCAGTGCTTCTTTAGTCACTTCTGGTGCTTGTTTGCCGTTGCCAATGCTTGTTTCCTCCCTTTGCTGTTCTATTTGGCACTTCTTTATCATCGCCTGACTTCAAAATGGCCGCCGGTGATCTCGCGATACTTTTCCTCCAATCGGGGCGCTGCCTGACTTCAAAATGGCCGCCCACTGCTTCTAAATGCTTAATGCCCTTTTTTTTGCCTGACCCTGCCCTCTTCTCGCGATATTTCGCACTTCAAACAGCGCGCGCTCACTCGCCTTTTCAGTCTCTTTACCGGGTGATGCAGGGCGGTCTTCTTGCGCTCGATTACAGTCGGGGTGGGCTCCCGCGCCGTGTCTTCTTCAGTGGCTGCACACACGAGCCAGGGTGGGCTCCTGGTCTCTGTTACGGTGTCTTTCGACGCGACAGACTGCCGCACTTCGATCTTCTGCTGGGCACGATCACGCACCTTCGTCGCCAGTTGTCATGTTCCCGACCCCACAGACCACGCGAGACACACCAGAGCTTTCAGGTATTCTTTATTCTTTGTTCGTCGTCTCACCAGTGGGCCCTGACATCTCGCCCTCAGGTCCTGCCCTGGAATGCCTTTTTGTTCCCCTTGCCCCCTCCCCTCACCGGAACTGGTGTCCAGTGTCCTTTGGCCTCTTCCCTTGTGTCCCAGGGTCCTAGTGCCCCTGGTCTGGGCATGACAGTGGTTTGGATTTCGTTGAACTGTCACCGTGCAGACGTTGGGTTCCTCGCAACCGTCTAAATAACTGCCACAGTTGGTGTACCGATAAAGCAGGTCTACAGGTCTTTTTTACTGCTTAATTCTTGGCACTCCTCAAATTCAGTTCACAGTACTCTTCTCATTTTTTAGGTCTCGCTGAGCCAAAGGCTCGAAGAGACATTTTATATGTGGGATTTTCAAAGTGCTACCCACAGTCTTTTGGCTGGCCTAAACCTTGAGTGCACGATCACATGCACGTGCACAGCTGCTCCTCTGCTCATTGCATTCCCCCCTCCCTTCTCACCCAGCCCTTTGATGCTCTGCTCGATTACTTTCACTTTCACCGCTTTGACCCTTGCATTCCCCCCTCCCTTCTCACCCAGCCCTTTGATGCTCTGCTCGCATCTCCCTCCTCCCTGGGCGTGAAGGGAGACAGAGCCATCCTGCTTGATTAATGGCTTCGCATTCCCATGTGTTCCCGTAGTAAACATGCCTGAGGCGCCAGCCGAGCACAAGGCTCACGGAGACATTCTCTTTTTTTCTTTTTTGACCAGTAATCCGACTCCCGGAGTTGCCCTTTACCAACAGGTTGATTCCAGTGATCGGAAGCCATGGCATCACAATTCGGACCCTGAGGGCCTCCTAGGGAATGAGGAATTTCCGGGACGTTTCATCTAGAGCCCCAGAATCGCCTCGTAAATCCCCCGTTCTTGTATACTGTGTATGCCTTGATTATCCGCTCCTTTGGGCTGTCCGAGTCTCTGGGTTCACCGTTCCTTGAGGGGCCGATGATGACCCATGTGTAGAGAGCCACTCGGGCTCTCCACTACAATGTAGCGATATCACACACGCATCCACACACCCCTGGGGGCGGGCTCGCCCCGAGGGGATAAATAAAGGTGGGCGAGACCGCACGTGGTCTCTATGGTGTAGCCCAGCATCATATCTACCGTGTGGTGTCCTTTACTATTACTCTGGTACCTGCGACCCTGGGCCTGCACCTCAACACTGGCGACGAGGCCAGTCGTACCTGTGCGTGCGACGCTGTTGCAGGTGCGTGGGGAGCGAGCGGAGCCCACCTGCGCTGATCGTGCTCCCTCCTCTTCTCTCTCGCTGCCTGCGGTGCCCACCCGCGTGGTGGAGGAAGCGGCCGGCATCCGCCTGAAGCCTGCTGTCGGCGGAGCCCTCCCGCTTGCTGGTTCGCGCTCGCCTGGAGCCGCTGGTGTCGTCTCCTGTGAGGCCGGGTGAGTGGCTGGCATCGCGCTCTTCCCGGAGCTTCCCGGCGGACTGCCTCAGGCGAGGGGGCCTCGGCAGGCTGCCCTTCGCGCTGCCTGCCTGCAATTTGCTCGTCTGTGCAGCTCGGAGCTGCTCGCTGCAGTGTGGAGTCTCCCCGGGGGGGAGGAGAAGATCGTGAGCGTGAGGGGAAGACGCCCAGGCACCAGCAAACAACCATTGGCTGCTGCATTTCCAGGCCTAGGAGGACAGCCCTCCAACAAGCATTGGCAGTTGCAAATCCAGGCCTGGGAAGACATCACTGTACTTCACCGCTCCTGGAGGCCAGGCACAGGGAATACCAACACCACATCAGGACTTGCGCTCCAGCACAAGCGTTCCTCAGGCTGCCCCACGCCCCATCATGTCCACACCGCCGGTTACCGGCGCGGGCACATCTCAGCGGAGCGGACCTGCCGTGGTGGCTGTCAACAATCCCCCGCCGCCTTCGGTGGTCACCCACACAGCTGTAGCGCCGTTACCCCCTTCAGTGTAGCATCTGACCCAGCTACCGCCGCCCCGCGCTGGAAAGCATGGGTGGGTCGTTTGAATCACTACTTCCGAGGGACCCGAGAGACGGACGGGGCGGTGAAGAGATCGTTACTCATCTACTACGGAGGGGTGGAAATTTACGAGCTGTTCGACACGCTTCCGGACACCGGTGACGATGACGATTACGACGCCGCGGTTGCGGCACTGAACAAGCATTTCGATCCCCAACTGAACCCGGACTTCGAAAAATTCAAGTTCAGGAGGGCGTGTCAAACGGACGCAGAGTCGGTGGACATGTTCTATGCGCGGCTGCGCCGGCTGGCCAGCACGTGCCCGTTCGCCAATCAGAGGGCCGAGATAAGGGATCAAATCATTTTAGGTTGTCGCTCCAAGCTCCTCCGGAAGCTGATCCTCCGGCAACCAGGGATATCGCTAGATGACATCCTCATTCTGGCCCGGTCCCACGAACTCTCCGATGCATGGGTGGAAGAAATGGAAGCCGCCCTCCACACTCCCGTGGCGGTGGGACCAGGGCTCAAGAGCGTACCCATCAAGGAGGAGAGGGTAGAAGCGATACAACGGCGGCCTCCCGCGCCTCGCTTGGTGCCCAAACCCGCGACGTCGGGCCTGTGTGGATACTGTGGGGAGGATCACCCGGCGACTGCGATCTGCGGCGCAAAAGGCAAGACATGCTCTCGCGGTGGGAGGATGAACCGCCACGCCCGGGTGTGCCGAGGCGGACGCTTCAGGCAGCAGTCCGCGAGGCCGAAGTCTGGACAACAACAGGTGCGCCAGATCGAACACGAGGATCCTCCGCTAACCGACCGATCCCACCGCCAGGCGCACGACCCGGTGTACGAGGACGAAGACGACGAGGTATTCGTGGTGTCGTTCGTCGGCAGGATAAGCTCCCGGCGGCGGCCACCGCCCATGTGCTCAGTCTCCGTGGGCCGTGCAGAGATCCAGGCCCTCATCGACACCGGTGCGTCAGTCAACGTCATGGACTCGGACCAGTATGACCGACTATCTCCAAGGCCCCCGCTGGCATCGTCGAAAGTGCGAATATACACATACGGAGGGACGGATCCCCTTCCGCTCCGTGGCGTCATTACCACCACCGTCGCCAGCGGAGGATACTCTACGCAGACGCAATTCTATGTCACGGAGGGCAAGAAGGGGACTTTGCGAATCAAGTTCATGACTCCCACGCAGAGGACATACTTCAAGAGTTCCCGGCTCTCTTCACCGGCCTGGGCAAACTAAAGGGCAAAAGGTTCAAACTGCACATAGACTCCAACGTGAGGCCAGTAGCCTTGAGACACCGGAGGGTACCGTTCAACCTGCGCCCGCAGGTGGAAGAGGAGCTGAGGAAACTCGAGGAACTGGACGTAATCGAGAAGGTGTCTGGCCCCACGCCCTGGGTGTCCCCGCTGGTCGTGGCGCCCAAGCCCAAACAGCCCGGGGCCATTCGGCTTTGTGTCGACATGCGGTTGCCCAACACCGCGGTGAATAGGGAAAGGCACATCACCCCCACGATGGACGATATAGTGGCTGATCTCAACGGGGCCAAATGGTTCTCGAAGCTGGATCTTAATGCAGGATACCACCAGCTGGAACTGGACCCCAGCAGCCGTTACATAACGACCTTTTCAACACACGTTGGTCTCCGCAGATACAAGAGGCTAAGTTTTGGCGTCTCCTCTGCGGCAGAAGTGTTCCAGAACGCCATTCGAGAGTCATTGTCAAGACTGCAAGGGGTGATCAACCTCAGTGACGACATCCTGGTCTACTCCACCACCCTGGAGGAGCACCATGCTCACCTGAGGGCCACGCTTCGACGGCTAGAGGAGTGCGGGTTGACCCTGCACAAGGCAAAATGCTCGTTCTACCAAGACCGGGTGGACTTCTTCGGGTACACATTCACGCGCGACGGACTGCTGGTAGATCCGAAGAAAGCAGAGGCCATCCGAGCGGCACCCACACCTCGGAGCCCGACAGAGGTTCGAAGCTTCCTCGGAATGGCGACGTACTGCGGGCGGTTCATTCCCCGACTGGCCGCGATGTCTGAACCACTGCGCGCCCTCACGCGCCAAGATCGCCCGTGGGAGTGGACCCCGGAAGCTCATAAAGCGTTCCAAGAAATCAAGGAAGGGCTCCTCGATAAGACCATCATGGCATACTTCCACCCGCGACGAAAAACGGAACTGGTGGTGGACGCCAGCCCGGTGGGCCTGGGAGCCGTCCTCCTGCAGGAGCACAGCTCAGAAGTATGGAAGCCGGTGGCATATGCCAGCAAGGCACTGACCGACACGGAGACGAGGTACGCCCAGATCGAGAGAGAGGCACTGGCAATCAAATGGGCGTGCCAGCACTTCCATCTGTATCTCTGCGGACAGGACTTCACCGGGGTCACCGATCACAAGCCTCTACTCTCCCTATTCACGGGATCGACGAGGCTCGCCCCGCCCCGGATCGAAAGGTGGGCCGTCCAGCTGCAAGGGTACCAGTTCAAGGTGGTGTACCGGCCAGGGGCCCACAACCCCGTGGACTACCTGTCCAGACATCCGAAGCCCAGCCTCGAGGCAGGAGTGCAGGAAGACACAGGCAACACGGAGGCGTTCGTGAGGATGGTGTCCCAAGGGGCCTGTCCAAAAGCAATGACTCTGGATGAAATCGGCATAGCCACACGGGAGGACCCCACTCTTACCCGAGTCCGAAAAGCGCTAGATCGTGAAGGATGGACTCATTTCCTCGACGGGGTTCGGGCCCTGCGGCCGGAGGTCAGTCATGCTCGTCAGCAACTGTGGCATATCCGGAGTGAGCTCAGCGTGGGGGACAAAGACGTCATCCTGAGGGGGCGGCTGATAGTGGTCCCAGAGAGCCTCCAGCAGAAGGTTCTAGCCCTTGCGCACGTGGGCCACTAAGGCACGGCCAAGACCAAAGCACGACTCCGAGACAAGGTGTGGTTCCCAGCGATGGATACCAAAGTCGATGAAATGGTCAGACAGTGCCATGCCTGCACCATCACTGGAGGGGATCCAGCACCCTCCCGGGTGATCACTGAGGAAGCGAGCGCGTCGCCATGGACGCACCTCAGCATAGACTTTGGAAGTTTTCCGGATGGACGGCATATGATGGTTCTGGTCGACTCCTTCTCAAAGTTCCCGATAGTGGAAGTCATTGCGTCCACCGCGTTTCCCCACGTCAAGAGGGCCCTGGATCGCGTGTTCGCAACCATGGGACTGCCCAAAGAGATCAAGTCGGACAACGGGCCCCCGTTTCAGGGGCGGGAGTTTCACGAATACCTGGCGAGTCAAGTCATCCGGCACCGGAAAATCACACCCCTGTGGCCACAAGCGAATGGGGAGGTGGAACGGCTGATGAGGACACTCAACCGGGCACTGCGGATCGCCGTGGAGGCCGGGGATGATCCGGAGGCAGCCTTAAGTCAGTTCCTGGGAGTATACCATCAGACCCCCCATAGCACCACAAAATGTGCACCTGCGCATCTCCTATTCAGAAGAGCCCCGAGAGACAGTATCCCGACGGATCCCGCCTGGACCCCCGCAGAGCGAGATGACGTCGCCATTCAGGCCAGGAGAGAGTTGACCAACCAGAAGGCGAGTGAAGCACGCCGAGCCCAGGACACCGGGCTCAAGGTCGGAGACAGCGTGGTCATCAAGGACCGGCACCCTGGCTGGAAGTTCCGAACACCCTATGAACCCGAGAAATGGACAGTGACGGGGGTGCAAGGGACCATGATCACGGCACATCGTGGCCAGCAGGCCATCACGAGGAATGTGTCCAGTTTCAAGGCGGTGCTGGAGACGGGCCGGGAGGTCGAAGATCCTGATCTGGCTCAGGGCGGGGTCCTGGCCGAAGATCCAACGTCTCTCACCCAAACAGCCTCCCCTTTGGCCGGTGGACGATCGTCTGAGTCAGGTGAGGAGGCCTGCCAGGGGTCCGGGAGTCAAGACAGTGGGGCGGGTGATTCTGGGACTCTTTTGCAGGACAGGCCACTCGATTCTTACTCCAGGTGCCCGAGGTACGGGCTGCGCCCCAATCCGGCGCCTAGCCAGAGACTAAGAGACTATGTATAGACTTTTCCCAAAGTATGGATCGTGTGTGGGCTGTACAGCTAAAACAAAGGAGGGATGTAGAGAGCCACTCGGGCTCTCCACTACAATGTAGCGATATCACACACGCATCCACACACCCCTGGGGGCGGGCTCGCCCCGAGGGGATAAATAAAGGTGGGCGAGACCGCACGTGGTCTCTATGGTGTAGCCCAGCAACATATCTACCGTGTGGTGTCCTTTACTATTACTGTGGTAACTGCGACCGTGGGCCTGCACCTCTACACCATGTAATCGGCCATCGGAGGTTACGAGCAGGCCCAGTGGCGTAGCTAGAGCTTGTGGCGCCCGGGGCTATCCCTCAGATTGCCGCCCCCCCCCGGGGGAGGGCATGCACTTCAAAGAGGTCCGAGAGACACGTAGTATGGCCGCTAACAGTTACCTTTATCATGCAAGTTACATGCACATACATGACACGGTCCAAGGCTACACAGTTGAAAACACCGGTGACTGGCAGTACAAAAGAGAACACACAGACTGCATGATCTATCTGGGGACTCAGAAAAACTGCTTGTGACATCCATCAGAGAGCTGCGTGAACAATTACCTGGTAATCCCCTCAACACAATGCAAACATGCACATTCATGACACTGTTCATGTAACCTTCATCTACAGCTTACATTAAATGACCATTCATCATGGTCCCCCCCCCATTAAAGCAGTGGGGACCTGCACAAACGTGATGTGCTCTGTGGACCCAAAACCAACTTAACAGTATCGAAGCCTGTGATTCTTTATCTTTCAAAAACAGCAAATTAATTATTCACAGGGAATGACTCACTGTGTGCCCTTAAAACTAAACGCAGCACAAAGGGGTCAGTCAGCTCCACCTTGCCAACACAGACCGGATACAAAGCCAACTCTGGTGGCCCAAAGGCAACAACCAGGGGTCACTCCCTGTCATTACTTCCAAGCAGCAGCAACCAACTCCCTGGGAATGAAAAGACATGTGCTCTTGGTTCCCAAAACCAGCTTGTAATAGTGCATCTCTTCTTCACAGCAGCCTCAGCACACACATGGTGCACAGCCTGCCTGGGGGCCCAAAGCTAAAATACAGGGAGGGGCGACACATTATGATCACAATCCTTAAACACAGTTGTGGGGGCCATGGGACGTTGTTCAACTCTATCCAAGACCCGGGACCAACTGTTCCGGCGCTGCGGCACTCCTTGAATATTCAGAAGAAACCAGAAAAATAGGACCAGTAAAACTCACTCTTTTCCAAATCTCTTTCTAAATATTATCACTTTCCATGTAATGTTCCTTTGATGGGAAGAGGAGGTTTCTGAGGTGGGAGTATCAGGCAAGTGATACTACTCGGGCTCCATCTGTTCGAGCCTTCATGGAGGATCCCTCTTCATTACTACCTCCACCTGACCACGGACTCTGCAACGCACTCCCTTACGGGCTCCCTCTGTGCGAGCCTTCAGGGAGAATCCCTCTTCATTACTACCTCCACCTGACCCCGGACTCAGCAACGCTCTCCCTTACAGGCTTGATTATCCACTACTCCTCTCTCCAGTGCACCTTATCTCACAGCTGACCTTGGGCCCCCAGCCCCATATCAGGCCCCATCGGGCTCCACTTTGCTTTTTCCCGGTAAAAACATTAGTAAAATCACCTTCAAACTTAAAACATTGAATATAGCAGTAAATATAATTAGCATGCACTTTAAAGTATGTTCCACAGTAGCCCTTATGACCCGACTGCTAATTAAATAAACAAAAACAGAAAGGCCATAACAGGGCCGGCTTTAGCGCTGATGCGAAAGTCTTTTTTGGCGCCACACTAATAACCTCTTTCTCCATAAATACCTTTACTACCACCTTCCAACAGTGCCCCTCATCCCTCTATGGCCCCCCTAGTGATCTCCTCCTCAGATTCCCTCACTCCCTCACGCCACAAGTGCCCCTCTTCTCCCCATAGCCCCTCCCCCTCATGACCTCCTCCTTGGACTCCCTCACTGCCACCATCCACCAGTGCCCCTTATCTCTCTGTAGCCTCTCCCCCTCATGACCTCCTCCTCAGACTCCCTCACTACCACCCTCCACCAGTGCTCCTCATCTCACCCTAGCTCCCCCTCCACACCATGACCTCTTCCTCGGATTCCCTCACTGTCACCCAGGGCACAAGTCCTAAAAAAAGAAGTGGGGGGACGCTGACGTCACAACAGCAAGTGATGTCACGAAAGGTGGCTTGCACCATCAGACTCATTGCCTCCCCTCGCTCACCCCTTAGATGCCATTGCATCAGAAAAGCCAGCGCGTGAGCAGCGTTCTGAATGAGCTCCGATCTCGCCCCAGAGAGGCCAAAGAGTAAATGTGTGGCTCCAGTAATCGAGCTCCCGCGAAAATAAGTGAGGGGACGCCATCCACCCGCCTGGTACCCCGACTCGAGCCCTGCAGTCACCCTCCACCAGTGCCCCTCATCGCTCCACAGCCCCTCCAACTACCTCCTCCTCAGATTACCTCACTGCCACCCTCCACCTGTGCCCCTCATCGCTCCGTAGCCCCTCTCTCATATGCATTTGTTGTTTAGCGCTACTCATATCAGTGTAGTGTGTCTGCACTTTACACCACGAACACATTATACAGAGACAATGAATCATACAAGTATGTAAATCAGTCTACAGGGAATGTCACATAAGCCAATGAGGATGACAAGGTGTAGGAATCTGCTGCATACTTAGAAAGAGGACACAACAACCATAAATAAAGATATTTCTCCCCGTTGTGCCTCTGGTGGGGAGGCGTACAACTCTGATACATTCCCAGGTCTACTAATGTTGGTGAATCTGGGAATGTGTCAGAATCCATGGTTAAATGTGCTGGAACACCTACACTCCACCTGAGGCATGCCTCCCTGCTGCAGATTAACGCAAGGCAGCGATTGCGCTGCCTTGTGTTACTCTAGATTCCTCAAACCAAGGTGGCCTTGCGGGACTAGATAAATCTCATTTAGGTTTTGTGACGCCGTTTTGTGCCCTTGCGACGACGCAAAACCTTGATAAATATGCCCCTGTTTGTCTTTTCTTGTCTCTGCAAAGCGCTCACATTTGAATTCATCCACACCCTCTTTCATCTTGTTTCATTGCTACAGATTCAATGATTTCGTTGTAATGTTAGCAAAATGGAATTAAACATGCCGAGGAGGGAAGCAAAAGTGTGATTTGTTATGAAAGGTCTCTAAAAACCTCCCCAATAAAAGATTATTCGCAGCAAAACACTCCAAGTGTTGCTTTATGTGTATGCTATTTCAACTGCACACACTCCTGCTTGCTGCAAAAACCTAATAGCATTACCGGTAGCCTTTGCTACACTGTATTTCAAAGTAGGTCCGTGTCATCCATACTGGTGGCCAGTATATTTTGAGAGGGTTTGGTCTGGGGAAACACAACCTTAGGATTTAAAAGAGTATTCCATGGGGGTCAGCTTTACTGATAAAAATGTATCTCTGCCCAAACATACTCATTTTAGCAACATTAGAATGATGAAAGACTGAGGAAGTTCTAACTATATCACAAAACATATCTATACCATTCACGTTTGTATGCAGCTCTTTGGTGACAGACTCAGTTCATTGGTCACTGTCCTATGTTAGGATTGTAACTTCTGAACTGCAAGTAACACAAGGATCTCTGTGGCAAAGGCAACAACCCACTGAGCTTCGACACAAAATACAGTTCATCTGCATTTAAAAACTACTAACAGACAAATGATTGCTCTCAAGCGAATCATTAATCACCAGCGTTATTGGGGCATCTTTTATTGTCTTATTGTTGTCCTGCATCGGCCATGATAATGATAAAAACTTCAGTATCAACTATATGACTTGTTGCCCCCCTCTTTTCGCTCCATGAGATGGTATCCATTCTTTGTTCACAAGGAGTATAAAATAAACAGTACCCCCCCCCCCGTGATAGAGAATGGAGATTCCTAGCCAGACAGGCATATAAGGATAAAGTGGTCAACTGTGTCTTTCATGTGAAATGTGTTGCGAGACACAAGCTGCTCATCAAGATGCTGAAAGCGCCTAGAGGCAGCCATCCCATCTGAGGCAGGTGTTTGCAGGGTCGTCCTACAAAAACATATAATTACCTGACGCCTCCTTTTCTCATGGCCTTCAGCCGATCATGCATGCATCCCGGCCGCTTTTCCAGTGCCAGGTCAATGACAGCAGGTCTTTGTGACACTGCACACTGGCATCCTGGAAATAGTAATGTGGCTGGACACAGAGCTTTACACTAAACCTAGAACTGGCAGGAACCCCGCAGGAAAAATACAGACATGACGTACATCTGCAACCTCATTGACAGGGTTCGAGGTTCAGAGCGCATAGACCCAGGCACCACGTCATTGCCATAGTAAAGTTTGAACCCTTGCCTTGTGTTTACTCTGTAACACACAAAAGTATTTTAATACCAGGGCATGCTGAGCCAGGTAATCACTGCTTGAAAGAAGGACTATAGGGAACAACGCATCCTACCCAAGAGTAGGCTCGAGCGAGATTTCAGTTATGGTCAATTTCACTTTATACACGGAATCCTTCACAATCCTCAAGGAAACCTTCTGAACTGCAAGTAACACAAGGATCTCTGTGGCAAAGGCAGCAACCCACTGAGCATCCACACAAAATACAGTTCATCTGCATTTAAAAACTACTGACAGACAAATAATTGGTCTCAAGCGAATCATTAATCACCAGCGTTATTGGGGCACCTTTTATTGTCTTATTGTTGTCCTGCATCGGCCATGATAATGATAAAAACTGTTTAAATGAAGCGCACACGAAGTACGTGTCCTGCTGGACCTGCGCATATTTAAAAAAAGAAATGAAACACATTCTCTTACCTACTACTGCAGTCTGCACTAAAACGAATTATCCACGCAGCAGGCTCAGCAGACTGCCCCAGGCCACAAGGTCCTCACGAGAGTGCGTAGTGGTGAAGCGCGTGACGCGTCACCGCTACGTTCTCATCGTGAGGGCCGGGCAAAAATGTAGCCCAGGGCCGTCATTGGTAGCGCTGGCGCGCGCTCTCCATGATTGACGGCCCTGGAGCAGGCTGGAATGGGCGGCGCCGCGGGCAGAGAGATTAACGGTCATCATGGCACTCATAGCACTACAGGTTAGTGCGCGCTGCTTTCCCGGCCGCGGCGGACTTTATAATTTATTTAGTGACACTGTGTCCCTAAATAAATTAAAAGGCCGCCGCCGCCCTAAATATAGTGCCGCCTGTGGCGGTCCGCCCCCACCGCCCCCCCCTAGCTACGCGCCTGTTCACGGGGCGATGTAGGGCTGCTTCCATGTGCGAGGCCCTCGCCTGCGAGAGCTCCTTCGACCGTCCAAGGGTGAGGATGTCCGCGAGGGGCTTTCCTTCTTCCTGGAGGACCGTGACCCAGAGCTTGGACGAGTAGCACCCTTGTATGATCTGCCCTCGGATCTCCTCTTGCTCATCTCGGAACCCACACGTACTGGCTAACTCCTTCAGTCTGCCGTGGAACGCATCAAGGGACTTCTGCCTCCTGTTTGGCTTGACGAAAGATGAATCTTTCATAGTCTCTATTCGCCATGGGTTCGAAATGGGCGTTGAGAGCGTTCAGCAGTGTGTGGTAAGTCTTCGGTGTTGACTCAACAAGGGTTTTGTAGATGCGGTGGATGTCCTTGCCTCCTAGGTGGAGTAGCAGTGCTCTGCGCCTTTCCCTCGAGATGCCTGCCCCTTCGAAATAAATTTGTAGGCGGTCTGTCCAATCCCTTCAGTGCGGGGCAAGGGACGACGGGGCACCGTCAACGACAAACGGCTCAATGGCGGGAATCGACGCCATCTTGGCACGTGCGCAGCACGCGGTGGGAGCCGGCTACCTCTCCTCTTCGTTGAAAAGGATCGGTGGGCACCCCCTTGTGGGCGTCGAGCGTGGTCCCCCACCGTGCCTCTACACCATCCAGGGGGACACGTACCTCCAGGAGTCAGCATTGGGGTCCTCAGGGTGTTCAGGGGTCTGGGCGATCCCACCAGGCCTGGGCCTGCTCCGGGGTAGAGTGCGGCCGTCGTCGGGCTCCACGTGGCATCAGGCCTGCCACCACCCAGGCGAGACATACCCCTCTCAGGCTGCAGGTTGGGGCTCCAAGGCTCTTTCAGTTTCTCCACAGGCTGCAGGATGGGCCTCCAGGGCTCTCTCAGTGTCTCCCACAGGGACCACCAGCATGCTCAGCCGGGTTACCACTAGGCTGGGACACCAACCACAGGCCCAGGATACATGTGTGGCAGATGTACCACACAGTGGGGCACATACACATCAATGCAGGGCTCAGTACATCCCTCGTCGCCAGTGTAGCGTTTCTAACGCGCTAATTTGCATGCTTGCGCGGTCGCGCTAAAGGATTACAGGAGCCGGTACTTTAGACTTTACACGCGGCTCCCGACTGCCGCACCGAGGCCACGCCTCTTTATTTATACAGGCTAGCGTCTGACGTCACGCGTCAGCGCTAGCGCACCCCGGCAGCGTGGAAGGCTAGAACGCCTTGCGCGCGCCGGACATTACACACTACAGCACCGTGCTGCAGGTGTACCCCAGGAATGCTCACTCTGTTTAGGTGCACTTGCCAGGATGTACACAGGCCTGAATGAAGCCGAGAGCGTCAAGCGCTCGGTCCTTTGTTATGCTGAACGTGGGACAGGATGCATTCGCACCTAACCCTGGGCCATCGCCATGACAACAAAGGGTCGAGGAGAGGCTCCCATCTTGCATATGACAGGTAAGTTTGGAGGGCTAGTGCAATGAATACGCGCCTGCATATTTCAGGTTAGGAGAGTTAGTCGAGAATGAAGAGCAGGGACTTACATTCCTGTGCGTTTCAGTTACTTAATGGCTTGACTTGTAAACCCAATGCAAAATTCTACTAGCACCTGCACGAAAATTTCAAGAATATAATGAAATTCCCATATTAAAAATTAATTGCCTATCCTGAGTGAAAGAAACATATTTTATATCAAATTCTCTAAAAACAAATGCACTTCTATTCATGCACTAACGCAGCAGTATTTTTTAAACGCACACAATGTAAAGTACTTTATGTGAGTTTGAACTTTTTACATCTGTTTAATTTTATAGGTAAAATGTGTGTGATTTTCCATCTTCTGCTGCAGGCATAACTTCTCTGCATTGGCTTAGAGTAGCACATAAACGCATCTGGAAATTGTATTTTTGTTTTTTTGTTTCACACATAGGATTACAAGAGCCAGAATGCAAACCCCCTCCCCCCCAAAAAAACAAGCACTAGCAAAACCAGTAGGTCTCGTCTTTTGGTGATCCGCATCAGCAAGAAGAAAAACAAGCATTTGCAATGCAATAGGTCTCATATTACTGAAAGTTTGAGCTACTAGCATTGCATTATTAATTGCAATACCTATAGCTCAAAGTTTTAGTAATGCGAGACCGATTGCATTGCAAATGGTTGTTGAGCAAAGGCAGCAGGAGAAGGGCAAGAGTGAACTGCCTATTTATACAAGGCGGCAGTGGCGGCTCGTGGAATTTGAAAGTGGTAGGGCATAAAACTAGTCAACACATGTTTTTATGCTAGCGGCCGTAGAAAGTGTACTCGAAACTTTCTAGGGGTTTCGATCCTCCCCACCCTGAGAAAAGTTCTTTAAAAACTTGGTGTTAAATAGTACATTTACCACCACAATTTCTAAAATAAATCACTTAATTGGGGCAGCTGCAACAAAGAATTCAAAAAGTATTCTATAAACACTCCTGGGGATGTGGTTGGCATATGTTACCATGTACGGAGGTATAATTGCAATTTATATCTTTATGCATGCATCAATGCATAATGGCGAAACAGCACACTAGGCCGTGACCTTGGACATCAAGAATAAATCTGTTCGATGTACAGGTAAGGTAATACCTTGGCTAATACTATAGACAACACACACTATTTGTAAAGATAAAAGCATTGAAAAACATATATTCTCTGCAAAGTTTCAGTGAACGTTCAGTCGAGACACCATATAATTCTCTCTGTAACCAAGGACACGCAGGCTATTGTTCTCCCCTATTAAAAAATATATTCCAAACCATGCATTTATTTAGTAAAGAAAGCTCAAATTCCGTCGCTCTCCTAAAGTCTTATGGCTCTGCATTGTACGGTAGAAAGGAATACTTGGGATTCCTGTCGTCTCATTCACAAAGCTAGTTGTGTGTGCATTTCTAACTTACATTTGAAATAGTCTTTTTTCAGAGTGTAAACCTATATTTTGAAAATCAAATAGGTAGGCTGGCCACTCGTTAATGGATTTACTGGAGGTAATCTGGGTGGAAATGACCAGGAAAACGTTGAACAACCACAAACGTACCCATTTCTGAGAGTTCACCAACTATTTTCCATTCCCATCCTGCCACGGAATTTGTTAGAGATGTACTTCTGTCAAGGACTGTGAGACTGGCCTCGTGGCGTGGGCCCTCCCGAACAGCAAGTTACCCTGCAACCACGCCAAACCTCGTTGATACAGCCTTCCGGCTCCCGCGGGCCAACATCCCGAGGGCCGACCAGAGCCCCAACACGCATGCCCAGCCGACGGAGAGCGAAACCCCCCCCCAAACCAGACCGAGAGGCGCCGATCCTGTCACACCTCTGGTCTCCCCCCGAGGGAGGTTTTGATCGACCACCAGGCTCCCAGGGAGCAGGCGCCTCACCCGCTGGGTGTCTGGAGTCCCTCCCGGACCCACCTGAACAGATCAAAGGGCCGAGCGACAGGAAAGCCCGACACACCGCCCCCCAGGCACCAGACCCCTCTCCGCGAGGACCCCGGACTTCAAAGAGGAGGGGGAGTATAACAAGGGGTGCTGAAGGGACGAAAGCAGAGAAGACCTGGACTGACGAGAGCCTGCTGACCTGGTTGCGGCTCGATCGCTCCCCGAACCGAAGAACGCTACCCGAACTCTGAACCATCTGAGCCCTGCTGACGCTGTCGCGGCTCCCCGAACTCTGAACCATCTGAGCCCTGCTGACGCTGTCGCGGCTCCCCGAACTCTGAACCATCTGAGCCCTGCTGACGCTGTCGCGGCTCCCCGAACTCTGAACCATCTGAGCCCTGCTGACGCTGTCGCGGCTTCCCAAACTCTGAACCATCTGAGCCCTGCTGACGCTGACGCGGCTCCCCGAACTCCGAACCATCTGAGCCCTGCTGACGCCGTCGCGGCTCCCCAAACTACGAACCTCCGGTTCCTGCTGAGTGACTCGCGGCCCGCTCCTCCAAGAGAAACGGCAGAGATTGCCGAGAGAAGCAACATCCCCTCAGCTCGAGGATTGAGAGCTGTGCGCCGGATACCTCGCAGAGACACTGATTCAAAGACTGTCCCGCTACCACTTTTCCCTCCTCACGAGATCGCTGCCGCTTGTGGCATCAATTCTGCACCTGCCTTCCGGATCATAAAGATCCCTGACAACTACCGATAAAAGTCTATTGTCTTACAACGAATTACTGTGTGGTGTCCCTCTATCCGAAGAGAGAGTAAGCGCGGCGTGTGCGATCCTAGGTACGAGACCCTTCCAGGAAGGGCCTCCCCGCTCTTGCTCGGCATAACTCTGGGAAAGGTGGGCCTCCGGGTGGTCAGGAACGCATTCCGAAGCCTCCCCGGGGAACGCCTTCCAACATTTGGTGGCAGCGGCGGGATCCGAGCCAACACCTAGAGATCGTGCAGTAGACGGCTTACGCACTACCAAGAAGAAATGGAAGGAGAAACTTCCCTAGGTGCCGCAGGCACCAACCCGAGCACGACATTCCAAAAGGACCTGTTAGAATCTTATACGCACTGAGAACTGAAACAATTTTGCAAAGACCTTGGAATCGCTACCACCGGACTAAGCACGAAAGAGGACTTCCAGGGAGCATTAAAAACCTGGGTCGGACACAAACAGAAGGAGAGCCTCCCAACGAACCAAGAAGCACCCCGGGGAGGAACGGCGCCCCCGAGGAGGGCCTATCCCCAGAGGAACTAGCGGACCGAGAAAGAGGTCGCAACCACGAACTAGAACTAGCAAAATTAAAAATCGAAGGAGAGCTAAAACTGGCGGAAAAAAAGCTGGCGGTGGAACAGTTACGCTTACAAGGAGAACTCGAGGAAAAGAAATGACTAAGAGAACACGAAGAAAGAAAACTCCAACTGGAGCACGAACGTAGCCTGAAAGAGATCGAGCTCAAAGCGAAGAATGCGGAGGCCAGACCCTCGGAAACCCAACCCCTCTCCTCCACCGTGGAACCAAAGGTCCACATCCCCAAAGACGTGGTGAAAGAATACTATAAGAACGACGACATCCAGCAATGGTTCAAAGCCTACGAAGTCGCCATGACCTCCCACCGAGTCCCGCAGAAAGACTGGGGGGCTGGGCTGTGGTGCCGGTTCCTGAGCGAGGGGAGAGATACCCTGCTGGACCTGCCCTCCGCGGTGATGAACTCCTACAGTCACATGAAAGAGGCCCTAGTAGCCAGATATGGGCTCACCCCTGAAATGTACCGGCAACGGTTTAGAGACTGCAAGAAGATACCCGGTACCACCTGGGTGGAGTACGTGAACTTTTACAGCCGGGCCTTGGACGGGTGGATCAAGGGTAGCAAGGTCTCCACCTTTGAGGAGCTGTTCGACCTAATCGCATGGGAACACTTGTCCGCTAATTGCTTTGTAGAGCTGCGCCAGCACCTCCTGGACAGCAAACTCACAGACCCTCGGAAACTGGCCGTCGAGGCTGACCGGTGGGTAAACACCCGGGCCTCCCGGGGCCCCGTGGGAGACTACAGTCGCCACAGTCAGGGACCCCCCCGCCAGAGGGGTGGAGGGAATCAAGGCCGGCCAAGGGAACTCCCGGGGGATCCCCGCTCAGCCCCCCCAGAGGACAACCTCCGCCCTTTCCAGCTCCACCTCCGGCCAGCACCGGGCCACCGGGGAGGCCGGGGCACTGAGTGAGGATCACCTGTTTCCGCTGCCAACAGACCGGACACTATGCCAGAGACCCTCAATGTCCCATGTACCAGCGAACCGCCACAACGACCACGCCGGCTCGACAAATGGCCTCCGTAGCCCTGGGGGAAGAGATGGAAGACTCCGAAGAATGGGAACCAGCCGCCATGGCCATGGTCTCCCTAGGGGACCGGGAGATGGTCCCCGGAACGTCCCTGCCCGCCAACACGAAGAAGTACCGACAGCAGGTAATGGTCAACGGTCACCGCGTCGAGGGCCTCCGGGACACGGGGGCGAGTGTCACGGCGGTTCATTGTCACCTGGTCTCCGAAGATCAGATCCTACCCGGCGCCTTTTGTCCCGTCATATCGTCAGACGATTCCGAGAGCCTCTGCCGGATGGCCCTAGTCCCCTTCGAATGGGGGGGAGTCACCGGCAAGTTAAAGGTGGCGGTCCGAACCTCCCAGCCCGTGGACTGCCTCCTGGGCAACGACCTTGAGAACTCCCCGTGGGGACAAGTGGAACGAAGAGCCCATCTCGAAATGATGGGCCTACCCGAATGGGTATGCGCCACCACGCGCTCAATGACTCTCAGAGTGCCTTCCTCCGATGGGGGAGAAGCCATGCCGCTAAGCACCGCCACCATCCCCGAGGTCCAGAATACGCCACCAGGGGCCAACGACCCCCTTCTGGATGAAACGACCGCTCCCGACGAAGGGTCCATGCCTTCCGACCCCGAATCCCTGACCGAACTCGGGGACCTGCCAGAACTGGCCCAGTGGCACTGCGAAGGAGGCCCCTCCCGTGAAGAATTCTGGCAAGAACAATCCACCTGCCCGTCCCTCATTGGACCCCGACAACAGGCCGAGGCCCAAGCAGCAGGCGACCGGACCGGCACCCACTGGGTATACTGGGAAAACGGCCTCCTGTACAGCGAACAGAAGTCGGCCGAGTTGAAGTCGGCCCGAGTACTAGTGGTACCCCTGCGCTTCCGAAGTCTCCTCCTGGGCCTGGCCCATGATGTACCCCTGGCAGGACACTTAGGCCAAGATAAGACCTACCAACGACTCGTCACCCACTTCTATTGGCCCAAGATGCGAGCAAATGTGGAGGCCCACTGCAAGTCCTGCCCCACGTGCCAGGCCAGCGGAAAGAGTGGGGGCAAGCGCAAGGCTCCGCTACAACCCTTCCCAGTCGTTAGTACCCCTTTTGAGCGGGTAGGAATCGACATCGTGGGACCACTGGACCCCAAGACCGCCCAGGGCCACCAGTTCATCCTCGTCCTGGTGGATCATGCCACCCGTTACCCCGAAGCCATCCCTCTCCGCACCGTGACGGCCCCCGTGGTAGGCCGGGCCTTGATGGGGATCTTCTCTCGCGTGGGGTTCTCCCGCGAAGTCGTGAGTGACCGGGGTACGAACTTTATCTCCCGATATATGAGGTCCCTCTGGCAGCAGTGCGGAGTATCGTACAAGTTCACCACCCCATACCACCCCCAAGGAAACGGCCTAGTCGAGCGCTTTAACAAAACACTGAAAGGAATGATCATGGGCCTCGAGCAACCCCTACGCCGGAGGTGGGACGTCCTCCTCCCATGCCTCCTGTTCGCCTACCGGGAGGTTCCACAAAAATCCCTGGGGTTCAGCCCATTCGAACTACTATATGGACACCCCGTCCGGGGACCCCTGAGCCTGGTCAAGGAGGGTTGGGAAACGACTCCCCGGGGGACCCCTCCGGATGTGTTCCGATACATCCTGGCGCTCCGCAACCAGACCCGGAAATTCCGAGAACTCGCAGAGGCGAACCTCGAAGCTAGCCAGGAAGAGATGAAGCGCTGGTATGACCAGAATGCTACGCTGGTCGAGTTTCAGCCGGGCCAACAAGTCTGGGTCATGGCCCCGGTGAAACCCTGCGCCCTCCAAGATAAATGGACTGGACCCTTCAAGGTAGTCGAGCGGAAGAGCCAAGTCACCTATCTCGTCGATGTGCAGTCCCCGTGGAACCCCCTCAGGGTTCTCCACGTGAACCGCCTCAAACCCCACTTTGTACGGACAGAATTGAGTTTGCTCCTGGCCACTGACGATGGGGCCGAAGAAGACACCGAGCCCCTTCCAGACCCCCTGGGGGCGAAAGAGACCGATGGTTCCGTGGAGGGGGTGAGACTATCAACCACCCTCACAGCCCAACAGTCCGACGACTGCCGCCAGCTACTAAGGCAGTTCGCGGACCTCTTCTCCCTAACCCCTGGGGTCACCAACTGGTGTGTCCACGACGTGAACACCGGCGACAGCCCGCCAATGAGACACCGGGCCTATCGGGTCCCTGATCGGGTCCGAACCTGCATCCAGACCGAGGTGGCGAAGATGCTGGACCTCGGGGTGATTGAACCCTCCGACAGCCCCTGGGCCAGCCCGGTAGTCCTGGTTCCGAAAGCGGCTACCCTGGGTGTCGCCCCCGAGCTGAGGTTTTGCGTGGACTACCGAGGGCTCAATGCGGTCACCCGAGCGGACGCTCACCCTATCCCCCGTGCCGACGAGCTCATTGACCGCCTCGGGGCCGCTCGCTACCTTCGACCTGACTAGTGGATACTGGCAGATTGCCCTCACCGAGGGAGCCAAGGAGCGCTCCGCCTTCTCCACCCCGGATGGGCACTACCGCTTTAGGGTGATGCCGTGTGGAATGAAGAATGCCCCGGCCTCCTTCCAGCGGCTGGTGAACAGGGTCCTGTCCGGACTAGAGGGGTTCAGCACAGCATACCTCGACGATATAGCGGTATTCAGCTCCCAATGGACCGAGCACCTCCAGCACCTCCGACAAGTCCTGCTGGCTCTGCGCCAGGCCGGCCTCACCATCAAAGCCAGCAAATGTCAAATTGGGCACGGCTCCGTAACCTATCTGGGGCACCAGGTGGAAAGTGGGCAGGTCGCCCCCCTCCAACCGAAGATCGACGCCATCTTGTCCTGGGAACGACCCAAACGGAAGTCCGGGCCTTCCTGGGCCTCACTGGTTACTACCGGAGGTTTATTAAGAACTATGGCAGCATCGCAGGCCCCCTCACAGAACTAACCTCCAAAAAACACCCCAAGAAAGTACACTGGACTCCCTCCTGCCAGAAGGCGTTCGACACCCGAAAGGCCGCCATGTGCGCGGCGCCGGTGCTCAAAGCACCCAACTACGCCCAGGAGTTTGTGGTCCAGACGGACGCCTCGGAACACGGCATCGGGGCAGTCCTCTCCCAGTTCGACGACAAGGGCATAGATCAGCCCATAGCCTTCATCAGCCGAAGGTTGCTGCCCCGAGAACAGCGGTGGAGCACCATTGAGAGAGAGACCTTCGCAGTAGTCTGGGCCCTCAAAAAGCTACGGCCCTACCTGTTCGGAACACACTTCCGAGTACAAACGGATCACCGACCCTTGCGGTGGTTGATGCAGATGCGAGGGGAAAACCCCAAGTTGCTATGCTGGTCCATCTCCCTCCAGGGGATGGATTTCACGGTGGAACATCGCCCCGGGACGGACCACGCCAACGCGGACGGCCTGTCCCGATTCTTCCGCTTCAGCGAGGAGAACCCCCAAGTGGATGGGTAGTTCTCCCCGCCTTTCAGCTGGGGGGGGCACGTGTGAGACCGGCCTCGTGGCGTGGGCCCTCCCGACCAGCAAGTTACCCTGCAACCACGCCGAAACTCGTTGATACAGCCTTCCGGCTCCCGCGGGCCAACATCCCGAGGGCCGACCAGATCCCCAACACGCATGCCCGGCCGAGGGAGAGCGAAACACCCCCCCAAACCAGACCGAGAGGCGCCGATCCTGTCACACCTCTGGTCTCTCCCCCGAGGGAGGTTTCGATCGACCACCAGGCTCCCGGGGAGCAGGCGCCTCGCCCGCTGGGTGTCTGGAGTCCCTCCCGGACCCACCTGAACAGATCAAAGGGCCGAGCTACAGGAAACCCCGACACACCGCCCCCCAGGCACCAGACCCCTCTCCGCGAGGACCCCGGACTTCAAAGAGGAGGGGGAGTATAACAAGGGGTGCTGAAGGGACGAAAGCAGAGAAGACCTGGACTGACGAGAGCCTGCTGACCTGGTCGCGGCTCGATCGCTCCCCGAACCGAAGAACGCTACCCGAACTCTGAACCATCTGAGCCCTGCTGATGCTGTCGCGGCTCCCCGAACTCTGAACCATCTGAGCCCTGCTGACGCTGTCGCGGCTCCCCGAACTCTGAACCATCTGAGCCCTGCTGACGCTGTCGCGGCTCCCCGAACTCTGAACCATCTGAGCCCTGCTGACGCTGTCGTGGCTTCCCGAACTCTGAACCATCTGAGCCCTGCTGACGCTGTCGCGGCTCCCCGAACTCTGAACCATCTGAGCCCTGCTGACGCCTTCGCGGCTCCCCGAACTATGAACCTCCGGTGCCTGCTGAGTGACTCGCGGCACGCTCCTCCAAGAGAAACGGCAGAGATTGCCGAGAGAAGCAACATCCCCTCAGCTCGAGGATTGAGAGCTGTGCGCCGGATACCTCGCAGAGACACTGATTCAAAGACTGTCCCGCTACCCCTTTTCCCTCCTCACGAGATCGCTGCCGCTTGTGGCATCAATTCTGCACCTGCCTTCCGGATCATAAAGATCCCTGACAACTACCGATAAAAGTCTATTGTCTTACAACGAATTACTGTGTGGTGTCCCTCTATCCGAAGAGAGAGTAAGCGCGGCGTGTGCGATCCTAGGTACGAGACCCTTCCAGGAAGGGCCTCCCCGCTCTTGCTCGGCATAACTCTGGGAAAGGTGGGCCTCCGGGTGGTCAGGAACGCATTCCGAAGCCTCCCCGGGGAACGCCTTCCAACAAGGACAGAGGTAACTTTCTCTCCAGGGAGGCAAGGAGAAGGTAAAGAGATCTGCTTCTGTTGCATTTTTCCAGGACTTGTAATACATTTGCGAATTCTAAAAAGTTTGAAATCTACGTAGCAAGAGCCGCCACTGTCCAATCTGAAACTTGTAGTTGTAATTCCGTGTGATAAAGGACAGGCAGCAGCTACAAGGATTGAAATCGATGTTAGCTGCAAAGACACTGCTCGATAAAGATCTTACCAAAGGGCCCACCCTGTTCCAGACGCAGTGCTCGTAGCTTACCTAGTACCTCTTGTTCTTTACATTCAGGTATTTGGAGTTGTATTTTTCTCATTAGAAACTCAAGCCTACAAGTACCAGGATACAAAGGGGCTGAACTTGAAAGGGTAAAGATTGACGTAAACCACATTTTACAAATCTCACTTTAGGCAACAGTCGCTCTTCTACTCACAAGGAGCTTGTTCATGCCCACGGTCCTCTGGAGCAGAGAGCCTCTCCTGCCAGCTCATAAGTGGTAATTGCGAAGGATGGATTCACTTTGTTTACAGACAGTAATTACAGACGGATTCTTCCGGCTTGCATGGGGATGGATGTAACTTGCTGTCTGAGATCAGCTATTTGGCTTACCGCAGATATTTCAAGTTAAAAAATCACTAACATTATATTTGTGATTAAAAGCGCTGCACGCAATGAAATTAAAACCTATAACCCAATATGAGTAACAAAAAATAATAAGTGCAAATCCAATTGGTCGCACACTGTTCGTCCTACCAGCGTGTTACCCCAAAGCATTATAGTCCATGAAGTCAGCATCAGCGAGTGCGCCTCTGCCAGAGTATTAAGCAAAATTAAAGTCGCGTTGGCAATCCCTGGACACATGTTTTGAGGTTATTACCTCTCGTCAGCAGGGAATAGGCATGTGTGTAGGGTTGCTGCGTAGGCTGCCAAAAATTGTTCTCAGGTCCAGTACCGCTCGTGGCATTCAGGTGCGTAACCATGAGCTCGTCAGCCCCACCGGCTCAAGGGAGCCTGAATATTAACACAAATCCAATTGGTCGCACACTGCTCGTCCTACCAGCGTGTTACCCCAAAGCATTATGGTCCATGAAGTCAGCATCAGCGAGTGCGCCTCTGCCAGAGTATTAAGCAAAATGAAAGTTGCGTTGGCCATCCCTGGACACGTGTTTCGAGGTTATTACCTCTCGTCAGCAGGGAATAGGCATGTGTGTAGGGTTGCTGCGTAGGCTGCCAAAAATTGTTCTCGGGTCCAGTACCGCTCGTGGCATTCAGGAGCGTAAACATGAGCTCGTCAGCCCCACCGGCTCAAGGGAGCCTGAATATTAACACAAATCCAATTGGTCGCACACTGCTCGTCCTACCAGCGTGTTACCCCAAAGCATTATGGTCCATGAAGTCAGCATCAGCGAGTGCGCCTCTGCCAGAGTATTAAGCAAAATTAGAGTCGCGTTGGCCATCCCTGGACACGTGTTTTGAGGTTATTACCGCTCGTCAGCAGGGAATAGGCATGTGTGTAGGGTTGCTGCGTAGGCTGCCAAAAATTGTTCTCAGGTCCAGTACCGCTCGTGGCATTCAGGTGCGTAACCATGAGCTCGTCAGCCCCACCGGCTCAAGGGAGCCTGAATATTAACACAAATCCAATTGGTCGCACACTGCTCGTCCTACCAGCGTGTTACCCCAAAGCATTATGGTCCATGAAGTCAGCATCAGCGAGTGACCCTCTGCCAGAGTATTAAGCAAAATTAAAGTTGCGTTCGCCATCCCTGGACACGTGTTTCGAGGTTATTACCTCTCGTCAGCAGGGAATAGGCATGTGTGTAGGGTTGCTGCGTAGGCTGCCAAAAATTGTTCTCAGGTCCAGTACCGCTCGTGGCATTCAGGTGCGTAAACATGAGCTCGTCAGCCCCACCGGCTCAAGGGAGCCTGAATATTAACACAAATCCAATTGGTCGCACACTGCTCGTCCTACCAGCGTGTTACCCCAAAGCATTATGGTCCATGAAGTCAGCATCAGCGAGTGCGCCTCTGCCAGAGTATTAAGCAAAATTAGAGTCGCGTTGGCCATCCCTGGACACGTGTTTTGAGGTTATTACCGCTCGGCATGTGTGTAGGGTTGCTGCGTAGGCTGCCAAAAATTGTTCTCAGGTCCAGTACCGCTCGTGGCATTCAGGTGCGTAACCATGAGCTCGTCAGCCCCACCGGCTCAAGGGAGCCTGAATATTAACACAAATCCAATTGGTCGCACACTGCACGTCCTACCAGCGTGTTACCCCAAAGCATTATGGTCCATGAAGTCAGCATCAGCGAGTGAGCCTCTGCCAGAGTATTAAGCAAAATTAAAGTTGCGTTCGCAATCCCTGGACACGTGTTTCGAGGTTATTACCTCTCGTCAGCAGGGAATAGGCATGTGTGTAGGGTTGCTGTGTAGGCTGCCAAAAATTGTTCTCAGGTCCAGTACCGCTCGTGGCATTCAGGTGCGTAACCATGAGCTCGTCAGCCCCACCGGCTCAAGGGAGCCTGAATATTAACACAAATCCAATTGGTCGCACACTGCTCATCCTACCAGCGTGTTACCCCAAAGCATTATGGTCCATGAAGTCAGCATCAGCGAGTGCGCCTCTGCCAGAGTATTAAGCAAAATTAAAGTCGCGTTGGCCATCCCTGGACACATGTTTCGAGGTTATTACCTCTCGTCAGCAGGGAATAGGCATGTGTGTAGGGTTGCTGCGTAGGCTGCCAAAAATTGTTCTCAGGTCCAGTACCGCTCGTGGCATTCAGGTGCGTAACCATGAGCTCGTCAGGCCCACCGGCTCAAGGGAGCCTGAATATTAACACAAATCCAATTGGTCGCACACTGCTCGTCCTACCAGCGTGTTACCCCAAAGCATTATGGTCCATGAAGTCAGCATCAGCGAGTGCGCCTCTGCCAGAGTATTAACCAAAATTAAAGTTGCGTTGGCCATCCCTGGACACGTGTTTCGAGGTTATTACCTCTCATCAGCAGGTAATATGCATGTGTGTAGGGTTGCTGCGTAGGCTGCCAAAAATTGTTCTCAGGTCCAGTACCGCTCGTGGCATTCAGGTGCGTAACCATGAGCTCGTCAGCCCCACCGGCTCAAGGGAGCCTGAATATTAACACAAATCCAATTGGTCGCACACTGCTCGTCCTACCAGCGTGTTACCCCAAAGCATTATGGTCCATGAAGTCAGCATCAGTAAGTGCGCCTCTGCCAGAGTATTAAGCAAAATTTAAGTCACGTTGGCCATCCCTGGACACGTGTTTCGAGGTTATTACCTCTCGTCAGCAGGGAATAGGCATGTGTGTAGTGTTGCTGCGTAGGCTGCCAAAAATTGTTCTCAGGTCCAGTACCGCTCGTGGCATTCAGGTGCGTAACCATGAGCTCGTCAGCCCCACCGGCTCAAGGGAGCCTGAATATTAACACAAATCCAATTGGTCGCACACTGCTCGTCCTACCAGCGTGTTACCCCAAAGCATTATGGTCCATGAAGTCAGCATCAGCGAGTTCGCCTCTGCCAGAGTATTAAGCAAAATTAAAGTCGCGTTGGCCATCCCTGGATACGTGTTTCGAGGTTATTACCTCTCGTCAGCAGGGAATAGGCATGTGTGTAGGGTTGCTGCATAGGCTGCCAAAAATTGTTCTCAGGTCCAGTACCGCTCGTGGCATTCAGGTGCGTAACCATGAGCTCGTCAGCCCCACCTGCTCAAGGGAGCCTGAATATTAACACAAATCCAATTGGTCGCACACTGCTCGTCCTACCAGCGTGTTACCCCAAAGCATTATGGTCCATGAAGTCAGCATCAGCGAGTGAGCCTCTGCCAGAGTATTAAGCAAAATTAAAGTCGCGTTGGCCATCCCTGGACACGTGTTTCGAGGTTATTACCTCTCATCAGCAGGGAATAGGCATGTGTGTAGGGTTGCTGCGTAGGCTGCCAAAAATTGTTCTCAGGTCCAAAACCGCTCGTGGCATTCAGGTGCGTAACCATGAGCTCGTCAGCCCCACCGGCTCAAGGGAGCCTGAATATTAACGAAATCCAATTGGTCGCACACTGCTCGTCCTACCAGCGTGTTACCCCAAAGCATTATGGTCCATGAAGTCAGCATCAGCGAGTGAGCCTCTGCCAGAGTATTAAGCAAAATTAAAGTCGCGTTGGCCATCCCTGGACACGTGTTTCGAGGTTATTACCTCTCGTCAGCAGGGAATAGGCACGTGTGTAGGGTTGCTGCGTAGGCTGCCAAAAATTGTTCTCAGGTTCAGTACCGCTCGTGGCATTCAGGTGCGTAACCATGAGCTCGTCAGCCCCACTGGCTCAAGGGAGCCTGAATATTAACACAAATCCAATTGGTCGCACACTGCTCGTCCTACCAGCGTGTTACCCCAAAGCATTATGGTCCATGAAGTCAGCATCAGCGAGTGCGCCTCTGCCAGAGTATTAAGCAAAATTAAAGTCGCGTTGGCCATCCCTGGACACGTGTTTCGAGGTTATTACCTCTCATCAGCAGGGAATAGGCATGTGTGTAGGGTTGCTGCGTAGGCTGCCAAAAATTGTTCTCAGGTCCTGTACCGCTCGTGGCATTCAGGTGCGTAACCATGAGCTCGTCAGCCCCACCGGCTCAAGGGAGCCTGAATATTATCACAAATCCAATTGGTCGCACACTGCTCGTCCTACCAGCGTGTTACCCCAAAGCATTATGGTCCATGAAGTCAGCATCAGCGAGTGAGCCTCTGCCAGAGTATTAAGCAAATTTAAAGTCGCGTTGGCCATCGCTGGACATGTGTTTCGAGGTTATTACCTCTCGTCAGCAGGAAATAGGCATGTGTGTAGGGTTGCTGCGTAGGCTGCCAAAAATTGTCCTCAGGTCCAGTACCGCTCGTGGCATTCAGGTGCGTAACCATGAGCTCGTCAGCCCCACCGGCTAAAGGGAGCCTGAATATTAACACAAATCCAATTGGTCGCACACTGCTCATCCTACCAGCGTGTTACCCCAAAGCATTATGGTCCATGAAGTCAGCATCAGCGAGTGCGCCTCTGCCAGAGTATTAAGCAAAATTAAAGTCGCGTTGGCAATCCCTGGACACGTGTTTCGAGGTTATTACCTCTCGTCAGCAGGGAATAGGCATGTGTGTAGGGTTGCTGCGTAGGCTGCCAAAAATTGTTCTCAGGTCCAGTACCTCTCGTGGCATTCAGGTGCTTAACCATGAGCTCGTCAGCCCCACCGGCTCAAGGGAGCCTGAATATTAACACAAATCCAATTGGTCGCACACTGCTCGTCCTACCAGCGTGTTACCCCAAAGCATTATGGTCCATGAAGTCAGCATCAGCGAGTGCGCCTCTGCCAGAGTATTAAGCAAAATTAAAGTCGCGTTGGCCATCCCTGGACACGTGTTTCGAGGTTATTACCTCTCGTCAGCAGGGAATAGGCATGTGTGTAGGGTTGCTGTGTAGGCTGCCAAAAATTGTTCTCAGGTCAAGTACCGCTCGTGGCATTCAGGTGCGTAACCATGAGCTCGTCAGCCCCACCGGCTCAAGGGAGCCTGAATATTAACACAAATCCAATTGGTCGCACACTGCTCGTCCTACCAGCGTGTTACCCCAAAGCATTATGGTCCATGAAGTCAGCATCAGCGAGTGTGCCTCTGCCAGAGTATTAAGCAAAATTAAAGTCGCGTTGGCCATCCCTGGACAAGTGTTTCGAGGTTATTACCTCTCGTCAGCAGGGAATACGCATGTGTGTAGGGTTGCTGCGTAGGCTGCCAAAAATTGTTCTCAGGTCCAGTACCGCTCGTGGCATTCAGGTGCGTAACCATGAGCTCGTCAGCCCCACCGGCTCAAGGGAGCCTGAATATTAACACAAATCCAATTGGTAGCACACTGCTCATCGTACCAGCGTGTTACCCCAAAGCATTATGGTCCATGAAGTCAGCATCAGCGAGTGTGCCTCTGCCAGAGTATTAAGCAAAATCAAAGTCGCGTTGGCCATCCCTGGACACGTGTTTCGAGGTTATTACCTCTCGTCAGCAGGGAATACGCATGTGTGTAGGGTTGCTGCGTAGGCTGCCAAAAATTGTTCTCAGGTCCAGTACCGCTCGTGGCATTCAAGTGCGTAACCATGAGCTCGTCAGCCCCACCGGCTCAAGGGAGCCTGAATATTAACACAAATCCAATTGGTCGCACACTGCTCGTCCTACCAGCGTGTTACCCCAAAGCATTATGGTCCATGAAGTCAGCATCAGCGAGTGTGCCTCTGCCAGAGTATTAAGCAAAATCAAAGTCGCGTTGGCCATCCCTGGACACGTGTTTCGAGGTTATTACCTCTCATCAGCAGGGAATAGGCATGTGTGTAGGGTTGCTGCGTAGGCTGCCAAAAATTGTTCTCAGGTCCAAAACCGCTCGTGGCATTCAGGTGCGTAACCATGAGCTCGTTAGCCCCACCGGCTCAAGGGAGCCTGAATATTAACGAAATCCAATTGGTCGCACACTGCTCGTCCTACCAGCGTGTTACCCCAAAGCATTATGGTCCATGAAGTCAGCATCAGCGAGTGAGCCTCTGCCAGAGTATTAAGCAAAATTAAAGTCGCGTTGGCCATCCCTGGACACGTGTTTCGAGGTTATTACCTCTCGTCAGCAGGGAATAGGCACGTGTGTAGGGTTGCTGCGTAGGCTGCCAAAAATTGTTCTCAGGTTCAGTACCGCTCGTGGCATTCAGGTGCGTAACCATGAGCTCGTCAGCCCCACTGGCTCAAGGGAGCCTGAATATTAACACAAATCCAATTGGTCGCACACTGCTCGTCCTACCAGCGTGTTACCCCAAAGCATTATGGTCCATGAAGTCAGCATCAGCGAGTGCGCCTCTGCCAGAGTATTAAGCAAAATTAAAGTCGCGTTGGCCATCCCTGGACACGTGTTTCGAGGTTATTACCTCTCATCAGCAGGGAATAGGCATGTGTGTAGGGTTGCTGCGTAGGCTGCCAAAAATTGTTCTCAGGTCCTGTACCGCTCGTGGCATTCAGGTGCGTAACCATGAGCTCGTCAGCCCCACCGGCTCAAGGGAGCCTGAATATTAACACAAATCCAATTGGTCGCACACTGCTCGTCCTACCAGCGTGTTACCCCAAAGCATTATGGTCCATGAAGTCAGCATCAGCGAGTGAGCCTCTGCCAGAGTATTAAGCAAATTTAAAGTCGCGTTGGCCATCGCTGGACATGTGTTTCGAGGTTATTACCTCTCGTCAGCAGGAAATAGGCATGTGTGTAGGGTTGCTGCGTAGGCTGCCAAAAATTGTTCTCAGGTCCAGTACCGCTCGTGGCATTCAGGTGCGTAACCATGAGCTCGTCAGCCCCACCGGCTAAAGGGAGCCTGAATATTAACACAAATCCAATTGGTCGCACACTGCTCATCCTACCAGCGTGTTACCCCAAAGCATTATGGTCCATGAAGTCAGCATCAGCGAGTGCGCCTCTGCCAGAGTATTAAGCAAAATTAAAGTCGCGTTGGCAATCCCTGGACACGTGTTTCGAGGTTATTACCTCTCGTCAGCAGGGAATAGGCATGTGTGTAGGGTTGCTGCGTAGGCTGCCAAAAATTGTTCTCAGGTCCAGTACCTCTCGTGGCATTCAGGTGCTTAACCATGAGCTCGTCAGCCCCACCGGCTCAAGGGAGCCTGAATATTAACACAAATCCAATTGGTCGCACACTGCTCGTCCTACCAGCATGTTACCCCAAAGCATTATGGTCCATGAAGTCAGCATCAGCGAGTGTGCCTCTGCCAGAGTATTAAGCAAAATTAAAGTCGCGTTGGCCATCCCTGGACAAGTGTTTCGAGGTTATTACCTCTCGTCAGCAGGGAATACGCATGTGTGTAGGGTTGCTGCGTAGGCTGCCAAAAACTGTTCTCAGGTCCAGTACCGCTCGTGGCATTCAGGTGCGTAACCATGAGCTCGTCAGCCCCACCGGCTCAAGGGAGCCTGAATATTAACACAAATCCAATTGGTAGCACACTGCTCATCGTACCAGCGTGTTACCCCAAAGCATTATGGTCCATGAAGTCAGCATCAGCGAGTGCGCCTCTGCCAGAGTATTAAGCAAAATCAAAGTCGCGTTGGCCATCCCTGGACACGTGTTTCGAGGTTATTACCTCTCGTCAGCAGGGAATAGGCATGTGTGTAGGGTTGCTGCGTAGGCTGCCAAAAATTGTTCTCAGGTCCAGAACCACTCGTGGCATTCAGGTGCGTAACCATGAGCTCGTCAGCCCCACCGGCTCAAGGGAGCCTGAATATTAACACAAATCCAATTGGTCGCACACTGCTCGTCCTACCAGCGTGTTACCCCAAAGCATTATGGTCCATTAAGTCAGCATCAGCGAGTGCGCCTCTGCCAGAGTATTAACCAAAATTAAAGTTGTGTTGGCCATCCCTGGACACGTGTTTCGAGGTTATTACCTCTCGTCAGCAGGGAATAGGCATGTGTGTAGGGTTGCTGCGTAGGCTGCCAAAAATTGTTCTAAGGTCCAGTACCGCTCGTGGCATTCAGGTGCGTAACCATGAGCTCGTCAGCCCCACCGGCTCAAGGGAGCCTGAATATTAACACAAATCCAATTGGTCGCACACTGCTCGTCCTACCAGCGTGTTACCCCAAAGCATTATGGTCCATGAAGTCAGCATCAGTGAGTGCGCCTCTGCCAGAGTATTAAGCAAAATTAAAGTCGCGTTGGCCATCCCTGGACACGTGTTTCAAGGTTATTACCTCTCGTCAGCAGGGAATAAGCATGTGTGTAGGGTTGCTGCGTAGGCTGCCAAAAATTGTTCTCAGGTCCAGTACCGCTCGTGGCATTCAGGTGCGTAACCATGAGCTCGTCAGCCCCACCGGCTCAAGGGAGCCTGAATATTAACACAAATCCAATTGGTCGCACACTGCTCGTCCTACCAGCGTGTTACCCCAAAGCATTATGGTCCATGAAGTCAGCATCAGCAAGTTCGCCTCTGCCAGAGTATTAAGCAAAATTAAAGTCGCGTTGGCCATCCCTGGATACGTGTTTCGAGGTTATTACCTCTCGTCAGCAGGGAATAGGCATGTGTGTAGGGTTGCTGCGTAGGCTGCCAATAATTGTTCTTAGGTCCAGTACCGCTCGTGGCATTCAGGTGCGTAACCATGAGCTCGTCAGCCCCACCGGCTCAAGGGAGCCTGAATATTAAAACAAATCCAATTGGTCGCACACTGCTCGTCCTACCAGCGTGTTACCCCAAAGCATTATGGTCCATGAAGTCAGCATCAGTGAGTGCGCCTCTGCCAGAGTATTAAGCAAAATTAAAGTCGCGTTGGCCATCCCTGGACACGTGTTTCGAGGTTATTACCTCTCGTCAGCAGGGAATAGGCATGTGTGTAGGGTTGCTGCGTAGGCTGCCAAAAATTGTTCTCAGGTCCAGTACCGCTCGTGGCATTCAGGTGCGTAACCATGAGCTCGTCAGCCCCACCGGCTCAAGGGAGCCTGAATATTAACACAAATCCAATTGGTCGCACACTGCTCGTCCTACCAGCATGTTACCCCAAAGCATTATGGTCCAGGAAGTCAGCATCAGCGAGTTCGCCTCTGCCAGAGTATTAAGCAAAATTAAAGTCGCGTTGGCCATCCCTGGATACGTGTTTCGAGGTTATTACCTCTCGTCAGCAGGGAATAGTCATGTGTGTAGGGTTGCTGCGTAGGCTGCCAAAAATTGTTCTCAGGTCCAGTACCGCTCGTGGCATTCAGGTGCGTAACCATGAGCTCGTCAGCCCCACCGGCTCAAGGGAGCCTGAATATTAACACAAATCCAATTGGTCGCACACTGCTCGTCCTACCAGCGTGTTACCCCAAAGCATTATGGTCCATGAAGTCAGCATCAGCGAGTGAGCCTCTGCCAGAGTATTAAGCAAAATTAAAGTCGCGTTGGCTATCCCTGGACACGTGTTTCGAGGTTATTACCTCTCGTCAGCAGGGAATAGGCATGTGTGTAGGGTTGCTGCGTAGGCTGCCAAAAATTGTTCTCAGGTCCAAAACCACTCGTGGCATTCAGGTGCGTAACCATGAGCTCGTCAGCCCCACCGGCTCAAGGGAGCCTGAATATTAACACAAATCCAATTGGTCGCACACTGCTCATCCTACCAGCGTGTTACCCCAAAGCATTATGGTCCATGAAGTCAGCATCAGCGAGTGCGCCTCTGCCAGAGTATTAAGCAAAATTAAAGTCGCGTTGGCCATCCCTGGACACGTGTTTCGAGGTTATTACCTCTCGTCAGCAGGGAATAGGCATGTGTGTAGGGTTGCTGCGTAGGCTGCCAAAAATTGTTCTCAGGTCCAGTACCGCTCGTGGTATTCAGGTGCGTAACCATGAGCTCGTCAGCCCCACCGGCTCAAGGCAGCCTGAATATTAACACAAATCCAATTGGTCGCACACTGCTCGTCCTACCAGCGTGTTACCCCAAAGCATTATGGTCCATGAAGTCAGCATCAGCGAGTGCGCCTCTGCCAGAGTATTAAGCAAAATTAAAGTCGCGTTGGCCATCCCTGGACACGTGTTTCGAGGTCATTACCTCTCGTCAGCAGGGAATAGGCATGTGTGTAGGGTTGCTGTGTAGGCTGCCAAAAATTGTTCTCAGGTCCAGTACCGCTCGTGGCATTCAGGTGCGTAACCATGAGCTCGTCAGCCCCACTGGCTCAAGGGAGCCTGAATATTAACACAAATCCAATTGGTCGCACACTGCTCGTCCTACCAGCGTGTTACCCCAAAGCATTATGGTCCATGAAGTCAGCATCAGTGAGTGCGCCTCTGCCAGAGTATTAAGCAAAATTAAAGTCGCGTTGGCCATCCCTGGACCGTGTTTCGAGGTTATTACCTCTCGTCAGCAGGGAATAGGCATGTGTGTAGGGTTGCTGCGTAGGCTGCCAAAAATTGTTCTCAGGTCCAGTACCGCTCGTGGCATTCAGGTGCGTATCCATGAGCTCGTCAGCCCCACCGGCTCAAGGGAGCCTGAATATTAACACAAATCCAATTGGTCGCACACTGCTCGTCCTACCAGCGTGTTACCCCAAAGCATTATGGTCCATGAAGTCAGCATCAGCGAGTTCGCCTCTGCCAGAGTATTAAGCAAAATTAAAGTCGCGTTGGCCATCCCTGGATACGTGTTTCGAGGTTATTACCTCTCGTCAGCAGGGAATAGGCATGTGTGTAGGGTTTCTGCGTAGGCTGCCAAAAATTGTTCTCAGGTCCAGTACCGCTCGTGGCATTCAGGTGCGTAACCATGAGCTCGTCAGCCCCACCGGCTCAAGGGAGCCTGAATATTAATACAAATCCAATTGGTCGCACACTGCTCGTCCTACCAGCGTGTTACCCCAAAGCATTATGGTCCATGAAGTCAGCATCAGCGAGTGAGCCTCTGCCAGAGTATTAAGCAAAATTAAAGTCGCGTTGGCCATCCCTGGACACGTGTTTCGAGGTTATTACCTCTCGTCAGCAGGAAATAGGCATGTGTGTAGGGTTGCTGCGTAGGCTGCCAAAAATTGTTCTCAGGTCCAAAACCGCTCGTGGCATTCAGGTGCGTAACCATGAGCTCGTCAGCCCCACCGGCTCAAGGGAGCCTGAATATTAACACAAATCCAATTGGTCGCACACTGCTCATCCTACCAGCGTGTTACCCCAAAGCATTATGGTCCATGAAGTCAGCATCAGCGAGTGCGCCTCTGCCAGAGTATTAAGCAAAATTAAAGTCGCGTTGGCCATCCCTGGAAACGTGTTTCGAGGTTATTACCTCTCGTCAGCAGGGAATAGGCATGTGTGTAGGGTTGCTGCGTAGGCTGCCAACATTTTTTCTCAGGTCCAGTACCGCTCGTGGCATTGAGGTGCGTAACCATGAGCTCGTCAGCCCCACCGGCTCAAGGGAGCCTGAATATTAACACAAATCCAATTGGTCGCACACTGCTCGTCCTACCAGCGTGTTACCCCAAAGCATTATGGTCCATGAAGTCAGCATCCGTGAGTGCGCCTCTGCCAGAGTATTAAGCAAAATTAAAGTCGCGTTGGCCATCCCTGGACACGTGTTTCGAGGTTATTACCTCTCATCAGCAGGGAATAGGCATGTGTGTAGGGTTGCTGCGTAGGCTGCCAAAAATTGTTCTCAGGTCCAGTACCGCTCGTGGCATTCAGGTGCGTAACCATGAGCTCGTCAGCCCCACCGGCTCAAGGGAGCCTGAATATTAACCCAAATCCAATTGGTAGCACACTGCTCATCCTACCAGCGTGTTACCCCAAAGCATTATGGTCCATGAAGTCAGCATCAGCGAGTGCGCCTCTGCCAGAGTATTAAGCAAAATTAAAGTCGCGTTGGCCATCCCTGGACACGTGTTTCGAGGTTATTACCTCTCGTCAGCAGGGAATAGGCATGTGTGTAGGGTTGCTGCGTAGGCTGCCAAAAATTGTTCTCAGGTCCAGTACCGCTCGTGGCATTCAGGTGCGTAACCATGAGCTCGTCAGCCCCACCAGCTCAAGGGAGCCTGAATATTAACACAAATCCAATTGGTCGCACACTGCTCGTCCTACCAGCGTGTTACCCCAAAGCATTATGGTCCATGAAGTCAGCATCAGCGAGTGCGCCTCTGCCAGAGTTTTAACCAAAATTAAAGTTGCGTTGGCCATCCCTGGACACGTGTTTCGAGGTTATTACCTCTCGTCAGCAGGGAATAGGCATGTGTGTAGGGTTGCTGCGTAGGCTGCCAAAAATTGTTCTAAGGTCCAGTACCGCTCGTGGCATTCAGGTGCGTAACCATGAGCTCGTCAGCCCCACCGGCTCAAGGGAGCCTGAATATTAACACAAATCCAATTGGTCGCACACTGCTCGTCCTACCAGCGTGTTACCCCAAAGCATTATGGTCCATGAAGTCAGCATCAGTGAGTGCGCCTCTGCCAGAGTATTAAGCAAAATTAAAGTCGCGTTGGCCATCCCTGGACACGTGTTTCAAGGTTATTACCTCTCGTCAGCAGGGAATAGGCATGTGTGTAGGGTTGCTGCGTAGGCTGCCAAAAATTGTTCTCAGGTCCAGTACCGCTCGTGGCATTCAGGTGCGTAACCATGAGCTCGTCAGCCCCAGCGGCTCAAGGGAGCCTGAATATTAACACAAATCCAATTGGTCGCACACTGCTCGTCCTACCAGCGTGTTACCCCAAAGCATTATGGTCCATGAAGTCAGCATCAGCAAATTCGCCTCTGCCAGAGTATTAAGCAAAATTAAAGTCGCGTTGGCCATCCCTGGATACGTGTTTCGAGGTTATTACCTCTCGTCAGCAGGGAATAGGCATGTGTGTAGGGTTGCTGCGTAGGCTGCCAAAAATTGTTCTCAGGTCCAGTACCGCTCGTGGCATTCAGGTGCGTAACCATGAGCTCGTCAGCCCCACCGGCTCAAGGGAGCCTGAATATTAACACAAATCCAATTGGTCGCACACTGCTCGTCCTACCAGCGTGTTACCCCAAAGCATTATGGTCCATGAAGTCAGCATCAGTGAGTGCGCCTCTGCCAGAGTATTAAGCAAAATTAAAGTCGCGTTGGCCATCCCTGGACACGTGTTTCGAGGTTATTACCTCTCGTCAGCAGGGAATAGGCATGTGTGTAGGGTTGCTGCGTAGGCTGCCAAAAATTGTTCTCAGGTCCAGTACCGCTCGTGGCATTCAGGTGCGTAACCATGAGCTCGTCAGCCCCACCGGCTCAAGGGAGCCTGAATATTAACACAAATCCAATTGGTCGCACACTGCTCGTCCTACCAGCGTGTTACCCCAAAGCATTATGGTCCATGAAGTCAGCATCAGCAAGTTCGCCTCTGCCAGAATATTAAGCAAAATTAAAGTCGCGTTGGCCATCCCTGGATACGTGTTTTGAGGTTATTACCTCTCGTCAGCAGGGAATAGGCATGTGTGTAGGGTTGCTGCGTAGGCTGCCAAAAATTGTTCTCAGGTCCAGTACCGCTCGCGGCATTCAGGTGCGTAACCATGAGCTCGTCAGCCCCACCGGCTCAAGGGAGCCTGAATATTAACACAAATCCAATTGGTCGCACACTGCTCGTCCTACCAGCGTGTTACCCCAAAGCATTATGGTCCATGAAGTCAGCATCAGTGAGTGCGCCTCTGCCAGAGTATTAAGCAAAATTAAAGTCGCGTTGGCCATCCCTGGACACGTGTTTCGAGGTTATTACCTCTCGTCAGCAGGGAATAGGCATGTGTGTAGGGTTGCTGCGTAGGCTGCCAAAAATTGTTCTCAGGTCCAGTACCGCTCGTGGCATTCAGGTGCGTAACCATGAGCTTGTCAGCCCCACCGGCTCAAGGGAGCCTGAATATTAATACAAATCCAATTGGTCGCACACTGCTCGTCCTACCAGCGTGTTACCCCAAAGCATTATGGTCCATGAAGTCAGCATCAGCGAGTGAGCCTCTGCCAGAGTATTAAGCAAAATTAAAGTCGCGTTGGCCATCCTTGGACACGTGTTTCGAGGTTATTACCTCTCGTCAGCAGGAAATAGGCATGTGTGTAGGTTTGCTGCGTAGGCTGCCAAAAATTGTTCTCAGGTCCAAAACCGCTCGTGGCATTCAGGTGCGTAACCATGAGCTCGTCAGCCCCACCGGCTCAAGGGAGCCTGAATATTAACACAAATCCAATTGGTCGCACACTGCTCATCCTACCAGCGTGTTACCCCAAAGCATTATGGACCATGAAGTCAGCATCAGCGAGTGCGCCTCTGCCAGAGTATTAAGCAAAATTAAAGTCGCGTTGGCCATCCCTGGACACGTGTTTCGAGGTTATTACCTCTCGTCAGCAGGGAATAGGCATGTGTGTAGGGTTGCTGCGTAGGCTGCCAAAAATTGTTCTCAGGTCCAGTACCGCTCGTGGCATTCAGGTGCGTAACCATGAGCTCGTCAGCCCCACCGGCTCAAGGGAGCCTGAATATTAACACAAATCCAATTGGTCGCACACTGCTCGTCCTACCAGCGTGTTACCCCAAAGCATTATGGTCCATGAAGTCAGCTTCAGCAAGTTCGCCTCTGCCAGAGTATTAAGCAAAATTAAAGTCGCGTTGGCCATCCCTGGATACGTGTTTCGAGGTTATTACCTCTCGTCAGCAGGGAAGCAGGGAATAGGCATGTGTGTAGGGTTGCTGCGTAGGCTGCCAAAAATTGTTCTCAGGTCCAGTACCGCTCGTGGCATTCAGGTGCGTAACCATGAGCTCGTCAGCCCCACCGGCTCAAGGGAGCCTGAATATTAACACAAATCCAATTGGTCGCACACTGCTCGTCCTACCAGCGTGTTACCCCAAAGCATTATGGTCCATGAAGTCAGCATCGATGAGTGCGCCTCTGCCAGAGTATTAAGCAAAATTAAAGTCGCGTTGGCCATCCCTGGACACGTGTTTCAAGGTTATTACCTCTCGTCAGCAGGGAATAGGCATGTGTGTAGGGTTGCTGCGTAGGCTGCCAAAAATTGTTCTCAGGTCCAGTACCGCTCGTGGCATTCAGGTGCGTAACCATGAGCTCGTCAGCCCCACCGGCTCAGGGAGCCTGAATATTAACACAAATCCAATTGGTCGCACACTGCTCGTCCTACCAGCGTGTTACCCCAAAGCATTATGGTCCACGAAGTCAGCATCATCGAGTGAGCCTCTGCCAGAGTATTAAGCAAAATTAAAGTCGCGTTGGCCATCCCTGGACACGTGTTTCGAGGTTATTACCTCTCGTCAGCAGGGAATAGGCATGTGTGTAGGGTTGCTGCGTAGGCTGCCAAAAATTGTTCTCAGGTCCAAAACCGCTCGTGGCATTCAGGTGCGTAACCATGAGCTCGTCAGCCCCACCGGCTCAAGGGAGCCTGAATATTAACACAAATCCAATTGGTCGCACACTGCTCGTCCTACCAGCGTGTTACCCCAAAGCATTATGGTCCATGAAGTCAGCATCAGCAAGTTCGCCTCTGCCAGAGTATTAAGCAAAATTAAAGTCGCGTTGGCCATCCCTGGATACGTGTTTCGAGGTTATTACCTCTCGTCAGCAGGGAATAGGCATGTGTGTAGGGTTGCTGCGTAGGCTGCCAAAAATTGTTCTCAGGTCCAGTACCGCTCGTGGCATTCAGGTGCGTAACCATGAGCTCGTCAGCCTCACCGGCTCAAGGGAGCCTGAATATTAACACAAATCCAATTGGTCGCACACTGCTCGTCCTACCAGCGTGTTACCCCAAAGCATTATGGTCCATGAAGTCAGCATCGATGAGTGCGCCTCTGCCAGAGTATTAAGCAAAATTAAAGTCGCGTTGGCCATCCCTGGACACGTGTTTCGAGGTTTTTACCTCTCGTCAGCAGGGAATAGGCATGTGTGTAGGGTTGCTGCGTAGGCTGCCAAAAATTGTTCTCAGTTCCAGTACCACTCGTGGCATTCAGGTGCGTAACCATGAGCTCGTCAGCCCCACCGGCTCAGGGAGCCTGAATATTAACACAAATCCAATTGGTCGCACACTGCTCGTCCTACCAGCGTGTTACCCCAAAGCATTATGGTCCATGAAGTCAGCATCAGCGAGTGAGCCTCTGCCAGAGTATTAAGCAAAATTAAAGTCGCGTTGGCCATCCCTGGACACGTGTTTCGAGGTTATTACCTCTCGTCAGCAGGGAATAGGCATGTGTGTAGGGTTGCTGCGTAGGCTGCCAAAAATTGTTCTCAGGTCCAAAACCGCTCGTGGCATTCAGGTGCGTAACCATGAGCTCGTCAGCCCCACCGGCTCAAGGGAGCCTGAATATTAACACAAATCCAATTGGTCGCACACTGCTCATCCTACCAGCGTGTTACCCCAAAGCATTATGGACCATGAAGTCAGCATCAGCGAGTGCGCCTCTGCCAGAGTATTAAGCAAAATTAAAGTCGCGTTGGCCATCCCTGGACACGTGTTTCGAGGTTATTACCTCTCGTCAGCAGGGAATAGGCATGTGTGTAGGGTTGCTGCGTAGGCTGCCAAAAATTGTTCTCAGGTCCAGTACCGCTCGTGGCATTCAGGTGCGTAACCATGAGCTCGTCAGCCCCACCGGCTCAAGGGAGCCTGAATATTAACACAAATCCAATTGGTCGCACACTGCTCGTCCTACCAGCGTGTTACCCCAAAGCATTATGGTCCATGAAGTCAGCATCAGCGAGTGCGCCTCTGCCAGAGTATTAAGCAAAATTAAGTCACGTTGGCCATCCCTGGACACATGTTTCGAAGTCATTACCTCTCGTCAGCAGGGAATAGGCATGTGTGTAGGGTTGCTGTGTAGGCTGCTAAAAATTGTTCTCAGGTCCAGTACCGCTCGTGGCATTCAGGTGCGTAACCATGAGCTCGTCAGCCCCACTGGCTCAAGCGAGCCTGAATATTAACACAAATCCAATTGGTCGCACACTGCTCGTCCTACCAGCGTGTTACCCCAAAGCATTATGGTCCATGAAGTCAGCATCAGCGAGTGCGCCTCTGCCAGAGTATTAAGCAAAATTAAAGTCGCGTTGGCCATCCCTGGACACGTGTTTCGAGGTTATTACCTCTCGTCAGCAGGGAATAGGCATGTGTGTAGGGTTGCTGCGTAGGCTGCCAAAAATTGTTCTCAGGTCCAGTACCGCTCGTGGCATTCAGGTGCGTAACCATGAGCTCGTCAGCCCCACCAGCTCAAGGGAGCCTGAATATTAACACAAATCCAATTGGTCGCACACTGCTCGTCCTACCAGCGTGTTACCCCAAAGCATTATGGTCCATGAAGTCAGCATCAGTGAGTGCGCCTCTGCCAGAGTATTAACCAAAATTAAAGTTGCGTTGGCCATCCCTGGACACGTGTTTCGAGGTTATTACCTCTCGTCAGCAGGGAATAGGCATGTGTGTAGGGTTGCTGCGTAGGCTGCCAAAAATTGTTCTAAGGTCCAGTACCGCTCGTGGCATTCAGGTGCGTAACCATGAGCTCGTCAGCCCCACCGGCTCAAGGGAGCCTGAATATTAACACAAATCCAATTGGTCGCACACTGCTCGTCCTACCAGCGTGTTACCCCAAAGCATTATGGTCCATGAAGTCAGCATCAGTGAGTGCGCCTCTGCCAGAGTATTAAGCAAAATTAAAGTCGCGTTGGCCATCCCTGGACACGTGTTTCAAGGTTATTACCTCTCGTCAGCAGGGAATAGGCATGTGTGTAGGGTTGCTGCGTAGGCTGCCAAAAATTGTTCTCAGGTCCAGTACCGCTCGTGGCATTCAGGTGCGTAACCATGAGCTCGTCAGCCCCACCGGCTCAAGGGAGCCTGAATATTAACACAAATCCAATTGGTCGCACACTGCTCGTCCTACCAGCGTGTTACCCCAAAGCATTATGGTCCATGAAGTCAGCATCAGCAAGTTCGCCTCTGCCAGAGTATTAAGCAAAATTAAAGTCGCGTTGGCCATCCCTGGATACGTGTTTCGAGGTTATTACCTCTCGTCAGCAGGGAATAGGCATGTGTGTAGGGTTGCTGCGTAGGCTGCCAAAAATTGTTCTCAGGTCCAGTACCGCTCGTGGCATTCAGGTGCGTAACCATGAGCTCGTCAGCCCCACCGGCTCAAGGGAGCCTGAATATTAACACAAATCCAATTGGTCGCACACTGCTCGTCCTACCAGCGTGTTACCCCAAAGCATTATGGTCCATGAAGTCAGCATCAGTGAGTGCGCCTCTGCCAGAGTATTAAGCAAAATTAAAGTCGCGTTGGCCATCCCTGGACACGTGTTTCGAGGTTATTACCTCTCGTCAGCAGGGAATAGGCATGTGTGTAGGGTTGCTGCGTAGGCTGCCAAAAATTGTTCTCAGGTCCAGTACCGCTCGTGGCATTCAGGTGCGTAACCATGAGCTCGTCAGCCCCACCGGCTCAAGGGAGCCTGAATATTAACACAAATCCAATTGGTCGCACACTGCTCGTCCTACCAGCGTGTTACCCCAAAGCATTATGGTCCATGAAGTCAGCATCAGCAAGTTCGCCTCTGCCAGAATATTAAGCAAAATTAAAGTCGCGTTGGCCATCCCTGGATACGTGTTTTGAGGTTATTACCTCTCGTCAGCAGGGAATAGGCATGTGTGTAGGGTTGCTGCGTAGGCTGCCAAAATTTGTTCTCAGGTCCAGTACCGCTCGTGGCATTCAGGTGCGTAACCATGAGCTCGTCAGCCTCACCGGCTCAAGGGAGCCTGAATATTAACACAAATCCAATTGGTCGCACACTGCTCGTCCTACCAGCGTGTTACCCCAAAGCATTATGGTCCATGAAGTCAGCATCAGTGAGTGCGCCTCTGCCAGAGTATTAAGCAAAATTAAAGTCGCGTTGGCCATCCCTGGACACGTGTTTCGAGGTTATTACCTCTCGTCAGCAGGGAATAGGCATGTGTGTAGGGTTGCTGCGTAGGCTGCCAAAAATTGTTCTCAGGTCCAGTACCGCTCGTGGCATTCAGGTGCGTAACCATGAGCTTGTCAGCCCCACCGGCTCAAGGGAGCCTGAATATTAATACAAATCCAATTGGTCGCACACTGCTCGTCCTACCAGCGTGTTACCCCAAAGCATTATGGTCCATGAAGTCAGCATCAGCGAGTGAGCCTCTGCCAGAGTATTAAGCAAAATTAAAGTCGCGTTGGCCATCCTTGGACACGTGTTTCGAGGTTATTACCTCTCGTCAGCAGGAAATAGGCATGTGTGTAGGGTTGCTGCGTAGGCTGCCAAAAATTGTTCTCAGGTCCAAAACCGCTCGTGGCATTCAGGTGCGTAACCATGAGCTCGTCAGCCCCACCGGCTCAAGGGAGCCTGAATATTAACACAAATCCAATTGGTCGCACACTGCTCATCCTACCAGCGTGTTACCCCAAAGCATTATGGACCATGAAGTCAGCATCAGCGAGTGCGCCTCTGCCAGAGTATTAAGCAAAATTAAAGTCGCGTTGGCCATCCCTGGACACGTGTTTCGAGGTTATTACCTCTCGTCAGCAGGGAATAGGCATGTGTGTAGGGTTGCTGCGTAGGCTGCCAAAAATTGTTCTCAGGTCCAGTACCGCTCGTGGCATTCAGGTGCGTAACCATGAGCTCGTCAGCCCCACCGGCTCAAGGGAGCCTGAATATTAACACAAATCCAATTGGTCGCACACTGCTCGTCCTACCAGCGTGTTACCCCAAAGCATTATGGTCCATGAAGTCAGCATCAGCAAGTTCACCTCTGCCAGAGTATTAAGCAAAATTAAAGTCGCGTTGGCCATCCCTGGATACGTGTTTCGAGGTTATTACCTCTCGTCAGCAGGGAATAGGCATGTGTGTAGGGTTGCTGCGTAGGCTGGCAAAAATTGTTCTCAGGTCCAGTACCGCTCGTGGCATTCAGGTGCGTAACCATGAGCTCGTCAGCCCCACCGGCTCAAGGGAGCCTGAATATTAACACAAATCCAATTGGTCGCACACTGCTCGTCCTACCAGCGTGTTACCCCAAAGCATTATGGTCCATGAAGTCAGCATCGATGAGTGCGCCTCTGCCAGAGTATTAAGCAAAATTAAAGTCGCGTTGGCCATCCCTGGACACGTGTTTCAAGGTTATTACCTCTCGTCAGCAGGGAATAGGCATGTGTGTAGGGTTGCTGCGTAGGCTGCCAAAAATTGTTCTCAGGTCCAGTACCGCTCGTGGCATTCAGGTGCGTAACCATGAGCTCGTCAGCCCCACCGGCTCAGGGAGCCTGAATATTAACACAAATCCAATTGGTCGCACACTGCTCGTCCTACCAGCGTGTTACCCCAAAGCATTATGGTCCATGAAGTCAGCATCAGCGAGTGAGCCTCTGCCAGAGTATTAAGCAAAATTAAAGTCGCGTTGGCCATCCCTGGACACGTGTTTCGAGGTTATTACCTCTCGTCAGCAGGGAATAGGCATGTGTGTAGGGTTGCTGCGTAGGCTGCCAAAAATTGTTCTCAGGTCCAAAACCGCTCGTGGCATTCAGGTGCGTAACCATGAGCTCGTCAGCCCCACCGGCTCAAGGGAGCCTGAATATTAACACAAATCCAATTGGTCGCACACTGCTCGTCCTACCAGCGTGTTACCCCAAAGCATTATGGTCCATGAAGTCAGCATCAGCAAGTTCGCCTCTGCCAGAGTATTAAGCAAAATTAAAGTCGCGTTGGCCATCCCTGGATACGTGTTTCGAGGTTATTACCTCTCGTCAGCAGGGAATAGGCATGTGTGTAGGGTTGCTGCGTAGGCTGCCAAAAATTTTTCTCAGGTCCAGTACCGCTCGTGGCATTCAGGTGCGTAACCATGAGCTCGTCAGCCCCACCGGCTCAAGGGAGCCTGAATATTAACACAAATCCAATTGGTCGCACACTGCTCGTCCTACCAGCGTGTTACCCCAAAGCATTATGGTCCATGAAGTCAGCATCGATGAGTACGCCTCTGCCAGAGTATTAAGCAAAATTAAAGTCGCGTTGGCCATCCCTGGACACGAGTTTCGAGGTTTTTACCTCTCGTCAGCAGGGAATAGGCATGTGTGTAGGGTTGCTGCGTAGGCTGCCAAAAATTGTTCTCAGTTCCAGTACCGCTCGTGGCATTCAGGTGCGTAACCATGAGCTCGTCAGCCCCACCGGCTCAGGGAGCCTGAATATTAACACAAATCCAATTGGTCGCACACTGCTCGTCCTACCAGCGTGTTACCCCAAAGCATTATGGTCCATGAAGTCAGCATCAGCGAGTGAGCCTCTGCCAGAGTATTAAGCAAAATTAAAGTCGCGTTGGCCATCCCTGGACACGTGTTTCGAGGTTATTACCTCTCGTCAGCAGGGAATAGGCATGTGTGTAGGGTTGCTGCGTAGGCTGCCAAAAATTGTTCTCAGGTCCAAAACCGCTCGTGGCATTCAGGTGCGTAACCATGAGCTCGTCAGCCCCACCGGCTCAAGGGAGCCTGAATATTAACACAAATCCAATTGGTCGCACACTGCTCATCCTACCAGCGTGTTACCCCAAAGCATTATGGACCATGAAGTCAGCATCAGCGAGTGCGCCTCTGCCAGAGTATTAAGCAAAATTAAAGTCGCGTTGGCCATCCCTGGACCGTGTTTCGAGGTTATTACCTCTCGTCAGCAGGGAATAGGCATGTGTGTAGGGTTGCTGCGTAGGCTGCCAAAAATTGTTCTCAGGTCCAGTACCGCTCGTGGCATTCAGGTGCGTATCCATGAGCTCGTCAGCCCCACCGGCTCAAGGGAGCCTGAATATTAACACAAATCCAATTGGTCGCACACTGCTCGTCCTACCAGCGTGTTACCCCAAAGCATTATGGTCCATGAAGTCAGCATCAGCGAGTTCGCCTCTGCCAGAGTATTAAGCAAAATTAAAGTCGCGTTGGCCATCCCTGGATACGTGTTTCGAGGTTATTACCTCTCGTCAGCAGGGAATAGGCATGTGTGTAGGGTTGCTGCGTAGGCTGCCAAAAATTGTTCTCAGGTCCAGTACCGCTCGTGGCATTCAGGTGCGTAACCATGAGCTCGTCAGCCCCACCGGCTCAAGGGAGCCTGAATATTAATACAAATCCAATTGGTCGCACACTGCTCGTCCTACCAGCGTGTTACCCCAAAGCATTATGGTCCATGAAGTCAGCATCAGCGAGTGAGCCTCTGCCAGAGTATTAAGCAAAATTAAAGTCGCGTTGGCCATCCCTGGACACGTGTTTCAAGGTTATTACCTCTCGTAAGCAGGGAATAGGCATGTGTGTAGGGTTGCTGCGTAGGCTGCCAAAAATTGTTCTCAGGTCCAAAACCGCTCGTGGCATTCAGGTGCGTAACCATGAGCTCGTCAGCCCCACCGGCTCAAGGGAGCCTGAATATTAACACAAATCCAATTGGTCGCACACTGCTCATCCTACCAGCGTGTTACCCCAAAGCATTATGGTCCATGAAGTCAGCATCAGCGAGTGCGCCTCTGCCAGAGTATTAAGCAAAATTAAAGTCGCGTTGGCCATCCCTGGAAACGTGTTTCGAGGTTATTACCTCTCGTCAGCAGGGAATAGGCATGTGTGTAGGGTTGCTGCGTAGGCTGCCAACATTTTTTCTCAGGTCCAGTACCGCTCGTGGCATTCAGGTGCGTAACCATGAGCTCGTCAGCCCCACCGGCTCAAGGGAGCCTGAATATTAACACAAATCCAATTGGTCGCACACTGCTCGTCCTACCAGCGTGTTACCCCAAAGCATTATGGTCCATGAAGTCAGCATCCGTGAGTGCGCCTCTGCCAGAGTATTAAGCAAAATTAAAGTCGCGTTGGCCATCCCTGGACACGTGTTTCGAGGTTATTACCTCTCATCAGCAGGGAATAGGCATGTGTGTAGGGTTGCTGCGTAGGCTGCCAAAAATTGTTCTCAGGTCCAGTACCGCTCGTGGCATTCAGGTGCGTAACCATGAGCTCGTCAGCCCCACCGGCTCAAGGGAGCCTGAATATTAACACAAATCCAATTGGTAGCACACTGCTCATCCTACCAGCGTGTTACCCCAAAGCATTATGGTCCATGAAGTCAGCATCAGCGAGTGCGCCTCTGCCAGAGTATTAAGCAAAATTAAAGTCGCGTTGGCCATCCCTGGACACGTGTTTCGAGGTTATTACCTCTCGTCAGCAGGGAATAGGCATGTGTGTAGGGTTGCTGCGTAGGCTGCCAAAAATTGTTCTCAGGTCCAGTACCGCTCGTGGCATTCAGGTGCGTAACCATGAGCTCGTCAGCCCCACCAGCTCAAGGGAGCCTGAATATTAACACAAATCCAATTGGTCGCACACTGCTCGTCCTACCAGCGTGTTACCCCAAAGCATTATGGTCCATGAAGTCAGCATCAGCGAGTGCGCCTCTGCCAGAGTATTAACCAAAATTAAAGTTGCGTTGGCCATCCCTGGACACGTGTTTCGAGGTTATTACCTCTCGTCAGCAGGGAATAGGCATGTGTGTAGGGTTGCTGCGTAGGCTGCCAAAAATTGTTCTAAGGTCCAGTACCGCTCGTGGCATTCAGGTGCGTAACCATGAGCTCGTCAGCCCCACCGGCTCAAGGGAGCCTGAATATTAACACAAATCCAATTGGTCGCACACTGCTCGTCCTACCAGCGTGTTACCCCAAAGCATTATGGTCCATGAAGTCAGCATCAGTGAGTGCGCCTCTGCCAGAGTATTAAGCAAAATTAAAGTCGCGTTGGCCATCCCTGGACACGTGTTTCAAGGTTATTACCTCTCGTCAGCAGGGAATAGGCATGTGTGTAGGGTTGCTGCGTAGGCTGCCAAAAATTGTTCTCAGGTCCAGTACCGCTCGTGGCATTCAGGTGCGTAACCATGAGCTCGTCAGCCCCACCGGCTCAAGGGAGCCTGAATATTAACACAAATCCAATTGGTCGCACACTGCTCGTCCTACCAGCGTGTTACCCCAAAGCATTATGGTCCATGAAGTCAGCATCAGCAAATTCGCCTCTGCCAGAGTATTAAGCAAAATTAAAGTCGCGTTGGCCATCCCTGGATACGTGTTTCGAGGTTATTACCTCTCGTCAGCAGGGAATAGGCATGTGTGTAGGGTTGCTGCGTAGGCTGCCAAAAATTGTTCTCAGGTCCAGTACCGCTCGTGGCATTCAGGTGCGTAACCATGAGCTCGTCAGCCCCACCGGCTCAAGGGAGCCTGAATATTAACACAAATCCAATTGGTCGCACACTGCTCGTCCTACCAGCGTGTTACCCCAAAGCATTATGGTCCATGAAGTCAGCATCAGTGAGTGCGCCTCTGCCAGAGTATTAAGCAAAATTAAAGTCGCGTTGGCCATCCCTGGACACGTGTTTCGAGGTTATTACCTCTCGTCAGCAGGGAATAGGCATGTGTGTAGGGTTGCTGCGTAGGCTGCCAAAAATTGTTCTCAGGTCCAGTACCGCTCGTGGCATTCAGGTGCGTAACCATGAGCTCGTCAGCCCCACCGGCTCAAGGGAGCCTGAATATTAACACAAATCCAATTGGTCGCACACTGCTCGTCCTACCAGCGTGTTACCCCAAAGCATTATGGTCCATGAAGTCAGCATCAGCAAGTTCGCCTCTGCCAGAATATTAAGCAAAATTAAAGTCGCGTTGGCCATCCCTGGATACGTTTTTTGAGGTTATTACCTCTCGTCAGCAGGGAATAGGCATGTGTGTAGGGTTGCTGCGTAGGCTGCCAAAAATTGTTCTCAGGTCCAGTACCGCTCGTGGCATTCAGGTGCGTAACCATGAGCTCGTCAGCCCCACCGGCTTAAGGGAGCCTGAATATTAACACAAATCCAATTGGTCGCACACTGCTCGTCCTACCAGCGTGTTACCCCAAAGCATTATGGTCCATGAAGTCAGCATCAGCAAGTTCGCCTCTGCCAGAGTATTAAGCAAAATTAAAGTCGCGTTGGCCATCCCTGGATACGTGTTTCGAGGTTATTACCTCTCGTCAGCAGGGAATAGGCATGTGTGTAGGGTTGCTGCGTAGGCTGCCAAAAATTGTTCTCAGGTCCAGTACCGCTCGTGGCATTCAGGTGCGTAACCATGAGCTCGTCAGCCCCACCGGCTCAAGGGAGCCTGAATATTAACACAAATCCAATTGGTCGCACACTGCTCGTCCTACCAGCGTGTTACCCCAAAGCATTATGGTCCATGAAGTCAGCATCGATGAGTGCGCCTCTGCCAGAGTATTAAGCAAAATTAAAGTCGCGTTGGCTATCCCTGGACACGTGTTTCAAGGTTATTACCTCTCGTCAGCAGGGAATAGGCATGTGTGTAGGGTTGCTGCGTAGGCTGCCAAAAATTGTTCTCAGGTCCAGTACCGCTCGTGGCATTCAGGTGCGTAACCATGAGCTCGTCAGCCCCACCGGCTCAGGGAGCCTGAATATTAACACAAATCCAATTGGTCGCACACTGCTCGTCCTACCAGCGTGTTACCCCAAAGCATTATGGTCCATGAAGTCAGCATCAGCGAGTGAGCCTCTGCCAAAGTATTAAGCAAAATTAAAGTCGCGTTGGCCATCCCTAGACACGTGTTTCGAGGTTATTACCTCTCGTCAGCAGGGAATAGGCATGTGTGTAGGGTTGCTGCGTAGGCTGCCAAAAATTGTTCTCAGGTCCAAAACCGCTCGTGGCATTCAGGTGCGTAACCATGAGCTCGTCAGCCCCACCGGCTCAAGGGAGCCTGAATATTAACACAAATCCAATTGGTCGCACACTGCTCATCCTACCAGCGTGTTACCCCAAAGCATTATGGACCATGAAGTCAGCATCAGCGAGTGCGCCTCTGCCAGAGTATTAAGCAAAATTAAAGTCGCGTTGGCCATCCCTGGACACGTGTTTCGAGGTTATTACCTCTCGTCAGCAGGGAATAGGCATGTGTGTAGGGTTGCTGCGTAGGCTGCCAAAAATTGTTCTCAGGTCCAGTACCGCTCGTGGCATTCAGGTGCGTAACCATGAGCTCGTCAGCCCCACCGGCTCAAGGGAGCCTGAATATTAACACAAATCCAATTGGTCGCACACTGCTCGTCCTACCAGCGTGTTACCCCAAAGCATTATGGTCCATGAAGTCAGCATCAGCGAGTGCGCCTCTGCCAGAGTATTAAGCAAAATTAAGTCACGTTGGCCATCCCTGGACACATGTTTCGAAGTCATTACCTCTCGTCAGCAGGGAATAGGCATGTGTGTAGGGTTGCTGTGTAGGCTGCTAAAAATTGTTCTCAGGTCCAGTACCGCTCGTGGCATTCAGGTGCGTAACCATGAGCTCGTCAGCCCCACTGGCTCAAGGGAGCCTGAATATTAACACAAATCCAATTGGTCGCACACTGCTCGTCCTACCAGCGTGTTACCCCAAAGCATTATGGTCCATGAAGTCAGCATCAGCGAGTGCGCCTCTGCCAGAGTATTAAGCAAAATTAAAGTCGCGTTGGCCATCCCTGGACACGTGTTTCGAGGTTATTACCTCTCGTCAGCAGGGAATAGGCATGTGTGTAGGGTTGCTGCGTAGGCTGCCAAAAATTGTTCTCAGGTCCAGTACCGCTCGTGGCATTCAGGTGCGTAACCATGAGCTCGTCAGCCCCACCAGCTCAAGGGAGCCTGAATATTAACACAAATCCAATTGGTCGCACACTGCTCGTCCTACCAGCGTGTTACCCCAAAGCATTATGGTCCATGAAGTCAGCATCAGCGAGTGCGCCTCTGCCAGAGTATTAACCAAAATTAAAGTTGCGTTGGCCATCCCTGGACACGTGTTTCGAGGTTATTACCTCTCGTCAGCAGGGAATAGGCATGTGTGTAGGGTTGCTGCGTAGGCTGCCAAAAATTGTTCTAAGGTCCAGTACCGCTCGTGGCATTCAGGTGCGTAACCATGAGCTCGTCAGCCCCACCGGCTCAAGGGAGCCTGAATATTAACACAAATCCAATTGGTCGCACACTGCTCGTCCTACCAGCGTGTTACCCCAAAGCATTATGGTCCATGAAGTCAGCATCAGTGAGTGCGCCTCTGCCAGAGTATTAAGCAAAATTAAAGTCGCGTTGGCCATCCCTGGACACGTGTTTCAAGGTTATTACCTCTCGTCAGCAGGGAATAGGCATGTGTGTAGGGTTGCTGCGTAGGCTGCCAAAAATTGTTCTCAGGTCCAGTACCGCTCGTGGCATTCAGGTGCGTAACCATGAGCTCGTCAGCCCCACCGGCTCAAGGGAGCCTGAATATTAACACAAATCCAATTGGTCGCACACTGCTCGTCCTACCAGCGTGTTACCCCAAAGCATTATGGTCCATGAAGTCAGCATCAGTGAGTGCGCCTCTGCCAGAGTATTAAGCAAAATTAAAGTCGCGTTGGCCATCCCTGGACACGTGTTTCGAGGTTATTACCTCTCGTCAGCAGGGAATAGGCATGTGTGTAGGGTTGCTGCGTAGGCTGCCAAAAATTGTTCTCAGGTCCAGTACCGCTCGTGGCATTCAGGTGCGTAACCATGAGCTCGTCAGCCCCACCGGCTCAAGGGAGCCTGAATATTAACACAAATCCAATTGGTCGCACACTGCTCGTCCTACCAGCGTGTTACCCCAAAGCATTATGGTCCATGAAGTCAGCATCAGCAAGTTCGCCTCTGCCAGAATATTAAGCAAAATTAAAGTCGCGTTGGCCATCCCTGGATACGTGTTTTGAGGTTATTACCTCTCGTCAGCAGGGAATAGGCATGTGTGTAGGGTTGCTGCGTAGGCTGCCAAAAATTGTTCTCAGGTCCAGTACCGCTCGCGGCATTCAGGTGCGTAACCATGAGCTCGTCAGCCCCACCGGCTCAAGGGAGCCTGAATATTAACACAAATCCAATTGGTCGCACACTGCTCGTCCTACCAGCTTGTTACCCCAAAGCATTATGGTCCATGAAGTCAGCATCAGTGAGTGCGCCTCTGCCAGAGTATTAAGCAAAATTAAAGTCGCGTTGGCCATCCCTGGACACGTGTTTCGAGGTTATTACCTCTCGTCAGCAGGGAATAGGCATGTGTGTAGGGTTGCTGCGTAGGCTGCCAAAAATTGTTCTCAGGTCCAGTACCGCTCGTGGCATTCAGGTGCGTAACCATGAGCTTGTCAGCCCCACCGGCTCAAGGGAGCCTGAATATTAATACAAATCCAATTGGTCGCACACTGCTCGTCCTACCAGCGTGTTACCCCAAAGCATTATGGTCCATGAAGTCAGCATCAGCGAGTGAGCCTCTGCCAGAGTATTAAGCAAAATTAAAGTCGCGTTGGCCATCCTTGGACACGTGTTTCGAGGTTATTACCTCTCGTCAGCAGGAAATAGGCATGTGTGTAGGTTTGCTGCGTAGGCTGCCAAAAATTGTTCTCAGGTCCAAAACCGCTCGTGGCATTCAGGTGCGTAACCATGAGCTCGTCAGCCCCACCGGCTCAAGGGAGCCTGAATATTAACACAAATCCAATTGGTCGCACACTGCTCATCCTACCAGCGTGTTACCCCAAAGCATTATGGACCATGAAGTCAGCATCAGCGAGTGCGCCTCTGCCAGAGTATTAAGCAAAATTAAAGTCGCGTTGGCCATCCCTGGACACGTGTTTCGAGGTTATTACCTCTCATCAGCAGGGAATAGGCATGTGTGTAGGGTTGCTGCGTAGGCTGCCAAAAATTGTTCTCAGGTCCAGTACCGCTCGTGGCATTCAGGTGCGTAACCATGAGCTCGTCAGCCCCACCGGCTCAAGGGAGCCTGAATATTAACACAAATCCAATTGGTCGCACACTGCTCGTCCTACCAGCGTGTTACCCCAAAGCATTATGGTCCATGAAGTCAGCATCAGCAAGTTCGCCTCTGCCAGAGTATTAAGCAAAATTAAAGTCGCGTTGGCCATCCCTGGATACGTGTTTCGAGGTTATTACCTCTCGTCAGCAGGGAATAGGCATGTGTGTAGGGTTGCTGCGTAGGCTGCCAAAAATTGTTCTCAGGTCCAGTACCGCTCGTGGCATTCAGGTGCGTAACCATGAGCTCGTCAGCCCCACCGGCTCAAGGGAGCCTGAATATTAACACAAATCCAATTGGTCGCACACTGCTCGTCCTACCAGCGTGTTACCCCAAAGCATTATGGTCCATGAAGTCAGCATCGATGAGTGCGCCTCTGCCAGAGTATTAAGCAAAATTAAAGTCGCGTTGGCCATCCCTGGACACGTGTTTCAAGGTTATTACCTCTCGTCAGCAGGGAATAGGCATGTGTGTAGGGTTGCTGCGTAGGCTGCCAAAAATTGTTCTCAGGTCCAGTACCGCTCGTGGCATTCAGGTGCGTAACCATGAGCTCGTCAGCCCCACCGGCTCAGGGAGCCTGAATATTAACACAAATCCAATTGGTCGCACACTGCTCGTCCTACCAGCGTGTTACCCCAAAGCATTATGGTCCATGAAGTCAGCATCAGCGAGTGAGCCTCTGCCAAAGTATTAAGCAAAATTAAAGTCGCGTTGGCCATCCCTAGACACGTGTTTCGAGGTTATTACCTCTCGTCAGCAGGGAATAGGCATGTGTGTAGGGTTGCTGCGTAGGCTGCCAAAAATTGTTCTCAGGTCCAAAACCGCTCGTGGCATTCAGGTGCGTAACCATGAGCTCGTCAGCCCCACCGGCTCAAGGGAGCCTGAATATTAACACAAATCCAATTGGTCGCACACTGCTCATCCTACCAGCGTGTTACCCCAAAGCATTATGGACCATGAAGTCAGCATCAGCGAGTGCGCCTCTGCCAGAGTATTAAGCAAAATTAAAGTCGCGTTGGCCATCCCTGGACACGTGTTTCGAGGTTATTACCTCTCGTCAGCAGGGAATAGGCATGTGTGTAGGGTTGCTGCGTAGGCTGCCAAAAATTGTTCTCAGGTCCAGTACCGCTCTTGGCATTCAGGTGCGTAACCATGAGCTCGTCAGCCCCACCGGCTCAAGGGAGCCTGAATATTAACACAAATCCAATTGGTCGCACACTGCTCGTCCTACCAGCGTGTTACCCCAAAGCATTATGGTCCATGAAGTCAGCATCAGCGAGTGCGCCTCTGCCAGAGTATTAAGCAAAATTAAGTCACGTTGGCCATCCCTGGACACATGTTTCGAAGTCATTACCTCTCGTCAGCAGGGAATAGGCATGTGTGTAGGGTTGCTGTGTAGGCTGCTAAAAATTGTTCTCAGGTCCAGTACCGCTCGTGGCATTCAGGTGCGTAACCATGAGCTCGTCAGCCCCACTGGCTCAAGGGAGCCTGAATATTAACACAAATCCAATTGGTCGCACACTGCTCGTCCTACCAGCGTGTTACCCCAAAGCATTATGGTCCATGAAGTCAGCATCAGCGAGTGCGCCTCTGCCAGAGTATTAAGCAAAATTAAAGTCGCGTTGGCCATCCCTGGACACGTGTTTCGAGGTTATTACCTCTCGTCAGCAGGGAATAGGCATGTGTGTAGGGTTGCTGCGTAGGCTGCCAAAAATTGTTCTCAGGTCCAGTACCGCTCGTGGCATTCAGGTGCGTAACCATGAGCTCGTCAGCCCCACCAGCTCAAGGGAGCCTGAATATTAACACAAATCCAATTGGTCGCACACTGCTCGTCCTACCAGCGTGTTACCCCAAAGCATTATGGTCCATGAAGTCAGCATCAGCGAGTGCGCCTCTGCCAGAGTATTAACCAAAATTAAAGTTGCGTTGGCCATCCCTGGACACGTGTTTCGAGGTTATTACCTCTCGTCAGCAGGGAATAGGCATGTGTGTAGGGTTGCTGCGTAGGCTGCCAAAAATTGTTCTAAGGTCCAGTACCGCTCGTGGCATTCAGGTGCGTAACCATGAGCTCGTCAGCCCCACCGGCTCAAGGGAGCCTGAATATTAACACAAATCCAATTGGTCGCACACTGCTCGTCCTACCAGCGTGTTACCCCAAAGCATTATGGTCCATGAAGTCAGCATCAGTGAGTGCGCCTCTGCCAGAGTATTAAGCAAAATTAAAGTCGCGTTGGCCATCCCTGGACACGTGTTTCAAGGTTATTACCTCTCGTCAGCAGGGAATAGGCATGTGTGTAGGGTTGCTGCGTAGGCTGCCAAAAATTGTTCTCAGGTCCAGTACCGCTCGTGGCATTCAGGTGCGTAACCATGAGCTCGTCAGCCCCACCGGCTCAAGGGAGCCTGAATATTAACACAAATCCAATTGGTCGCACACTGCTCGTCCTACCAGCGTGTTACCCCAAAGCATTATGGTCCATGAAGTCAGCATCAGCAAGTTCGCCTCTGCCAGAGTATTAAGCAAAATTAAAGTCGCGTTGGCCATCCCTGGATACGTGTTTCGAGGTTATTACCTCTCGTCAGCAGGGAATAGGCATGTGTGTAGGGTTGCTGCGTAGGCTGCCAAAAATTGTTCTCAGGTCCAGTACCGCTCGTGGCATTCAGGTGCGTAACCATGAGCTCGTCAGCCCCACCGGCTCAAGGGAGCCTGAATATTAACACAAATCCAATTGGTCGCACACTGCTCGTCCTACCAGCGTGTTACCCCAAAGCATTATGGTCCATGAAGTCAGCATCAGTGAGTGCGCCTCTGCCAGAGTATTAAGCAAAATTAAAGTCGCGTTGGCCATCCCTGGACACGTGTTTCGAGGTTATTACCTCTCGTCAGCAGGGAATAGGCATGTGTGTAGGGTTGCTGCGTAGGCTGCCAAAAATTGTTCTCAGGTCCAGTACCGCTCGTGGCATTCAGGTGCGTAACCATGAGCTCGTCAGCCCCACCGGCTCAAGGGAGCCTGAATATTAACACAAATCCAATTGGTCGCACACTGCTCGTCCTACCAGCGTGTTACCCCAAAGCATTATGGTCCATGAAGTCAGCATCAGCAAGTTCGCCTCTGCCAGAATATTAAGCAAAATTAAAGTCGCGTTGGCCATCCCTGGATACGTGTTTTGAGGTTATTACCTCTCGTCAGCAGGGAATAGGCATGTGTGTAGGGTTGCTGCGTAGGCTGCCAAAAATTGTTCTCAGGTCCAGTACCGCTCGTGGCATTCAGGTGCGTAACCATGAGCTCGTCAGCCTCACCGGCTCAAGGGAGCCTGAATATTAACACAAATCCAATTGGTAGCACACTGCTCGTCCTACCAGCGTGTTACCCCAAAGCATTATGGTCCATGAAGTCAGCATCAGTGAGTGCGCCTCTGCCAGAGTATTAAGCAAAATTAAAGTCGCGTTGGCCATCCCTGGACACGTGTTTCGAGGTTATTACCTCTCGTCAGCAGGGAATAGGCATGTGTGTAGGGTTGCTGCGTAGGCTGCCAAAAATTGTTCTCAGGTCCAGTACCGCTCGTGGCATTCAGGTGCGTAACCATGAGCTTGTCAGCCCCACCGGCTCAAGGGAGCCTGAATATTAATACAAATCCAATTGGTCGCACACTGCTCGTCCTACCAGCGTGTTACTCCAAAGCATTATGGTCCATGAAGTCAGCATCAGCGAGTGAGCCTCTGCCAGAGTATTAAGCAAAATTAAAGTCGCGTTGGCCATCCTTGGACACGTGTTTCGAGGTTATTACCTCTCGTCAGCAGGAAATAGGCATGTGTGTAGGGTTGCTGCGTAGGCTGCCAAAAATTGTTCTCAGGTCCAAAACCGCTCGTGGCATTCAGGTGCGTAACCATGAGCTCGTCAGCCCCACCGGCTCAAGGGAGCCTGAATATTAACACAAATCCAATTGGTCGCACACTGCTCATCCTACCAGCGTGTTACCCCAAAGCATTATGGACCATGAAGTCAGCATCAGCGAGTGCGCCTCTGCCAGAGTATTAAGCAAAATTAAAGTCGCGTTGGCCATCCCTGGACACGTGTTTCGAGGTTATTACCTCTCGTCAGCAGGGAATAGGCATGTGTGTAGGGTTGCTGCGTAGGCTGCCAAAAATTGTTCTCAGGTCCAGTACCGCTCGTGGCATTCAGGTGCGTAACCATGAGCTCGTCAGCCCCACCGGCTCAAGGGAGCCTGAATATTAACACAAATCCAATTGGTCGCACACTGCTCGTCCTACCAGCGTGTTACCCCAAAGCATTATGGTCCATGAAGTCAGCATCAGCAAGTTCGCCTCTGCCAGAGTATTAAGCAAAATTAAAGTCGCGTTGGCCATCCCTGGATACGTGTTTCGAGGTTATTACCTCTCGTCAGCAGGGAATAGGCATGTGTGTAGGGTTGCTGCGTAGGCTGCCAAAAATTGTTCTCAGGTCCAGTACCGCTCGTGGCATTCAGGTGCATAACCATGAGCTCGTCAGCCCCACCGGCTCAAGGGAGCCTGAATATTAACACAAATCCAATTGGTCGCACACTGCTCGTCCTACCAGCGTGTTACCCCAAAGCATTATGGTCCATGAAGTCAGCATCGATGAGTGCGCCTCTGCCAGAGTATTAAGCAAAATTAAAGTCGCGTTGGCCATCCCTGGACACGTGTTTCAAGGTTATTACCTCTCGTCAGCAGGGAATAGGCATGTGTGTAGGGTTGCTGCGTAGGCTGCCAAAAATTGTTCTCAGGTCCAGTACTGCTCGTGGCATTCAGGTGCGTAACCATGAGCTCGTCAGCCCCACCGGCTCAGGGAGCCTGAATATTAACACAAATCCAATTGGTCGCACACTGCTCGTCCTACCAGCGTGTTACCCCAAAGCATTATGGTCCATGAAGTCAGCATCAGCGAGTGAGCCTCTGCCAGAGTATTAAGCAAAATTAAAGTCGCGTTGGCCATCCCTGGACACGTGTTTCGAGGTTATTACCTCTCGTCAGCAGGGAATAGGCATGTGTGTAGGGTTGCTGCGTAGGCTGCCAAAAATTGTTCTCAGGTCCAAAACCGCTCGTGGCATTCAGGTGCGTAACCATGAGCTCGTCAGCCCCACCGGCTCAAGGGAGCCTGAATATTAACACAAATCCAATTGGTCGCACACTGCTCGTCCTACCAGCGTGTTACCCCAAAGCATTATGGTCCATGAAGTCAGCATCAGCAAGTTCGCCTCTGCCAGAGTATTAAGCAAAATTAAAGTCGCGTTGGCCATCCCTGGATACGTGTTTCGAGGTTATTACCTCTCGTCAGCAGGGAATAGGCATGTGTGTAGGGTTGCTGCGTAGGCTGCCAAAAATTGTTCTCAGGTCCAGTACCGCTCGTGGCATTCAGGTGCGTAACCATGAGCTCGTCAGCCCCACCGGCTCAAGGGAGCCTGAATATTAACACAAATCCAATTGGTCGCACACTGCTCGTCCTACCAGCGTGTTACCCCAAAGCATTATGGTCCATGAAGTCAGCATCGATGAGTACACCTCTGCCAGAGTATTAAGCAAAATTAAAGTCGCGTTGGCCATCCCTGGACACGAGTTTCGAGGTTTTTACCTCTCGTCAGCAGGGAATAGGCATGTGTGTAGGGTTGCTGCGTAGGCTGCCAAAAATTGTTCTCAGTTCCAGTACCGCTCGTGGCATTCAGGTGCGTAACCATGAGCTCGTCAGCCCCACCGGCTCAGGGAGCCTGAATATTAACACAAATCCAATTGGTCGCACACTGCTCGTCCTACCAGCGTGTTACCCCAAAGCATTATGGTCCATGAAGTCAGCATCAGCGAGTGAGCCTCTGCCAGAGTATTAAGCAAAATTAAAGTCGCGTTGGCCATCCCTGGACACGTGTTTCGAGGTTATTACCTCTCGTCAGCAGGGAATAGGCATGTGTGTAGGTTTGCTGCGTAGGCTGCCAAAAATTGTTCTCAGGTCCAAAACCGCTCGTGGCATTCAGGTGCGTAACCATGAGCTCGTCAGCCCCACCGGCTCAAGGGAGCCTGAATATTAACACAAATCCAACTGGTCGCACACTGCTCATCCTACCAGCGTGTTACCCCAAAGCATTATGGACCATGAAGTCAGCATCAGCGAGTGCGCCTCTGCCAGAGTATTAAGCAAAATTAAAGTCGCGTTGGCCATCCCTGGACACGTGTTTCGAGGTTATTACCTCTCGTCAGCAGGGAATAGGCATGTGTGTAGGGTTGCTGCGTAGGCTGCCAAAAATTGTTCTCAGGTCCAGTACCGCTCGTGGCATTCAGGTGCGTAACCATGAGCTCGTCAGCCCCACCGGCTCAAGGGAGCCTGAATATTAACACAAATCCAATTGGTCGCACACTGCTCGTCCTACCAGCGTGTTACCCCAAAGCATTATGGTCCATGAAGTCAGCATCAGCGAGTGCGCCTCTGCCAGAGTATTAAGCAAAATTAAGTCGCGTTGGCCATCCCTGGACACGTGTTTCGAGGTCATTACCTCTCGTCAGCAGGGAATAGGCATGTGTGTAGGGTTGCTGTGTAGGCTGCTAAAAATTGTTCTCAGGTCCAGTACCGCTCGTGGCATTCAGGTGCGTAACCATGAGCTCGTCAGCCCCACTGGCTCAAGGGAGCCTGAATATTAACACAAATCCAATTGGTCGCACACTGCTCGTCCTACCAGCGTGTTACCCCAAAGCATTATGGTCCATGAAGTCAGCATCAGCGAGTGCGCCTCTGCCAGAGTATTAAGCAAAATTAAAGTCGCGTTGGCCATCCCTGGACACGTGTTTCGAGGTTATTACCTCTCATCAGCAGGGAATAGGCATGTGTGTAGGGTTGCTGCGTAGGCTGCCAAAAATTGTTCTCAGGTCCAGTACCGCTCGTGGCATTCAGGTGCGTAACCATGAGCTCGTCAGCCCCACCGGCTAAAGGGAGCCTGAATATTAACACAAATCCAATTGGTCGCACACTGCTCATCCTACCAGCGTGTTACCCCAAAGCATTATGGTCCATGAAGTCAGCATCAGCGAGTGCGCCTCTGCCAGAGTATTAAGCAAAATTAAAGTCGCGTTGGCAATCCCTGGACACGTGTTTCGAGGTTATTACCTCTCGTCAGAAGGGAATAGGCATGTGTGTAGGGTTGCTGCGTAGGCTGCCAAAAATTGTTCTCAGGTCCAGTACCGCTCGTGGCATTCAGGTGCTTAACCATGAGCTCGTCAGCCCCACCGACTCAAGGGAGCCTGAATATTAACACAAATCCAATTGGTCGCACACTGCTCGTCCTACCAGCGTGTTACCCCAAAGCATTATGGTCCATGAAGTCAGCATCAGCGAGTGCGCCTCTGCCAGAGTATTAAGCAAAATTAAAGTCGCGTTGGCCATCCCTGGACACGTGTTTTGAGGTTATTACCTCTCGTCAGCAGGGAATAGGCATGTGTGTAGGGTTGCTGAGTAGGCTGCCAAAATTGTTCTCAGGTCCAGTACCGCTCGTGGCATTCAGGTGCGTAACCATGAGCTCGTCAGCCCCACCGGCTCAAGGGAGCCTGAACATTAACACAAATCCAATTGGTCGCACACTGCTCGTCCTACCAGCGTGTTACCCCAAAGCATTATGGTCCATGAAGTCAGCATCAGCGAGTTCGCCTCTGCCAGAGTATTAAGCAAAATTAAAGTTGCGTTGGCCATCCCTGGATACGTGTTTCGAGGTTATTACCTCTCGTCAGCAGGGAATAGGCATGTGTGTAGGGTTGCTGCGTAGGCTGCCAAAAATTGTTCTCAGGTCCAAAACCGCTCGTGGCATTCAGGTGCGTAACCATGAGCTCGTCAGCCCCATCGGCTCAAGGGAGCCTGAATATTAACACAAATCCAATTGGTCGCACACTGCTCATCCTACCAGCTTGTTACCCCAAAGCATTATGGTCCATGAAGTCAGCATCAGCGAGTGCGCCTCTGCCAGAGTATTAAGCAAAATTAAAGTCGCGTTGGCCATCCCTGGACACGTGTTTCGAGGTTATTACCTCTCGTCAGCAGGGAATAGGCATGTGTGTAGGGTTGCTGCGTAGGCTGCCAAAGATTGTTCTCAGGTCCAGTACCGCTCGTGGCATTCAGGTGCGTAACCATGAGCTCGTCAGCCCCACCGGCTCAAGGGAGCCTGAATATTAACACAAATCCAATTGGTCGCACACTGCTCGTCCTACCAGCGTGTTACCCCAAAGCATTATGGTCCATGAAGTCAGCATCAGCGAGTGCGCCTCTGCCAGATTATTAAGCAAAATTAAAGTCGCGTTGGCCATCCCTGGACACGTGTTTCGAGGTCATTACCTCTCGTCAGCAGGGAATAGGCATGTGTGTAGGGTTGCTGTGTAGGCTGCCAAAAATTGTTCTCAGGTCCAGTACCGCTCGTGGCATTCAGGTGCGTAACCATGAGCTCGTCAGCCCCACTGGCTCAAGGGAGCCTGAATATTAACACAAATCCAATTGGTCGCACACTGCTCGTCCTACCAGCGTGTTACCCCAAAGCATTATGGTCCATGAAGTCAGCATCAGCGAGTGCGCCTCTGCCAGAGTATTAAGCAAAATTAAAGTCGCGTTGGCCATCCCTGGACACGTGTTTCGAGGTTATTACCTCTCATCAGCAGGGAATAGGCATGTGTGTAGGGTTGCTGCATAGGCTGCCAAAAATTGTTCTCAGGTCCAGTACCGCTCGTGGCATTCAGGTGCGTAACCATGAGCTCGTCAGCCCCACCGGCTCAAGGGAGCCTGAATAATAACACAAATCCAATTGGTCGCACACTGCTCGTCCTACCAGCGTGTTACCCCAAAGCATTATGGTCCATGAAGTCAGCATCAGCGAGTGAGCCTCTGCCAGAGTATTAAGCAAAATTAAAGTCGCGTTGGCCATCGCTGGACATGTGTTTCGAGGTTATTACCTCTCGTCAGCAGGAAATAGGCATGTGTGTAGGGTTGCTGCGTAGGCTGCCAAAAATTGTTCTCAGGTCCAGTACCGCTCGTGGCATTCAGGTGCGTAACCATGAGCTCGTCAGCCCCACCGGCTAAAGGGAGCCTGAATATTAACACAAATCCAATTGGTCGCACACTGCTCATCCTACCAGCGTGTTACCCCAAAGCATTATGGTCCATGAAGTCAGCATCAGCGAGTGCGCCTCTGCCAGAGTATTAAGCAAAATTAAAGTCGCGTTGGCAATCCCTGGACACGTGTTTCGAGGTTATTACCTCTCGTCAGCAGGGAATAGGCATGTGTGTAGGGTTGCTGCGTAGGCTGCCAAAAATTGTTCTCAGGTCCAGTACCGCTCGTGGCATTCAGGTGCTTAACCATGAGCTCGTCAGCCCCACCGGCTCAAGGGAGCCTGAATATTAACACAAATCCAATTGGTCGCACACTGCTCATCCTACCAGCGTGTTACCCCAAAGCATTATGGTCCATGAAGTCAGCATCAGCGAGTGCGCCTCTGCCAGAGTATTAAGCAAAATTAAAGTCGCATTGGCCATCCCTGGAGACGTGTTTCGAGGTTATTACCTCTCGTCAGCAGGGAATAGGCATGTGTGTAGGGTTGCTGTGTAGGCTGCCAAAAATTGTTCTCAGGTCCAGTACCGCTCGTGGCATTCAGGTGCGTAACCATGAGCTCGTCAGCCCCACCGGCTCAAGGGAGCCTGAATATTAACACAAATCCAATTGGTCGCACACTGCTCGTCCTACCAGCGTGTTACCCCAAAGCATTATGGTCCATGAAGTCAGCATCAGCGAGTGTGCCTCTGCCAGAGTATTAAGCAAAATTAAAGTCGCGTTGGCCATCCCTGGACAAGTGTTTCGAGGTTATTACCTCTCGTCAGCAGGGAATAGGCACGTGTGTAGGGTTGCTGGGTAGGCTGCCAAAAATTGTTCTCAGGTCCAGTACCGCTCGTGGCATTCAGGTGCGTAACCATGAGCTCGTCAGCCCCACCGGCTCAAGGGAGCCTGAATATTAATACAAATCCAATTGGTAGCACACTGCTCATCCTATCAGCGTGTTACCCCAAAGCATTGTGGTCCATGAAGTCAGCATCAGCGAGTGCGCCTCTGCCAGAGTATTAAGCAAAATTAAAGTCGCGTTGGCCATCCCTGGACATGTGTTTCGAGGTTATTACCTCTCGTCAGCAGGGAATAGGCATGTGTGTAGGGTTGCTGCGTAGGCTGCCAAAAATTGTTCTCAGGTCCAGTACCGCTCGTGGCATTCAGGTGCGTAACCATGAGCTCGGCAGCCCCACCGGCTCAAGGGAGCCTGAATATTAACACAAATCCAATTGGTCGCACACTGCTCGTCCTACCAGCATGTTACCCCAAAGCATTATGGTCCATGAAGTCAGCATCAGCGAGTGCGCCTCTGCCAGAGTATTAACCAAAATTAAAGTTGCGTTGGCCATCCCTGGACACGTGTTTCGAGGTTATTACCTCTCGTCAGCAGGGAATAGGCATGTGTGTAGGGTTGCTGCGTAGGCTGCCAAAAATTGTTCTAAGGTCCAGTACCGCTCGTGGCATTCAGGTGCGTAACCATGAGCTCGTCAGCCCCACCGGCTCAAGGGAGCCTGAATATTAACACAAATCCAATTGGTCGCACACTGCTCGTCCTACCAGCGTGTTACCCCAAAGCATTATGGTCCATGAAGTCAGCATCAGTGAGTGCGCCTCTGCCAGAGTATTAAGCAAAATTAAAGTGCGTTGGCCATCCCTGGACACGTGTTTCGAGGTTATTACCTCTCGTCAGCAGGGAATAGGCATGTGTGTAGGGTTGCTGCGTAGGCTGCCAAAAATTGTTCTCAGGTCCAGTACCGCTCGTGGCATTCAGGTGCGTAACCATGAGCTCGTCAGCCCCACCGGCTCAAGGGAGCCTGAATATTAACACAAATCCAATTGGTAGCACACTGCTCATCCTACCAGCGTGTTACCCCAAAGCATTATGGTCCATGAAGTCAGCATCAGCGAGTGCGCCTCTGCCAGAGTATTAAGCAAAATTAAAGTCGCGTTGGCCATCCCTGGACACGTGTTTCGAGGTTATTACCTCTCGTCAGCAGGGAATAGGCATGTGTGTAGGGTTGCTGCGTAGGCTGCCAAAAATTGTTCTCAGGTCCAGTACCGCTCGTGGCATTCAGGTGCGTAACCATGAGCTCGTCAGCCCCACCAGCTCAAGGGAGCCTGAATATTAACACAAATCCAATTGGTCGCACACTGCTCGTCCTACCAGCGTGTTACCCCAAAGCATTATGGTCCATGAAGTCAGCATCAGCGAGTGCGCCTCTGCCAGAGTATTAACCAAAATTAAAGTTGCGTTGGCCATCCCTGGACACGTGTTTCGAGGTTATTACCTCTCGTCAGCAGGGAATAGGCATGTGTGTAGGGTTGCTGCGTAGGCTGCCAAAAATTGTTCTAAGGTCCAGTACCGCTCGTGGCATTCAGGTGCGTAACCATGAGCTCGTCAGCCCCACCGGCTCAAGGGAGCCTGAATATTAACACAAATCCAATTGGTCGCACACTGCTCGTCCTACCAGCGTGTTACCCCAAAGCATTATGGTCCATGAAGTCAGCATCAGTGAGTGCGCCTCTGCCAGAGTATTAAGCAAAATTAAAGTCGCGTTGGCCATCCCTGGACACGTGTTTCGAGGTTATTACCTCTCGTCAGCAGGGAATAGGCATGTGTGTAGGGTTGCTGCGTAGGCTGCCAAAAATTGTTCTCAGGTCCAGTACCGCTCGTGGCATTCAGGTGCGTAACCATGAGCTCGTCAGCCCCACCGGCTCAAGGGAGCCTGAATATTAACACAAATCCAATTGGTCGCACACTGCTCGTCCTACCAGCGTGTTACCCCAAAGCATTATGGTCCATGAAGTCAGCATCAGCAAGTTCGCCTCTGCCAGAGTATTAAGCAAAATTAAAGTCGCGTTGGCCATCCCTGGATACGTGTTTCGAGGTTATTACCTCTCGTCAGCAGGGAATAGGCATGTGTGTAGGGTTGCTGCGTAGGCTGCCAAAAATTGTTCTCAGGTCCAGTACCGCTCGTGGCATTCAGGTGCGTAACCATGAGCTCGTCAGCCCCACCGGCTCAAGGGAGCCTGAATATTAACACAAATCCAATTGGTCGCACACTGCTCGTCCTACCAGCGTGTTACCCCAAAGCATTATGGTCCATGAAGTCAGCATCAGTGAGTGCGCCTCTGCCAGAGTATTAAGCAAAATTAAAGTCGCGTTGGCCATCCCTGGACACGTGTTTCGAGGTTATTACCTCTCGTCAGCAGGGAATAGGCATGTGTGTAGGGTTGCTGCGTAGGCTGCCAAAAATTGTTCTCAGGTCCAGTACCGCTCGTGGCATTCAGGTGCGTAACCATGAGCTCGGCAGCCCCACCGGCTCAAGGGAGCCTGAATATTAACACAAATCCAATTGGTCGCACACTGCTCGTCCTACCAGCATGTTACCCCAAAGCATTATGGTCCATGAAGTCAGCATCAGCGAGTGCGCCTCTGCCAGAGTATTAACCAAAATTAAAGTTGCGTTGGCCATCCCTGGACACGTGTTTCGAGGTTATTACCTCTCGTCAGCAGGGAATAGGCATGTGTGTAGGGTTGCTGCGTAGGCTGCCAAAAATTGTTCTAAGGTCCAGTACCGCTCGTGGCATTCAGGTGCGTAACCATGAGCTCGTCAGCCCCACTGGCTCAAGGGAGCCTGAATATTAACACAAATCCAATTGGTCGCACAATGCTCGTCCAACCAGCGTGTTACCCCAAAGCATTATGGTCCATGAAGTCAGCATCAGTGAGTGCGCCTCTGCCAGAGTATTAAGCAAAATTAAAGTGCGTTGGCCATCCCTGGACACGTGTTTCGAGGTTATTACCTCTCGTCAGCAGGGAATAGGCATGTGTGTAGGGTTGCTGCGTAGGCTGCCAAAAATTGTTCTCAGGTCCAGTACCGCTCGTGGCATTCAGGTGCGTAACCATGAGCTCGTCAGCCCCACCGGCTCAAGGGAGCCTGAATATTAACACAAATCCAATTGGTAGCACACTGCTCATCCTACCAGCGTGTTACCCCAAAGCATTATGGTCCATGAAGTCAGCATCAGCGAGTGCGCCTCTGCCAGAGTATTAAGCAAAATTAAAGTCGCGTTGGCCATCCCTGGACACGTATTTCGAGGTTATTACCTCTCGTCAGCAGGGAATAGGCATGTGTGTAGGGTTGCTGCGTAGGCTGCCAAAAATTGTTCTCAGGTCCAGTACCGCTCATGGCATTCAGGTGCGTAACCATGAGCTCGTCAGCCCCACCGGCTCAAGGGAGCCTGAATATTAACACAAATCCAATTGGTCGCACACTGCTCGTCCTACCAGCGTGTTACCCCAAAGCATTATGGTCCATGAAGTCAGCATCAGCGAGTGAGCCTCTGCCAGAGTATTAAGCAAAATTAAAGTCGCGTTGGCCATCCCTGGACACGTGTTTCGAGGTTATTACCTCTCGTCAGCAGGGAATAGGCATGTGTGTAGGGTTGCTGCGTAGGCTGCCAAAAATTGTTCTCAGGTCCAGTACCGCTCGTGGCATTCAGGTGCGTAACCATGAGCTCGTCAGCCCCACCGGCTCAAGGGAGCCTGAATATTAACACAAATCCAATTGGTCGCACACTGCTCGTCCTACCAGCGTGTTACCCCAAAGCATTATGGTCCATGAAGTCAGCATCAGCAAGTTCGCCTCTGCCAGAGTATTAAGCAAAATTAAAGTCGCGTTGGCCATCCCTGGATACGTGTTTCGAGGTTATTACCTCTCGTCAGCAGGGAATAGGCATGTGTGTAGGGTTGCTGCGTAGGCTGCCAAAAATTGTTCTCAGGTCCAGTACCGCTCGTGGCATTCAGGTGCGTAACTATGAGCTCGTCAGCCCCACCGGCTCAAGGGAGCCTGAATATTAACACAAATCCAATTGGTCGCACACTGCTCGTCGTACCAGCGTGTTACCCCAAAGCATTATGGTCCATGAAGTCAGCATCAGTGAGTGTGCCTCTGCCAGAGTATTAGGCAAAATTAAAGTCGCGTTGGCCATCCCTGGACACGTGTTTCGAGGTTATTACCTCTCGTCAGCAGGGAATAGGCATGTGTGTAGGGTTGCTGCGTAGGCTGCCAAAAATTGTTCTCAGGTCCAGTACCGCTCGTGGCATTCAGGTGCGTAACCATGAGCTCGTCAGCCCCACCGGCTCAAGGGAGCCTGAATATTAACACAAATCCAATTGGTCGCACACTGCTCGTCCTACCAGCGTGTTACCCCAAAGCATTATGGTCCATGAAGTCAGCATCAGCGAGTGAGCCTCTGCCAGAGTATTAAGCAAAATTAAAGTCGCGTTGGCCATCCCTGGACACGTGTTTCGAGGTTATTACCTCTCGTCAGCAGGGAATAGGCATGTGTGTAGGGTTGCTGCGTAGGCTGCCAAAAATTGTTCTCAGGTCCAAAACCGCTCGTGGCATTCAGGTGCGTAACCATGAGCTCGTCAGCCCCACCGGCTCAAGGGAGCCTGAATATTAACACAAATCCAATTGGTCGCACACTGCTCATCCTACCAGCGTGTTACCCCAAAGCATTATGGACCATGAAGTCAGCATCAGCGAGTGCGCCTCTGCCAGAGTATTAAGCAAAATTAAAGTCGCGTTGGCCATCCCTGGACACGTGTTTCGAGGTTATTACCTCTCATCAGCAGGGAATAGGCATGTGTGTAGGGTTGCTGCGTAGGCTGCCAAAAATTGTTCTCAGGTCCAGTACCGCTCGTGGCATTCAGGTGCGTAACCATGAGCTCGTCAGCCCCACCGGCTAAAGGGAGCCTGAATATTAACACAAATCCAATTGGTCGCACACTGCTCATCCTACCAGCGTGTTACCCCAAAGCATTATGGTCCATGAAGTCAGCATCAGCGAGTGCGCCTCTGCCAGAGTATTAAGCAAAATTAAAGTCGCGTTGGCAATCCCTGGACACGTGTTTCGAGGTTATTACCTCTCGTCAGAAGGGAATAGGCATGTGTGTAGGGTTGCTGCGTAGGCTGCCAAAAATTGTTCTCAGGTCCAGTACCGCTCGTGGCATTCAGGTGCTTAACCATGAGCTCGTCAGCCCCACCGGCTCAAGGGAGCCTGAATATTAACACAAATCCAATTGGTCGCACACTGCTCGTCCTACCAGCGTGTTACCCCAAAGCATTATGGTCCATGAAGTCAGCATCAGCGAGTGCGCCTCTGCCAGAGTATTAAGCAAAATTAAAGTCGCGTTGGCCATCCCTGGACACGTGTTTTGAGGTTATTACCTCTCGTCAGCAGGGAATAGGCATGTGTGTAGGGTTGCTGTGTAGGCTGCCAAAATTGTTCTCAGGTCCAGTACCGCTCGTGGCATTCAGGTGCGTAACCATGAGCTCGTCAGCCCCACCGGCTCAAGGGAGCCTGAACATTAACACAAATCCAATTGGTCGCACACTGCTCGTCCTACCAGCGTGTTACCCCAAAGCATTATGGTCCATGAAGTCAGCATCAGCGAGTTCGCCTCTGCCAGAGTATTAAGCAAAATTAAAGTCGCGTTGGCCATCCCTGGACACGTGTTTCGAGGTTATTACCTCTCGTCAGCAGGGAATAGGCATGTGTGTAGGGTTGCTGCGTAGGCTGCCAAAAATTGTTCTCAGGTCCAAAACCGCTCGTGGCATTCAGGTGCGTAACCATGAGCTCGTCAGCCCCATCGGCTCAAGGGAGCCTGAATATTAACACAAATCCAATTGGTCGCACACTGCTCATCCTACCAGCTTGTTACCCCAAAGCATTATGGTCCATGAAGTCAGCATCAGCGAGTGCGCCTCTGCCAGAGTATTAAGCAAAATTAAAGTGGCGTTGGCCATCCCTGGACACGTGTTTCGAGGTTATTACCTCTCGTCAGCAGGGAATAGGCATGTGTGTAGGGTTGCTGCGTAGGCTGCCAAAGATTGTTCTCAGGTCCAGTACCGCTCGTGGCATTCAGGTGCGTAACCATGAGCTCGTCAGCCCCACCGGCTCAAGGGAGCCTGAATATTAACACAAATCCAATTGGTCGCACACTGCTCGTCCTACCAGCGTGTTACCCCAAAGCATTATGGTCCATGAAGTCAGCATCAGCGAGTGCGCCTCTGCCAGATTATTAAGCAAAATTAAAGTCGCGTTGGCCATCCCTGGACACGGGTTTCGAGGTCATTACCTCTCGTCAGCAGGGAATAGGCATGTGTGTAGGGTTGCTGTGTAGGCTGCCAAAAATTGTTCTCAGGTCCAGTACCGCTCGTGGCATTCAGGTGCGTAACCATGAGCTCGTCAGCCCCACTGGCTCAAGGGAGCCTGAATATTAACACAAATCCAATTGGTCGCACACTGCTCGTCCTACCAGCGTGTTACCCCAAAGCATTATGGTCCATGAAGTCAGCATCAGCGAGTGCGCCTCTGCCAGAGTATTAAGCAAAATTAAAGTCGCGTTGGCCATCCCTGGACACGTGTTTCGAGGTTATTACCTCTCATCAGCAGGGAATAGGCATGTGTGTAGGGTTGCTGCATAGGCTGCCAAAAATTGTTCTCAGGTCCAGTACCGCTCGTGGCATTCAGGTGCGTAACCATGAGCTCGTCAGCCCCACCGGCTCAAGGGAGCCTGAATAATAACACAAATCCAATTGGTCGCACACTGCTCGTCCTACCAGCGTGTTACCCCAAAGCATTATGGTCCATGAAGTCAGCATCAGCGAGTGAGCCTCTGCCAGAGTATTAAGCAAAATTAAAGTCGCGTTGGCCATCGCTGGACATGTGTTTCGAGGTTATTACCTCTCGTCAGCAGGAAATAGGCATGTGTGTAGGGTTGCTGCGTAGGCTGCCAAAAATTGTTCTCAGGTCCAGTACCGCTCGTGGCATTCAGGTGCGTAACCATGAGCTCGTCAGCCCCACCGGCTAAAGGGAGCCTGAATATTAACACAAATCCAATTGGTCGCACACTGCTCATCCTACCAGCGTGTTACCCCAAAGCATTATGGTCCATGAAGTCAGCATCAGCGAGTGCGCCTCTGCCAGAGTATTAAGCAAAATTAAAGTCGCGTTGGCAATCCCTGGACACGTGTTTCGAGGTTATTACCTCTCCTCAGCAGGGAATAGGCATGTGTGTAGGGTTGCTGCGTAGGCTGCCAAAAATTGTTCTCAGGTCCAGTACCGCTCGTGGCATTCAGGTGCTTAACCATGAGCTCGTCAGCCCCACCGGCTCAAGGGAGCCTGAATATTAACACTAATCCAATTGGTCGCACACTGCTCATCCTACCAGCGTGTTACCCCAAAGCATTATGGTCCATGAAGTCAGCATCAGCGAGTGCGCCTCTGCCAGAGTATTAAGCAAAATTAAAGTCGCATTGGCCATCCCTGGAGACGTGTTTCGAGGTTATTACCTCTCGTCAGCAGGGAATAGGCATGTGTGTAGGGTTGCTGTGTAGGCTGCCAAAAATTGTTCTCAGGTCCAGTACCGCTCGTGGCATTCAGGTGCGTAACCATGAGCTCGTCAGCCCCACCGGCTCAAGGGAGCCTGAATATTAACACAAATCCAATTGGTCGCACACTGCTCGTCCTACCAGCGTGTTACCCCAAAGCATTATGGTCCATGAAGTCAGCATCAGCGAGTGTGCCTCTGCCAGAGTATTAAGCAAAATTAAAGTCGCGTTGGCCATCCCTGGACAAGTGTTTCGAGGTTATTACCTCTCGTCAGCAGGGAATAGGCATGTGTGTAGGGTTGCTGGGTAGGCTGCCAAAAATTGTTCTCAGGTCCAGTACCGCTCGTGGCATTCAGGTGCGTAACCATGAGCTCGTCAGCCCCACCGGCTCAAGGGAGCCTGAATATTAATACAAATCCAATTGGTAGCACACTGCTCATCCTATCAGCGTGTTACCCCAAAGCATTGTGGTCCATGAAGTCAGCATCAGCGAGTGCGCCTCTGCCAGAGTATTAAGCAAAATTAAAGTCGCGTTGGCCATCCCTGGACACGTGTTTCGAGGTTATTACCTCTCGTCAGCAGGGAATAGGCATGTGTGTAGGGTTGCTGCGTAGGCTGCCAAAAATTGTTCTCAGGTCCAGTACCGCTCGTGGCATTCAGGTGCGTAACCATGAGCTCGGCAGCCCCACCGGCTCAAGGGAGCCTGAATATTAACACAAATCCAATTGGTCGCACACTGCTCGTCCTACCAGCATGTTACCCCAAAGCATTATGGTCCATGAAGTCAGCATCAGCGAGTGCGCCTCTGCCAGAGTATTAACCAAAATTAAAGTTGCGTTGGCCATCCCTGGACACGTGTTTCGAGGTTATTACCTCTCGTCAGCAGGGAATAGGCATGTGTGTAGGGTTGCTGCGTAGGCTGCCAAAAATTGTTCTAAGGTCCAGTACCGCTCGTGGCATTCAGGTGCGTAACCATGAGCTCGTCAGCCCCACCGGCTCAAGGGAGCCTGAATATTAACACAAATCCAATTGGTCGCACACTGCTCGTCCTACCAGCGTGTTACCCCAAAGCATTATGGTCCATGAAGTCAGCATCAGTGAGTGCGCCTCTGCCAGAGTATTAAGCAAAATTAAAGTGCGTTGGCCATCCCTGGACACGTGTTTCGAGGTTATTACCTCTCGTCAGCAGGGAATAGGCATGTGTGTAGGGTTGCTGCGTAGGCTGCCAAAAATTGTTCTCAGGTCCAGTACCGCTCGTGGCATTCAGGTGCGTAACCATGAGCTCGTCAGCCCCACCGGCTCAAGGGAGCCTGAATATTAACACAAATCCAATTGGTAGCACACTGCTCATCCTACCAGCGTGTTACCCCAAAGCATTATGGTCCATGAAGTCAGCATCAGCGAGTGCGCCTCTGCCAGAGTATTAAGCAAAATTAAAGTCGCGTTGGCCATCCCTGGACACGTGTTTCGAGGTTATTACCTCTCGTCAGCAGGGAATAGGCATGTGTGTAGGGTTGCTGCGTAGGCTGCCAAAAATTGTTCTCAGGTCCAGTACCGCTCGTGGCATTCAGGTGCGTAACCATGAGCTCGTCAGCCCCACCAGCTCAAGGGAGCCTGAATATTAACACAAATCCAATTGGTCACACACTGCTCGTCCTACCAGCGTGTTACCCCAAAGCATTATGGTCCATGAAGTCAGCATCAGCGAGTGCGCCTCTGCCAGAGTATTAACCAAAATTAAAGTTGCGTTGGCCATCCCTGGACACGTGTTTCGAGGTTATTACCTCTCGTCAGCAGGGAATAGGCATGTGTGTAGGGTTGCTGCGTAGGCTGCCAAAAATTGTTCTAAGGTCCAGTACCGCTCGTGGCATTCAGGTGCGTAACCATGAGCTCGTCAGCCCCACCGGCTCAAGGGAGCCTGAATATTAACACAAATCCAATTGGTCGCACACTGCTCGTCCTACCAGCGTGTTACCCCAAAGCATTATGGTCCATGAAGTCAGCATCAGTGAGTGCGCCTCTGCCAGAGTATTAAGCAAAATTAAAGTCGCGTTGGCCATCCCTGGACACGTGTTTCGAGGTTATTACCTCTCGTCAGCAGGAAATAGGCATGTGTGTAGGGTTGCTGCGTAGGCTGCCAAAAATTGTTCTCAGGTCCAGTACCGCTCGTGGCATTCAGGTGCGTAACCATGAGCTCGTCAGCCCCACCGGCTCAAGGGAGCCTGAATATTAACACAAATCCAATTGGTCGCACACTGCTCGTCCTACCAGCGTGTTACCCCAAAGCATTATGGTCCATGAAGTCAGCATCAGCAAGTTCGCCTCTGCCAGAGTATTAAGCAAAATTAAAGTCGCGTTGGCCATCCCTGGATACGTGTTTCGAGGTTATTACCTCTCGTCAGCAGGGAATAGGCATGTGTGTAGGGTTGCTGCGTAGGCTGCCAAAAATTGTTCTCAGGTCCAGTACCGCTCGTGGCATTCAGGTGCGTAACCATGAGCTCGTCAGCCCCACCGGCTCAAGGGAGCCTGAATATTAACACAAATCCAATTGGTCGCACACTGCTCGTCCTACCAGCGTGTTACCCCAAAGCATTATGGTCCATGAAGTCAGCATCAGTGAGTGCGCCTCTGCCAGAGTATTAAGCAAAATTAAAGTCGCGTTGGCCATCCCTGGACACGTGTTTCGAGGTTATTACCTCTCGTCAGCAGGGAATAGGCATGTGTGTAGGGTTGCTGCGTAGGCTGCCTAAAATTGTTCTCAGGTCCAGTACCGCTCGTGGCATTCAGGTGCGTAACCATGAGCTCGGCAGCCCCACCGGCTCAAGGGAGCCTGAATATTAACACAAATCCAATTGGTCGCACACTGCTCGTCCTACCAGCATGTTACCCCAAAGCATTATGGTCCATGAAGTCAGCATCAGCGAGTGCGCCTCTGCCAGAGTATTAACCAAAATTAAAGTTGCGTTGGCCATCCCTGGACACGTGTTTCGAGGTTATTACCTCTCGTCAGCAGGGAATAGGCATGTGTGTAGGGTTGCTGCGTAGGCTGCCAAAAATTGTTCTAAGGTCCAGTACCGCTCGTGGCATTCAGGTGCGTAACCATGAGCTCGTCAGCCCCACCGGCTCAAGGGAGCCTGAATATTAACACAAATCCAATTGGTTGCACACTGCTCGTCCTACCAGCGTGTTACCCCAAAGCATTATGGTCCATGAAGTCAGCATCAGTGAGTGCGCCTCTGCCAGAGTATTAAGCAAAATTAAAGTGCGTTGGCCATCCCTGGACACGTGTTTCGAGGTTATTACCTCTCGTCAGCAGGGAATAGGCATGTGTGTAGGGTTGCTGCGTAGGCTGCCAAAAATTGTTCTCAGGTCCAGTACCGCTCGTGGCATTCAGGTGCGTAACCATGAGCTCGTCAGCCCCACCGGCTCAAGGGAGCCTGAATATTAACACAAATCCAATTGGTAGCACACTGCTCATCCTACCAGCGTGTTACCCCAAAGCATTATGGTCCATGAAGTCAGCATCAGCGAGTGCGCCTCTGCCAGAGTATTAAGCAAAATTAAAGTCGCGTTGGCCATCCCTGGACACGTGTTTCGAGGTTATTACCTCTCGTCAGCAGGGAATAGGCATGTGTGTAGGGTTGCTGCGTAGGCTGCCAAAAATTGTTCTCAGGTCCAGTACCGCTCGTGGCATTCAGGTGCGTAACCATGAGCTCGTCAGCCCCACCAGCTCAAGGGAGCCTGAATATTAACACAAATCCAATTGGTCGCACACTGCTCGTCCTACCAGCGTGTTACCCCAAAGCATTATGGTCCATGAAGTCAGCATCAGTGAGTGCGCCTCTGCCAGAGTATTAAGCAAAATTAAAGTCGCGTTGGCCATCCCTGGACACGTGTTTCGAGGTTATTACCTCTCGTCAGCAGGGAATAGGCATGTGTGTAGGGTTGCTGCGTAGGCTGCCAAAAATTGTTCTCAGGTCCAGTACCGCTCGTGGCATTCAGGTGCGTAACCATGAGCTCGTCAGCCCCACCGGCTCAAGGGAGCCTGAATATTAACACAAATCCAATTGGTCGCACACTGCTCGTCCTACCAGCGTGTTACCCCAAAGCATTATGGTCCATGAAGTCAGCATCAGCAAGTTCGCCTCTGCCAGAGTATTAAGCAAAATTAAAGTCGCGTTGGCCATCCCTGGATACGTGTTTCGAGGTTATTACCTCTCGTCAGCAGGGAATAGGCATGTGTGTAGGGTTGCTGCGTAGGCTGCCAAAAATTGTTCTCAGGTCCAGTACCGCTCGTGGCATTCAGGTGCGTAACCATGAGCTCGTCAGCCCCACCGGCTCAAGGGAGCCTGAATATTAACACAAATCCAATTGGTCGCACACTGCTCGTCCTACCAGCGTGTTACCCCAAAGCATTATGGTCCATGAAGTCAGCATCAGTGAGTGCGCCTCTGCCAGAGTATTAAGCAAAATTAAAGTCGCGTTGGCCATCCCTGGACACGTGTTTCGAGGTTATTACCTCTCGTCAGCAGGGAATAGGCATGTGTGTAGGGTTGCTGCGTAGGCTGCCAAAAATTGTTCTCAGGTCCAGTACCGCTCGTGGCATTCAGGTGCGTAACCATGAGCTTGTCAGCCCCACCGGCTCAAGGGAGCCTGAATATTAACACAAATCCAATTGGTCGCACACTGCTCGTCCTACCAGCGTGTTACCCCAAAGCATTATGGTCCATGAAGTCAGCATCAGCAAGTTCGCCTCTGCCAGAATATTAAGCAAAATTAAAGTCGCGTTGGCCATCCCTGTATTCGTGTTTTGAGGTTATTACCTCTCGTCAGCAGGGAATAGGCATGTGTGTAGGGTTGCTGCGTAGGCTGCCAAAAATTGTTCTCAGGTCCAGTACCGCTCGTGGCATTCAGGTGCGTAACCATGAGCTCGTCAGCCCCACCGGCTCAAGGGAGCCTGAATATTAACACAAATACAATTGGTCGCACACTGCTCGTCCTACCAGCGTGTTATCCCAAAGCATTATGGTCCATGAAGTCAGCATCAGTGAGTGCGCCTCTGCCAGAGTATTAAGCAAAATTAAAGTCGCGTTGGCCATCCCTGGACACGTGTTTCGAGGTTATTACCTCTCGTCAGCAGGGAATAGGCATGTGTGTAGGGTTGCTGCGTAGGCTGCCAAAAATTGTTCTCAGGTCCAGTACCGCTCGTGGCATTCAGGTGCGTAACCATGAGCCCGTCAGCCCCACCGGCTCAAGGGAGCCTGAATATTAACACAAATCCAATTGGTCGCACACTGCTCGTCCTACCAGCGTGTTACCCCAAAGCATTATGGTCCATGAAGTCAGCATCAGCGAGTGAGCCTCTGCCAGAGTATTAAGCAAAATTAAAGTCGCGTTGGCCATCCCTGGACACGTGTTTCGAGGTTATTACCTCTCGTCAGCAGGGAATAGGCATGTGTGTAGGGTTGCTGCGTAGGCTGCCAAAAATTGTTCTCAGGTCCAAAACCGCTCGTGGCATTCAGGTGCGTAACCATGAGCTCGTCAGCCCCACCGGCTCAAGGGAGCCTGAATATTAACACAAATCCAATTGGTCGCACACTGCTCATCCTACCAGTGTGTTACCCCAAAGCATTATGGACCATGAAGTCAGCATCAGCGAGTGCGCCTCTGCCAGAGTATTAAGCAAAATTAAAGTCGCGTTGGCCATCCCTGGACACGTGTTTCGAGGTTATTACCTCTCGTCAGCAGGGAATAGGCATGTGTGTAGGGTTGCTGCGTAGGCTGGCAAAAATTGTTCTCAGGTCCAGTACCGCTCGTGGCATTCAGGTGCGTAACCATGAGCTCGTCAGCCCCACCGGCTCAAGGGAGCCTGAATATTAACACAAATCCAATTGGTCGCACACTGCTCGTCCTACCAGCGTGTTACCCCAAAGCATTATGGTCCATGAAGTCAGCATCAGCAAGTTCGCCTCTGCCAGAGTATTAAGCAAAATTAAAGTCGCGTTGGCCATCCCTGGATACGTGTTTCGAGGTTATTACCTCTCGTCAGCAGGGAATAGGCATGTGTGTAGGGTTGCTGCGTAGGCTGCCAAAAATTGTTCTCAGGTCCAGTACCGCTCGTGGCATTCAGGTGCGTAACTATGAGCTCGTCAGCCCCACCGGCTCAAGGGAGCCTGAATATTAACACAAATCCAATTGGTCGCACACTGCTCGTCCTACCAGCGTGTTACCCCAAAGCATTATGGTCCATGAAGTCAGCATCAGTGAGTGTGCCTCTGCCAGAGTATTAAGCAAAATTAAAGTCGCGTTGGCCATCCCTGGACACGTATTTCGAGGTTATTACCTCTCGTCAGCAGGGAATAGGCATGTGTGTAGGGTTGCTGCGTAGGCTGCCAAAAATTGTTCTCAGGTCCAGTACCGCTCGTGGCATTCAGGTGCGTAACCATGAGCTCGTCAGCCCCACCGGCTCAAGGGAGCCTGAATATTAACACAAATCCAATTGGTCGCACACTGCTCGTCCTACCAGCGTGTTACCCCAAAGCATTATGGTCCATGAAGTCAGCATCAGCGAGTGAGCCTCTGCCAGAGTATTAAGCAAAATTAAAGTCGCGTTGGCCATCCCTGGACACGTGTTTCGAGGTTATTACCTCTCGTCAGCAGGGAATAGGCATGTGTGTAGGGTTGCTGCGTAGGCTGCCAAAAATTGTTCTCAGGTCCAGTACCGCTCGTGGCATTCAGGTGCGTAACCATGAGCTCGTCAGCCCCACCGGCTCAAGGGAGCCTGAATATTAACACAAATCCAATTGGTCGCACACTGCTCGTCCTACCAGCGTGTTACCCCAAAGCATTATGGTCCATGAAGTCAGCATCAGCAAGTTCGCCTCTGCCAGAGTATTAAGCAAAATTAAAGTCGCGTTGGCCATCCCTGGATACGTGTTTCGAGGTTATTACCTCTCGTCAGCAGGGAATAGGCATGTGTGTAGGGTTGCTGCGTAGGCTGCCAAAAATTGTTCTCAGGTCCAGTACCGCTCGTGGCATTCAGGTGCGTAACTATGAGCTCGTCAGCCCCACCGGCTCAAGGGAGCCTGAATATTAACACAAATCCAATTGGTCGCACACTGCTCGTCCTACCAGCGTGTTACCCCAAAGCATTATGGTCCATGAAGTCAGCATCAGTGAGTGTGCCTCTGCCAGAGTATTAGGCAAAATTAAAGTCGCGTTGGCCATCCCTGGACACGTGTTTCGAGGTTATTACCTCTCGTCAGCAGGGAATAGGCATGTGTGTAGGGTTGCTGCGTAGGCTGCCAAAAATTGTTCTCAGGTCCAGTACCGCTCGTGGCATTCAGGTGCGTAACCATGAGCTCGTCAGCCCCACCGGCTCAAGGGAGCCTGAATATTAACACAAATCCAATTGGTCGCACACTGCTCGTCCTACCAGCGTGTTACCCCAAAGCATTATGGTCCATGAAGTCAGCATCAGCGAGTGAGCCTCTGCCAGAGTATTAAGCAAAATTAAAGTCGCGTTGGCCATCCCTGGACACGTGTTTCGAGGTTATTACCTCTCGTCAGCAGGGAATAGGCATGTGTGTAGGGTTGCTGCGTAGGCTGCCAAAAATTGTTCTCAGGTCCAAAACCGCTCGTGGCATTCAGGTGCGTAACCATGAGCTCGTCAGCCCCACCGGCTCAAGGGAGCCTGAATATTAACACAAATCCAATTGGTCGCACACTGCTCATCCTACCAGCGTGTTACCCCAAAGCATTATGGACCATGAAGTCAGCATCAGCGAGTGTGCCTCTGCCAGAGTATTAAGCAAAATTAAAGTCGCGTTGGCCATCCCTGGACACGTGTTTCGAGGTTATTACCTCTCGTCAGCAGGGAATAGGCATGTGTGTAGGGTTGCTGCGTAGGCTGCCAAAAATTGTTCTCAGGTCCAGTACCGCTCGTGGCATTCAGGTGCGTAACCATGAGCTCGTCAGCCCCACCGGCTCAAGGGAGCCTGAATATTAACACAAATCCAATTGGTCGCACACTGCTCGTCCTACCAGCGTGTTACCCCAAAGCATTATGGTCCATGAAGTCAGCATCAGCGAGTGCGCCTCTGCCAGAGTATTAAGCAAAATTAAAGTCGCGTTGGCCATCCCTGGACACGTGTTTCGAGGTCATTACCTCTCGTCAGCAGGGAATAGGCATGTGTGTAGGGTTGCTGTGTAGGCTGCCAAAAATTGTTCTCAGGTCCAGTACCGCTCGTGGCATTCAGGTGCGTAACCATGAGCTCGTCAGCCCCACTGGCTCAAGGGAGCCTGAATATTAACACAAATCCAATTGGTCGCACACTGCTCGTCCTACCAGCGTGTTACCCCAAAGCATTATGGTCCATGAAGTCAGCATCAGCGAGTGCGCCTCCGCCAGAGTATTAAGCAAAATTAAAGTCGCGTTGGCCATCCCTGGACACGTGTTTCGAGGTTATTACCTCTCATCAGCAGGGAATAGGCATGTGTGTAGGGTTGCTGCGTAGGCTGCCAAAAAATTTTCTCAGGTCCAGTACCGCTCGTGGCATTCAGGTGCGTAACCATGAGCTCGTCAGCCCCACCGGCTCAAGGGAGCCTGAATAATAACAGAAATCCAATTGGTCACACACTGCTCGTCCTACCAGCGTGTTACCCCAAAGCATTATGGTCCATGAAGTCAGCATCAGCGAGTGAGCCTCTGCCAGAGTATTAAGCAAAATTAAAGTCGCGTAGGCCATCGCTGGACATGTGTTTCGAGGTTATTACCTCTCGTCAGCAGGAAATAGGCATGTGTGTAGGGTTGCTGCGTAGGCTGCCAAAAATTGTTCTCAGGTCCAGTACCGCTCGTGGCATTCAGGTGTGTAACCATGAGCTCGTCAGCCCCACCGGCTAAAGGGAGCCTGAATATTAACACAAATCCAATTGGTCGCACACTGCTCATCCTACCAGCGTGTTACCCCAAAGCATTATGGTCCATGAAGTCAGCATTAGCGAGTGCGCCTCTGCCAGAGTATTAAGCAAAATTAAAGTCGCGTTGGCCATCCCTGGACACGTGTTTTGAGGTTATTACCTCTCGTCAGCAGGGAATAGGCATGTGTGTAGGGTTGCTGTGTAGGCTGCCAAAATTGTTCTCAGGTCCAGTACCGCTCGTGGCATTCAGGTGCGTAACCATGAGCTCGTCAGCCCCACCGGCTCAAGGGAGCCTGAACATTAACACAAATCCAATTGGTCGCACACTGCTCGTCCTACCAGCGTGTTACCCCAAAGCATTATGGTCCATGAAGTCAGCATCAGCGAGTTCGCCTCTGCCAGAGTATTAAGCAAAATTAAAGTTGCGTTGGCCATCCCTGGATACGTGTTTCGAGGTTATTACCTCTCGTCAGCAGGGAATAGGCATGTGTGTAGGGTTGCTGCGTAGGCTGCCAAAAATTGTTCTCAGGTCCAGTACCGCTCGTGGCATTCAGGTGCGTAACCATGAGCTCGTCAGCCCCACCGGCTCAAGGGAGCCTGAATATTAACACAAATCCAATTGGTCGCACACTGCTCGTCCTACCAGCTTGTTACCCCAAAGCATTATGGTCCATGAAGTCAGCATCAGCGAGTGCGCCTCTGCCAGAGTATTAAGCAAAATTAAAGTCGCGTTGGCCATCCCTGGACACGTGTTTCGAGGTTATTACCTCTCGTCAGCAGGGAATAGGCATGTGTGTAGGGTTGCTGCGTAGGCTGCCAAAAATTGTTCTCAGGTCCAGTACTGCTCGTGGCATTCAGGTGCGTAACCATGAGCTCGTCAGCCCCACCGGCTCAAGGGAGCCTGAATATTAACACAAATCCAATTGGTCGCACACTGCTCGTCCTACCAGCGTGTTACCCCAAAGCATTATGGTCCATGAAGTCAGCATCAGCGAGTGCGCCTCTGCCAGATTATTAAGCAAAATTAAAGTCGCGTTGGCCATCCCTGGACACGTGTTTCTAGGTCATTACCTCTCGTCAGCAGGGAATAGGCATGTGTGTAGGGTTGCTGTGTAGGCTGCCAAAAATTGTTCTCAGGTCCAGTACCGCTCGTGGCATTCAGGTGCGTAACCATGAGCTCGTCAGCCCCACTGGCTCAAGGGAGCCTGAATATTAACACAAATCCAATTGGTCGCACACTGCTCGTCCTACCAGCGTGTTACCCCAAAGCATTATGGTCCATGAAGTCAGCATCAGCGAGTGCGCCTCTGCCAGAGTATTAAGCAAAATTAAAGTCGCGTTGGCCATCCCTGGACACGTGTTTCGAGGTTATTACCTCTCATCAGCAGGGAATAGGCATGTGTGTAGGGTTGCTGCGTAGGCTGCCAAAAATTGTTCTCAGGTCCAGTACCGCTCGTGGCATTCAGGTGCGTAACCATGAGCTCGTCAGCCCCACCGGCTCAAGGGAGCCTGAATAATAACACAAATCCAATTGGTCGCACACTGCTCGTCCTACCAGCGTGTTACCCCAAAGCATTATGGTCCATGAAGTCAGCATCAGCGAGTGAGCCTCTGCCAGAGTATTAAGCAAAATTAAAGTCGCGTTGGCCATCGCTGGACATGTGTTTCGAGGTTATTACCTCTCGTCAGCAGGAAATAGGCATGTGTGTAGGGTTGCTGCGTAGGCTGCCAAAAATTGTTCTCAGGTCCAGTACCGCTCGTGGCATTCAGGTGCGTAACCATGAGCTCGTCAGCCCCACCGGCTAAAGGGAGCCTGAATATTAACACAAATCCAATTGGTCGCACACTGCTCATCCTACCAGCGTGTTACCCCAAAGCATTATGGTCCATGAAGTCAGCATCAGCGAGTGCGCCTCTGCCAGAGTATTAAGCAAAATTAAAGTCGCGTTGGCCATCCCTGGACACGTGTTTCGAGGTTATTACCTCTCGTCAGCAGGGAATAGGCATGTGTGTAGGGTTGCTGTGTAGGCTGCCAAAAATTGTTCTCAGGTCCAGTACCGCTCGTGGCATTCAGGTGCGTAACCATGAGCTCGTCAGCCCCACCGGCTCAAGGGAGCCTGAATATTAACACAAATCCAATTGGTCGCACACTGCTCGTCCTACCAGCGTGTTACCCCAAATCATTATGGTCCATGAAGTCAGCATCAGCGAGTGTGCCTCTGCCAGAGTATTAAGCAAAATTAAAGTCGCGTTGGCCATCCCTGGACAAGTGTTTCGAGGTTATTACCTCTCGTCAGCAGGGAATAGGCATGTGTGTAGGGTTGCTGGGTAGGCTGCCAAAAATTGTTCTCAGGTCCCGTACCGCTCGTGGCATTCAGGTGCGTAACCATGAGCTCGTCACCCCCACCGGCTCAAGGGAGCCTGAATATTAACACAAATCCAATTGGTAGCACACTGCTCATCCTACCAGCGTGTTACCCCAAAGCATTATGGTCCATGAAGTCAGCATCAGCGAGTGCGCCTCTGCCAGAGTATTAAGCAAAATTAAAGTCGCGTTGGCCATCCCTGGACATGTGTTTCGAGGTTATTACCTCTCGTCAGCAGGGAATAGGCATGTGTGTAGGGTTGCTGCGTAGGCTGCCAAAAATTGTTGTCAGGTCCAGTACCGCTCGTGGCATTCAGGTGCGTAACCATGAGCTCGTCAGCCCCACCGGCTCAAGGGAGCCTGAATATTACCACAAATCCAATTGGTCGCACACTGCTCGTCCTACCAGCATGTTACCCCAAAGCATTATGGTCCATGAAGTCCGCATCAGCGAGTGCGCCTCTGCCAGAGTATTAACCAAAATTAAAGTTGCGTTGGCCATCCCTGGACACGTGTTTCGAGGTTATTACCTCTCGTCAGCAGGGAATAGGCATGTGTGTAGGGTTGCTGCGTAGGCTGCCAAAAATTGTTCTAAGGTCCAGTACCGCTCGTGGCATTCAGGTGCGTAACCATGAGCTCGTCAGCCCCACCGGCTCAAGGGAGCCTGAATATTAACACAAATCCAATTGGTCGCACACTGCTCGTCCTACCAGCGTGTTACCCCAAAGCATTATGGTCCATGAAGTCAGCATCAGTGAGTGCGCCTCTGCCAGAGTATTAAGCAAAATTAAAGTCGCGTTGGCCATCCCTGGACACGTGTTTCGAGGTTCTTACCTCTCGTCAGCAGGGAATAGGCATGTGTGTAGGGTTGCTGCGTAGGCTGCCAAAAATTGTTCTCAGGTCCAGTACCGCTCGTGGCATTCAGGTGCGTAACCATGAGCTCGTCAGCCCCACCGGCTCAAGGGAGCCTGAATATTAACACAAATCTAATTGGTAGCACACTGCTCATCCTACCAGCGTGTTACCCCAAAGCATTATGGTCCATGAAGTCAGCATCAGCGAGTGCGCCTCTGCCAGAGTATTAAGCAAAATTAAAGTCGCGTTGGCCATCCCTGGACACGTGTTTCGAGGTTATTACCTCTCGTCAGCAGGGAATAGGCATGTGTGTAGGGTTGCTGCGTAGGCTGCCAAAAATTGTTCTCAGGTCCAGTACCGCTCGTGGCATTCAGGTGCGTAACCATGAGCTCGTCAGCCCCACCAGCTCAAGGGAGCCTGAATATTAACACAAATCCAATTGGTCGCACACTGCTCGTCCTACCAGCGTGTTACCCCAAAGCATTATGGTCCATGAAGTCAGCATCAGCGAGTGCGCCTCTGCCAGAGTATTAACCAAAATTAAAGTTGCGTTGGCCATCCCTGGACACGTGTTTCGAGGTTATTACCTCTCGTCAGCAGGGAATAGGCATGTGTGTAGGGTTGCTGCGTAGGCTGCCAAAAATTTTTCTAAGGTCCAGTACCGCTCGTGGCATTCAGGTGCGTAACCATGAGCTCGTCAGCCCCACCGGCTCAAGGGAGCCTGAATATTAACACAAATCCAATTGGTCGCACACTGCTCGTCCTACCAGCGTGTTACCCCAAAGCATTATGGTCCATGAAGTCAGCATCAGTGAGTGCGCCTCTGCCAGAGTATTAAGCAAAATTAAAGTCGCGTTGGCCATCCCTGGACACGTGTTTCGAGGTTATTACCTCTCGTCAGCAGCGAATAGGCATGTGTGTAGGGTTGCTGCGTAGGCTGCCAAAAATTGTTCTCAGGTCCAGTACCGCTCGTGGCATTCAGGTGCGTAACCATAAGCTCGTCAGCCCCACCGGCTCAAGGGAGCCTGAATATTAACACAAATCCAATTGGTCGCACACTGCTCGTCCTACCAGCGTGTTACCCCAAAGCATTATGGTCCATGAAGTCAGCATCAGCAAGTTCGCCTCTGCCAGAGTATTAAGCAAAATTAAAGTCGCGTTGGCCATCCCTGGATACGTGTTTCGAGGTTATTACCTCTCGTCAGCAGGGAATAGGCATGTGTGTAGGGTTGCTGCGTAGGCTGCCAAAAATTGTTCTCAGGTCCAGTACCGCTCGTGGCATTCAGGTGCGTAACCATGAGCTCGTCAGCCCCACCGGCTCAAGGGAGCCTGAATATTAACACAAATCCAATTGGTCGCACACTGCTCGTCCTACCAGCGTGTTACCCCAAAGCATTATGGTCCATGAAGTCAGCATCAGTGAGTGCGCCTCTGCCAGAGTATTAAGCAAAATTAAAGTCGCGTTGGCCCTCCCTGGACACGTGTTTCGAGGTTATTACCTCTCGTCAGCAGGGAATAGGCATGTGTGTAGGGTTGCTGCGTAGGCTGCCAAAAATTGTTCTCAGGTCCAGTACCGCTCGTGGCATTCAGGTGCGTAACCATGAGCTCGTCAGCCCCACCGGCTCAAGGGAGCCTGAATATTAACACAAATCCAATTGGTCGCACACTGCTCGTCCTACCAGCGTGTTACCCCAAAGCATTATGGTCCATGAAGTCAGCATCAGCAAGTTCGCCTCTGCCAGAATATTAAGCAAAATTAAAGTCGCGTTGGCCATCCCTGGATACGTGTTTTGAGGTTATTACCTCTCGTCAGCAGGGAATAGGCATGTGTGTAGGGTTGCTGCGTAGGCTGCCAAAAATTGTTCTCAGGTCCAGTACCGCTCGTGGCATTCAGGTGCGTAACCATGAGCTCGTCAGCCCCACCGGCTCAAGGGAGCCTGAATATTAACACAAATCCAATTGGTCGCACACTGCTCGTCCTACCAGCGTGTTACCCCAAAGCATTATGGTCCATGAAGTCAGCATCAGTGAGTGCGCCTCTGCCAGAGTATTAAGCAAAATTAAAGTCGCGTTGGCCATCCCTGGACACGTGTTTCGAGGTTATTACCTCTCGTCAGCAGGGAATAGGCATGTGTGTAGGGTTGCTGCGTAGGCTGCCAAAAATTGTTCTCAGGTCCAGTACCGCTCGTGGCATTCAGGTGCGTAACCATGAGCTCGTCAGCCCCACCGGCTCAAGGGAGCCTGAATATTAACACAAATCCAATTGGTCGCACACTGCTCGTCCTACCAGCGTGTTACCCCAAAGCATTATGGTCCATGAAGTCAGCATCAGCGAGTGAGCCTCTGCCAGAGTATTAAGCAAAATTAAAGTCGCGTTGGCCATCCCTGGACACGTGTTTCGAGGTTATTACCTCTCGTCAGCAGGGAATAGGCATGTGTGTAGGGTTGCTGCGTAGGCTGCCAAAAATTGTTCTCAGGTCCAAAACCGCTCGTGGCATTCAGGTGCGTAACCATGAGCTCGTCAGCCCCACCGGCTCAAGGGAGCCTGAATATTAACACAAATCCAATTGGTCGCACACTGCTCATCCTACCAGCGTGTTACCCCAAAGCATTATGGACCATGAAGTCAGCATCAGCGGGTGCGCCTCTGCCAGAGTATTAAGCAAAATTAAAGTCGCGTTGGCCATCCCTGGACACGTGTTTCGAGGTTATTACCTCTCGTCAGCAGGGAATAGGCATGTGTGTAGGGTTGCTGCGTAGGCTGCCAAAAATTGTTCTCAGGTCCAGTACCGCTCGTGGCATTCAGGTGCGTAACCATGAGCTCGTCAGCCCCACCGGCTCAAGGGAGCCTGAATATTAACACAAATCCAATTGGTCGCACACTGCTCGTCCTACCAGCGTGTTACCCCAAAGCATTATGGTCCATGAAGTCAGCATCAGTGTTAGAAAGGGGTAGACGGACCGGGAGGGTCGGCCGGGGTCAGGAGGAGAGGTCTCCGGGGAGAGCCGTCTCCAGCGATCGTACAGACAAGTAACTTCCCCCCCAAAGACAAATACCACACACGGATAAGGTTCAGGGTTCTTTATAAGCACTTCTTAGGGTACGCTTGACTGGTACAAGGAGGTCTGGACTCAGGGGTCCCCTCGATTCAAGGCTCTCAAAGCAGGGTAAGGGGTAGCGGGACAGTCTGTCTACCAGTCAGGTAGTTTGGATGAGATGATGATTAGCTCACAATCCTCGAGCTTGGTTGGTACGGGCCGCGGCAGCGCCAGCAGGTCCCGGAAAGATGGTCGATGGACGGTCCGCGGCAGCGCCAGCAGGTCCCGGTGAGGATGGTCGTTACAACGGGCCGCGGCAGCGCCAGCAGGTCCCGACGAGGGTGGTCGTTACAGCGGGCCGCGGCAGCGCCAGCAGGTCCCGACGAGGGTGGTCGTTACAACGGGCCGCGGCAGCGCCAGCAGGTCCCGACGAGGATGGATGTTGTAGAAGGCCGCGGCAGCGCCAGCAGGCAGGATGATGGTTCACAAGAGCGGGCTACGGCAGCGCCAGTAGTCCGTCAAGGCTGAGTTCTCTCGGTGTCTCTCGACTCCAGGATACAACTGCCTTCCTGCTCCGGAGTTGTCCCAGTTATAGGGCAGGCGCCCTTTGATGTCCGGACCCTCGCACTTGGAGGTCGGAGGGCCCGGGATGAAGGTGTCCAGACACCCAGCAGGGGGTGGAGCCAGCGCCTGGGGGAGCTGGAGGCGATCGGCACCTGGCGGGGGAAGAGCTCTTGACACTTCGTTCTCCCATTGACCTGCCAAGTGGTCCGCTCACCTCCCGGGTGGACGGTGGTGCCGGGATGTCGGGGCCGGCCAGGCCCGGGGTTAGGGTCGGGGCGAGGCCACGCGGCCTCGTTGGTGCAGGGCCCAAGATGGCGGCTTGAACCGGCCGGGGGAGCCGGTGGGGCTGGGCCCCGTGAGGAGTAGAGGTCCGAGGGCAGAAGATCCGTCATGAGACGGGGTACCGGTGCTTTTCGTGGGTTATGCCTGGTGGGCCGGAGCTCGGGCCCTGTCGTGCGGGGAGGGAGCAAGCCCTTCGTGTGGCCTGTCCAACATGCGTCCCCCCCAGCTGAAGGCGGGGAGAGTCACCCATCTCCTTGGGGACTCTCTTCGTCGAGGCGGAAAAAGCGGGACAGGCCGTCCGCGTTGGCGTGGTCTTGGCCTGGTCGGTGCTCCACAGTGAAGTCCATTCCCTGCAGGGAAATGGACCAGCGCAAGAGTTTTGGGTTCTCCCCCCGCATCTGCATCAGCCACTGCAGGGGTCGATGGTCGGTTTGTACCCGGAAATGGGTACCGAAGAGATAGGGCCGGAGCTTTTTGAGGGCCCACACCACTGCGAAGGCCTCCCTCTCGATGGTGCTCCAGCGCTGTTCTCGGGCCAGGAGACGTCGACTGATGAAGGCCACCGGCTGGTCATGACCTTCGGGGTTTAATTGAGAAAGGACGGCTCCGATGCCGTGGTCGGAGGCGTCGGTCTGTACCACGAATTCCCGACTGTAATCGGGGGCCTGGAGCACAGGGGCGGTGCACAGGGCGGCCTTCAGCTTCTCGAAGGCCGCTTGACAATCGGGGGTCCAATTAATCCGCTTCGGTTGGTTCTTGGACGTGAGACCCGTGAGGGGCCCCACGATGCTGCCGTAGTCCTTCACGAACCGCCGGTAGTAGCCGGTGAGCCCCAAGAAGGCTCTGACCTCGGTCTGGGTGACGGGGGGCTGCCAGGACTGGATGGCAGCAATCTTAAGTTGTAGCGGGGCCACCAGCCCGCTTCCCACTTGGTGCCCAAGGTAGGTCACAGACCCTTGGCCAATTTGGCACTTGCCGGCCTTAATTGTGAGGCCGGCCCGCTGGAGGGCCTGTAGGACCTCTTGGAGGTGACGGAGGTGGTCGGGCCAGTGGCGGCTGTATACAGCGATATCGTCCAGGTAGGCAGCGCTGAACTCTTCGAGCCCCGCCAAGACCTGGTTCACGAGGCGTTGAAACGTGGCGGGGGCATTCTTCATGCCGAAGGGCATGACCTTGAATTGGTAGTGGCCATCGGGGGTAGAGAAGGCTGACCGTTCCTGAGCCCTGGGTGTGAGGCCGATCTGCCAGTAGCCCGCTGTTAGGTCGAAGATACTGAGGTAGCGGGCGGCCCCCAGCCGGTCGATCAGCTCGTCTGCTCGGGGGATCGGGTGAGCGTCGGTCCGGGTGACAGCGTTCAAGCCCCGGTAGTCGACGCAGAATCTCAGTTCAGGTGCGGTGCCGGGGGCAGCGGCTTTGGGGACCAATACAACCGGACTGGCCCAGGGACTGTCCGAGGGCTCGATGACCCCGATTGTAAGCATCTTGGCCACCTCCTCCTGTATGCAGGCCCGTACCCGATCCGGTACGCGGTAGGCCCGGTGTCGGACAGGGGGACTGTCCCCGGTGTCCACGTCGTGCAAACACCAAGGGGTGACCCCGGGGGTGAGGGAGAACAGGGTAGCAAACTGCAGCAGGAGGTTCCGGCAGCCCTGGCGTTGCTCCGAAGTGAGGGCGTCAGAGAGCCGGACCCCGTCCACGGAGCCGTCATTCTCCTGAGTCTTCAGAAGATCCGGGAGGGGTTCGGAGTCCTCCTCTGCCCCACTGTCCGTAGCCATCAGGAGGCTGAGTTCTGAGCGCACAAAGTGTGGTTTGAGTCGGTTGGTGTGGAGGACCCGAAGGGGGTTCCGGGAGGTCCCCAGGTCGATGAGGTAAGTGACGGGGCTTTTGCGCTCGACCACTTTGAAGGGCCCCGTCCACTTATCTTGCAAGGCACATGGTTCGGTGGGGGACATCACCCATACTTGTTGTCCAGGCTCGAACTCAACGGAGGAGGCATTGTGATCATACCACTTCTTCATGTCCTCCTGGCTGGCCTCGAGGTTCGCCTTGGCCATCTCTCTGAAGCGCCGGGTCTGGTTGCGTAGGGCCAGGATGTATCTGAAGACGTCTGGAGGGGTCTTTAGGGGGGCCATCTCCCAACCTTCTTTTACTAGGCTGAGGGGCCCTCGCACAGGGTGCCCGTACAGGAGTTCGAAAGGGCTAAAACCGAGGGACTTCTGGGGAACTTCTCGGTAAGCGAAGAGGAGGCACAGGAGTAGTACATCCCACTGGCGACGGAGGGGCTCTTCCAATCCCCCAATCATCCCCTTGAGGGTGCGGTTGAAACGCTCCACTAGTCCGTTCCCTTGGGGGTGATAGGGGGTCGTGAATCTGTAGGTGACCCCGCATTGTTGCCAGAGGGACTTCATGTATTTGGATATAAAGTTCGTGCCTCGGTCGCTGACGACTTCTCGGGGGAAGCCTACCCGGGAGAAGATCCCCATTAGGGCCCGGCCAACCACCGGAGCTGTCACGGTCCGTAGGGGCACCGCCTCGGGGTAGCGGGTGGCATGGTCCACCAGTACTAAGATGAACCTGTGTCCTTGTGCCGTGCGGGGGTCCAGAGGCCCCACGATGTCTATCCCCACCCTGTCGAACGGGGTGGTGACCACAGGGAAGGGTTGCAGAGGGGCTTTCAGCTTCCGACCACTCTTCCCGCTGGCTTGGCATGTTGGGCAAGATCGGCAGTGGTTCAGGACGTCGTTCCGCATTTTCGGCCAGAAAAAGTGGGTCACTAGGCGGCTGTACGTTTTATCCTGGCCCAGGTGTCCAGCCAGGGGGACATCGTGGGCCAGGTTGAGCAGAAAGTCTCTGAAGCGGAGAGGTACCACCAGTACTCGACCAGCCCCCAGCTCGGCGATTCTTTGCTCGCTGTAGAGCAGGTCGTTATCCCAGTAGACCCAGTGAGTTCCGGTGGAGTCCCCTGTGTTCTGGGCGCTGGCTTGTTGGCGGAGTCCCTCGAGGGAGGGACAGGTCTTTTGTTCCTGGCGGAACTGTTCTTGGGTGGGCCCCCCTTCCTGACGCCACTGAGCCAGGTCAGGAAGGTCCTGGGGTTGCGCGTCCACTTCGGTCGTCGAGTCTGGGAGGCTGGCCTCGTCGTTGTCTTCTACTGGGGCGACTGGGGGCGGGGGTGCTGGCCATTCTGGTTCTTCTGATCGAGGGACGGCACGGGCGGCCATGGACCGGGTGGTTATGCAGGCCCAGTCCGGGAGGCCCAGCATCCCCAGGTGCTCTCTTCTCTCAACGGTGGCCCACGGGGAACTCTCGAGGTCATTCCCCAGGAGGCAGTCCACGGGGGCATCGTCCCGGACCGTCACCTTCAACAGGCCGGAGACCCCTCCCCATTCGAATGGGACGCAGGCCATTTGACACATAATTTCAGAGTTGTCTGCCGAGCGGACGGGGCAGAGAATGTTCGGCAGGATCTGCTCGGGCTTCACCAGGTGACAGCGGACGGCCGTCACACTGGCGCCTGTGTCACGCAAGGCCTCGGCTCGTTGTCCATTAATGGTCACCCACTGACCGTATTTCCTGGTGTTAGCGGGTAGGGGAGCTCGCGGGACCATGTCTCTTCCCCCTAAGCACGCCAGGACCATGGCGGCCGGTTCCCACTCTTGCTGGGCCGGCTCATACTCCTCTGGTTCTTCCAATGATCGCTCTTCCCCCAGGGCGGCGGCAGCTACCTGGCGGGGCTTGGGTGTTTGGTTCTGCGGGCAGCTCGGGTCATTGGCGTAGTGGCCGACTCGCTGGCATCGGTGGCACGTGACGTTGGCTCGGACCCCAGGACGCCACGGGGGGTTGCCCCGACCGGCCGGGGCCGGGGTGCTGGCCACGGGTGTTGCGGGCAAGGCGTCTCTCCCTCGCCCCTGGCCCCCTCCTCCTCCCCGAGGACGGTGCTGGCCTTGGTTGTTTCTGTTCTGTTCGTGTGGCCCCCTCCGGCCCACTCGGGTGCTTTCCCATCGGTCAGCTTCGGCGGCGAGCTGCCGGGGGTCAGTCAGCTTACTGTCGAGGAGGTGCTGCCTGAGCTCGACGAAACAGTTGTTTGACAGGTGCTCCCATACCATCAGGTTAAAGAGTTGTTCGTAGGTGGTGACCTGGCTCCCCTTTATCCAACCCTCGAAGGCACGGCTGAAATAGTTCACGTATTCTACCCAAGTTGTACCTGGGATCCGGGTGCAATCTCTGAACCTCTGGCGGTACATCTCGGGTGTGAGGCCGTAGCGGGTGAGGAGGGCAGCCTTCATGTGGTCGTAGGATGACATTTGGTGATCTGGGAGCTGTAGTAGGGCATCGCGACCCTCGTTGATAAACCTCCCCCAAAGTCCGGCTCCCCAATCACTCCGGTCGATCCGGTGGGAGGTCATGGCGATCTCGTAGGCTTTAAACCACTGTTGTATGTCGTCTTCTCGGACATACTCGCGGACAACATCCTTGGGGATGTGGACTTTTTTCTCGATTGGCCCCGGGGTGTGTGGTCGCTCAGGCACCCCCAGTTCTTTATTCTGTTTCCGAAGTTCTATTTCCGCCAGTTTGCGCTCGTGCTCGAGCGTTATTTTTTTCTCCTCAAGCTCTCTCTGTCTCTGCTTCTCTTCTCGTTCATCTCGGAGCCGCATGTGCTCGAGGTTGAGTTTCTGTTCAGCTAACTTGAGTTCCCCATCCATCTTGAGTCGTGCCATTTCCAACTCGTGCAATCTGGTTCTTTCTCTTTCTCGGATCTCCTCCTGCGGGAGGCCCGTTCCCCGCTCCTCGGGAGCCGTGGCGTTCTCCTCTGGTGTGATGCTGCTTTGGTCGGAGGGTCCGGCGACCCCAGTTTCTGTCCACGACTCCAGGGCGTGTTTTAGATCTTCTTTGGTACTCAGGCCGGTGGTAGCAATGCCAAGTTCTATGCAGAATTGTCTCAGTTCGCGGTGGTTGTATTCTTCTATTTTATCCATTTGGAATTTCTCGGTGGAGTTGCTCTCTTTGGCTGACATCGTGTTTTTGTCGTGGGGTGAGCTACTCTCTGTACGATTACGCGTTGATTCGGATCGCGCCGCTGGCCACCAATGTTAGAAAGGGGTAGACGGACCGGGAGGGTCGGCCGGGGTCAGGAGGAGAGGTCTCCGGGGAGAGCCGTCTCCAGCGATCGTACAGACAAGTAACTTCCCCCCCACAGACAAATACCACACACGGATAAGGTTCAGGGTTCTTTATAAGCACTTCTTAGGGTACGCTTGACTGGTACAAGGAGGTCTGGACTCAGGGGTCCCCTCGATTCAAGGCTCTCAAAGCAGGGTAAGGGGTAGCGGGACAGTCTGTCTACCAGTCAGGTAGTTTGGATGAGATGATGATTAGCTCACAATCCTCGAGCTTGGTTGGTACGGGCCGCGGCAGCGCCAGCAGGTCCCGGAAAGATGGTCGATGGACGGTCCGCGGCAGCGCCAGCAGGTCCCGGTGAGGATGGTCGTTACAACGGGCCGCGGCAGCGCCAGCAGGTCCCGACGAGGGTGGTCGTTACAGCGGGCCGCGGCAGCGCCAGCAGGTCCCGACGAGGGTGGTCGTTACAACAGGCCGCGGCAGCGCCAGCAGGTCCCGACGAGGATGGATGTTGTAGAAGGCCGCGGCAGCGCCAGCAGGCAGGATGATGGTTCACAAGAGCGGGCTACGGCAGCGCCAGTAGTCCGTCAAGGCTGAGTTCTCTCGGTGTCTCTCGACTCCAGGATACAACTGCCTTCCTGCTCCGGAGTTGTCCCAGTTATAGGGCAGGCGCCCTTTGATGTCCGGACCCTCGCACTTGGATGTCGGAGGGCCCGGGATGAAGGTGTCCAGACACCCAGCAGGGGGTGGAGCCAGCGCCTGGGGGAGCTGGAGGCGATCGGCACCTGGCGGGGGAAGAGCTCTTGACACTTCGTTCTCCCATTGACCTGCCAAGTGGTCCGCTCACCTCCCGGGTGGACGGTGGTGCCGGGATGTCGGGGCCGGCCAGGCCCGGGGTTAGGGTCGGGGCGAGGCCACGCGGCCTCGTGGTGCAGGGCCCAAGATGGCGGCTTGAACCGGCCGGGGGAGCCGGTGGGGCTGGGCCCCGTGAGGAGTAGAGGTCCGAGGGCAGAAGATCCGTCGTGAGACGGGGTACCGGTGCTTTTCGTGGGTTATGCCTGGTGGGCCGGAGCTCGGGCCCTGTCGTGCGGGGAGGGAGCAAGCCCTTCGTGTGGCCTGTCCAACAATCAGCAAGTTCGCCTCTGCCAGAGTATTAAGCAAAATTAAAGTCGCGTTGGCCATCCCTGGATACGTGTTTCGAGGTTATTACCTCTCGTCAGCAGGGAATAGGCATGTGTGTAGGGTTGCTGCGTAGGCTGCCAAAAATTGTTCTCAGGTCCAGTACCGCTCGTGGCATTCAGGTGCGTAACCATGAGCTCGTCAGCCCCACCGGCTCAAGGGAGCCTGAATATTAACACAAATCCAATTGGTCGCACACTGCTCGTCCTACCAGCGTGTTACCCCAAAGCCTTATGGTCCATGAAGTCAGCATCAGTGAGTGCGCCTTTGCCAGAGTATTAAGCAAAATTAAAGTCGCGTTGGCCATCCCTGGACACGTGTTTCGAGGTTATTACCTCTCGTCAGCAGGGAATAGGCATGTGTGTAGGGTTGCTGCGTAGGCTGCCAAAAATTGTTCTCAGGTCCAGTACCGCTCGTGGCATTCAGGTGCGTAACCATGAGCTCGTCAGCCCCACCGGCTCAAGGGAGCCTGAATATTAACACAAATCCAATTGGTCGCACACTGCTCGTCCTACCAGCGTGTTACCCCAAAGCATTATGGTCCATGAAGTCAGCATCAGCGAGTGAGCCTCTGCCAGAGTATTAAGCAAAATTAAAGTCGCGTTGGCCATCCCTGAACACGTGTTTCGAGGTTATTACCTCTCGTCAGCAGGGAATAGGCATGTGTGTAGGGTTGCTGCGTAGGCTGCCAAAAATTGTTCTCAGGTCCAAAACCGCTCGTGGCATTCAGGTGCGTAACCATGAGCTCGTCAGCCCCACCGGCTCAAGGGAGCCTGAATATTAACACAAATCCAATTGGTCGCACACTGCTCATCCTACCAGCGTGTTACCCCAAAGCATTATGGACCATGAAGTCAGCATCAGCGAGTGCGCCTCTGCCAGAGTATTAAGCAAAATTAAAGTCGCGTTGGCCATCCCTGGACACGTGTTTCGAGGTTATTACCTCTCGTCAGCAGGGAATAGGCATGTGTGTAGGGTTGCTGCGTAGGCTGCCAAAAATTGTTCTCAGGTCCAGTACCGCTCGTGGCATTCAGGTGCGTAACCATGAGCTCGTCAGCCCCACCGGCTCAAGGGAGCCTGAATATTAACACAAATCCAATTGGTCGCACACTGCTCGTCCTACCAGCGTGTTACCCCAAAGCATTATGGTCCATGAAGTCAGCATCAGCGAGTGCGCCTCTGCCAGAGTATTAAGCAAAATTAAAGTCGCGTTGGCCATCCCTGGACACGTGTTTCGAGGTCATTACCTCTCGTCAGCAGGGAATAGGCATGTGTGTAGGGTTGCTGTGTAGGCTGCCAAAAATTGTTCTCAGGTCCAGTACCGCTCGTGGCATTCAGGTGCGTAATCATGAGCTCGTCAGCCCCACTGGCTCAAGGGAGCCTGAATATTAACACAAATCCAATTGGTCGCACACTGCTCGTCCTACCAGCGTGTTACCCCAAAGCATTATGGTCCATGAAGTCAGCATCAGCGAGTGCGCCTCTGCCAGAGTATTAAGCAAAATTAAAGTCGCGTTGGCCATCCCTGGACACGTGTTTCGAGGTTATTACCTCTCATCAGCAGGGAATAGGCATGTGTGTAGGGTTGCTGCGTAGGCTGCCAAAAATTTTTCTCAGGTCCAGTACCGCTCGTGGCATTCAGGTGCGTAACCATGAGCTCGTCAGCCCCACCGGCTCAAGGGAGCCTGAATAATAACACAAATCCAATTGGTCTCACACTGCTCGTCCTACCAGCGTGTTACCCCAAAGCATTATGGTCCATGAAGTCAGCATCAGCGAGTGAGCCTCTGCCAGAGTATTAAGCAAAATTAAAGTCGCGTTGGCCATCGCTGGACATGTGTTTCGAGGTTATTACCTCTCGTCAGCAGGAAATAGGCATGTGTGTAGGGTTGCTGCGTAGGCTGCCAAAAATTGTTCTCAGGTCCAGTACCGCTCGTGGCATTCAGGTGCGTAACCATGAGCTCGTCAGCCCCACCGGCTAAAGGGAGCCTGAATATTAACACAAATCCAATTGGTCGCACACTGCTTGTCCTACCAGCGTGTTACCCCAAAGCATTATGGTCCATGAAGTCAGCATCAGCGAGTGCGCCTCTGCCAGAGTATTAAGCAAAATTAAAGTCGCGTTGGCCATCCCTGGACACGTGTTTCGAGGTTATTACCTCTCGTCAGCAGGGAATAGGCATGTGTGTAGGGTTGCTGCGTAGGCTGCCAAAAATTGTTCTCAGGTCCAGTACCGCTCGTGGCATTCAGGTGCGTAACCATGAGCTCGTCAGCCCCACCGGCTCAAGGGAGCCTGAATATTAACACAAATCCAATTGGTCGCACACTGCTCGTCCTACCAGCGTGTTACCCCAAAGCATTATGGTCCATGAAGTCAGCATCAGCGAGTGCGCCTCTGCCAGAGTATTAAGCAAAATTAAAGTCGCGTTGGCCATCCCTGGACACGTGTTTCGAGGTCATTACCTCTCGTCAGCAGGGAATAGGCATGTGTGTAGGGTTGCTGTGTAGGCTGCCAAAAATTGTTCTCAGGTCCAGTACCGCTCGTGGCATTCAGGTGCGTAATCATGAGCTCGTCAGCCCCACTGGCTCAAGGGAGCCTGAATATTAACACAAATCCAATTGGTCGCACACTGCTCGTCCTACCAGCGTGTTACCCCAAAGCATTATGGTCCATGAAGTCAGCATCAGCGAGTGCGCCTCTGCCAGAGTATTAAGCAAAATTAAAGTCGCGTTGGCCATCCCTGGACACGTGTTTCGAGGTTATTACCTCTCATCAGCAGGGAATAGGCATGTGTGTAGGGTTGCTGCGTAGGCTGCCAAAAATGTTTCTCAGGTCCAGTACCGCTTGTGGCATTCAGGTGCGTAACCATGAGCTCGTCAGCCCCACCGGCTCAAGGGAGCCTGAATAATAACACAAATCCAATTGGTCGCACACTGCTCGTCCTACCAGCGTGTTACCCCAAAGCATTATGGTCCATGAAGTCAGCATCAGCGAGTGAGCCTCTGCCAGAGTATTAAGCAAAATTAAAGTCGCGTTGGCCATCGCTGGACATGTGTTTCGAGGTTATTACCTCTCGTCAGCAGGAAATAGGCATGTGTGTAGGGTTGCTGCGTAGGCTGCCAAAAATTGTTCTCAGGTCCAGTACCGCTCGTGGCATTCAGGTGCGTAACCATGAGCTCGTCAGCCCCACCGGCTAAAGGGAGCCTGAATATTAACACAAATCCAATTGGTCGCACACTGCTCATCCTACCAGCGTGTTACCCCAAAGCATTATGGTCCATGAAGTCAGCATCAGCGAGTGCGCCTCTGCCAGAGTATTAAGCAAAATTAAAGTCGCGTTGGCAATCCCTGGACACGTGTTTTGAGGTTATTACCTCTCGTCAGAAGGGAATAGGCATGTGTGTAGGGTTGCTGCGTAGGCTGCCAAAAATTGTTCTCAGGTCCAGTACCGCTCGTGGCATTCAGGTGCTTAACCATGAGCTCGTCAGCCCCACCGGCTCAAGGGAGCCTGAATATTAACACAAATCCAATTGGTCGCACACTGCTTGTCCTACCAGCGTGTTACCCCAAAGCATTATGGTCCATGAAGTCAGCATCAGCGAGTGCGCCTCTGCCAGAGTATTAAGCAAAATTAAAGTCGCGTTGGCCATCCCTGGACACGTGTTTTGAGGTTATTACCTCTCGTCAGCAGGGAATAGGCATGTGTGTAGGGTTGCTGTGTAGGCTGCCAAAATTGTTCTCAGGTCCAGTACCGCTCGTGGCATTCAGGTGCGTAACCATGAGCTCGTCAGCCCCACCGGCTCAAGGGAGCCTGAACATTAACACAAATCCAATTGGTCGCACACTGCTCGTCCTACCAGCGTGTTACCCCAAAGCATTATGGTCCATGAAGTCAGCATCAGCGAGTTCGCCTCTGCCAGAGTATTAAGCAAAATTAAAGTTGCGTTGGCCATCCCTGGATACGTGTTTCGAGGTTATTACCTCTCGTCAGCAGGGAATAGGCATGTGTGTAGGGTTGCTGCGTAGGCTGCCAAAAATTGTTCTCAGGTCCAGTACCGCTCGTGGCATTCAGGTGCGTAACCATGAGCTCGTCAGCCCCACCGGCTCAAGGGAGCCTGAATATTAACACAAATCCAATTGGTCGCACACTGCTCGTCCTACCAGCGTGTTACCCCAAAGCATTATGGTCCATGAAGTCAGCATCAGCGAGTGAGCCTCTGCCAGAGTATTAAGCAAAATTAAAGTCGCGTTGGCCATCCCTGGACACGTGTTTCGAGGTTATTACCTCTCGTGAGCAGGGAATAGGCATGTGTGTAGGGTTGCTGCGTAGGCTGCTAAAAATTGTTCTCAGGTCCAAAACGGCTCGTGGCATTCAGGTGCGTAACCATGAGCTCGTCAGCCCCACCGGCTCAAGGGAGCCTGAATATTAACACAAATCCAATTGGTCGCACACTGCTCATCCTACCAGCGTGTTACCCCAAAGCATTATGGACCATGAAGTCAGCATCAGCGAGTGCGCCTCTGCCAGAGTATTAAGCAAAATTAAAGTCGCGTTGGCCATCCCTGGACACGTGTTTCGAGGTTATTACCTCTCGTCAGCAGGGAATAGGCATGTGTGTAGGGTTGCTGCGTAGGCTGCCAAAAATTGTTCTCAGGTCCAGTACCGCTCGTGGCATTCAGGTGCGTAACCATGAGCTCATCAGCCCCACCGGCTCAAGGGAGCCTGAATATTAACACAAATCCAATTGGTCGCACACTGCTCGTCCTACCAGCGTGTTACCCCAAAGCATTATGGTCCATGAAGTCAGCATCAGCGAGTGCGCCTCTGCCAGAGTATTAAGCAAAATTAAAGTCGCGTTGGCCATCCCTGGACACGTGTTTCGAGGTCATTACCTCTCGTCAGCAGGGAATAGGCATGTGTGTAGGGTTGCTGTGTAGGCTGCCAAAAATTGTTCTCAGGTCCAGTACCGCTCGTGGCATTCAGGTGCGTAACCATGAGCTCGTCAGCCCCACCGGCTCAAGGGAGCCTGAATATTAACACAAATCCAATTGGTCGCACACTGCTCGTCCTACCAGCGTGTTACCCCAAAGCATTATGGTCCATGAAGTCAGCATCAGCGAGTTCGCCTCTGCCAGAGTATTAAGCAAAATTAAAGTTGCGTTGGCCATCCCTGGATACGTGTTTTGAGGTAATTACCTCTCGTCAGCAGGGAATAGGCATGTGTGTAGGGTTGCTGCGTAGGCTGCCAAAAATTGTTCTCAGGTCCAGTACCGCTCGTGGCATTCAGGTGCGTAACCATGAGCTCGTCAGCCCCACCGGCTCAAGGGAGCCTGAATATTAACACAAATCCAATTGGTCGCACACTGCTCGTCCTACCAGCGTGTTACCCCAAAGCATTATGGTCCATGAAGTCAGCATCAGTGAGTGCGCCTTTGCCAGAGTATTAAGCAAAATTAAAGTCGCGTTGGCCATCCCTGGACACGTGTTTCGAGGTTATTACCTCTCGTCAGCAGGGAATAGGCATGTGTGTAGGGTTGCTGCGTAGGCTGCCAAAAATTGTTCTCAGGTCCAGTACCGCTCGTGGCATTCAGGTGCGTAACCATGAGCTCGTCAGCCCCACCGGCTCAAGGGAGCCTGAATATTAACACAAATCCAATTGGTCGCACACTGCTCGTCCTACCAGCGTGTTACCCCAAAGCATTATGGTCCATGAAGTCAGCATCAGCGAGTGAGCCTCTGCCAGAGTATTAAGCAAAATTAAAGTCGCGTTGGCCATCCCTGGACACGTGTTTTGAGGTTATTACCTCTCGTCAGCAGGGAATAGGCATGTGTGTAGGGTTGCTGCGTAGGCTGCCAAAAATTGTTCTCAGGTCCAAAACCGCTCGTGGCATTCAGGTGCGTAACCATGAGCTCGTCAGCCCCACCGGCTCAAGGGAGCCTGAATATTAACACAAATCCAATTGGTCGCACACTGCTCATCCTACCAGCGTGTTACCCCAAAGCATTATGGACCATGAAGTCAGCATCAGCGAGTGCGCCTCTGCCAGAGTATTAAGCAAAATTAAAGTCGCGTTGGCCATCCCTGGACACGTGTTTCGAGGTTATTACCTCTCGTCAGCAGGGAATAGGCATGTGTGTAGGGTTGCTGCGTAGGCTGCCAAAAATTGTTCTCAGGTCCAGTACCGCTCGTGGCATTCAGGTGCGTAACCATGAGCTCGTCAGCCCCACCGGCTCAAGGGAGCCTGAATATTAACACAAATCCAATTGGTCGCACACTGCTCGTCCTACCAGCGTGTTACCCCAAAGCATTATGGTCCATGAAGTCAGCATCAGCGAGTGCGCCTCTGCCAGAGTATTAAGCAAAATTAAAGTCGCGTTGGCCATCCCTGGACACGTGTTTCGAGGTCATTACCTCTCGTCAGCAGGGAATAGGCATGTGTGTAGGGTTGCTGTGTAGGCTGCCAAAAATTGTTCTCAGGTCCAGTACCGCTCGTGGCATTCAGGTGCGTAATCATGAGCTCGTCAGCCCCACTGGCTCAAGGGAGCCTGAATATTAACACAAATCCAATTGGTCGCACACTGCTCGTCCTACCAGCGTGTTACCCCAAAGCATTATGGTCCATGAAGTCAGTATCAGCGAGTGCGCCTCTGCCAGAGTATTAAGCAAAATTAAAGTCGCGTTGGCCATCCCTGGACACGTGTTTCGAGGTTATTACCTCTCATCAGCAGGGAATAGGCATGTGTGTAGGGTTGCTGCGTAGGCTGCCAAAAATTTTTCTCAGGTCCAGTACCGCTCGTGGCATTCAGGTGCGTAACCATGAGCTCGTCAGCCCCACCGGCTCAAGGGAGCCTGAATAATAACACAAATCCAATTGGTCGCACACTGCTCGTCCTACCAGCGTGTTACCCCAAAGCATTATGGTCCATGAAGTCAGCATCAGCGAGTGAGCCTCTGCCAGAGTATTAAGCAAAATTAAAGTCGCGTTGGCCATCGCTGGACATGTGTTTCGAGGTTATTACCTCTCGTCAGCAGGAAATAGGCATGTGTGTAGGGTTGCTGCGTAGGCTGCCAAAAATTGTTCTCAGGTCCAGTACCGCTCGTGGCATTCAGGTGCGTAACCATGAGCTCGTCAGCCCCACCGGCTAAAGGGAGCCTGAATATTAACACAAATCCAATTGGTCGCACACTGCTCATCCTACCAGCGTGTTACCCCAAAGCATTATGGTCCATGAAGTCAGCATCAGCGAGTGCGCCTCTGCCAGAGTATTAAGCAAAATTAAAGTCGCGTTGGCAATCCCTGGACACGTGTTTTGAGGTTATTACCTCTCGTCAGAAGGGAATAGGCATGTGTGTAGGGTTGCTGCGTAGGCTGCCAAAAATTGTTCTCAGGTCCAGTACCGCTCGTGGCATTCAGGTGCTTAACCATGAGCTCGTCAGCCCCACCGGCTCAAGGGAGCCTGAATATTAACACAAATCCAATTGGTCGCACACTGCTTGTCCTACCAGCGTGTTACCCCAAAGCATTATGGTCCATGAAGTCAGCATCAGCGAGTGCGCCTCTGCCAGAGTATTAAGCAAAATTAAAGTCGCGTTGGCCATCCCTGGACACGTGTTTCGAGGTCATTACCTCTCGTCAGCAGGGAATAGGCATGTGTGTAGGGTTGCTGTGTAGGCTGCCAAAAATTGTTCTCAGGTCCAGTACCGCTCGTGGCATTCAGGTGCGTAACCATGAGCTCGTCAGCCCCACCGGCTCAAGGGAGCCTGAATATTAACACAAATCCAATTGGTCGCACACTGCTCGTCCTACCAGCGTGTTACCCCAAAGCATTATGGTCCATGAAGTCAGCATCAGCGAGTTCGCCTCTGCCAGAGTATTAAGCAAAATTAAAGTTGCGTTGGCCATCCCTGGATACGTGTTTTGAGGTTATTACCTCTCGTCAGCAGGGAATAGGCATGTGTGTAGGGTTGCTGCGTAGGCTGCCAAAAATTGTTCTCAGGTCCAGTACCGCTCGTGGCATTCAGGTGCGTAACCATGAGCTCGTCAGCCCCACCGGCTCAAGGGAGCCTGAATATTAACACAAATCCAATTGGTCGCACACTGCTCGTCCTACCAGCGTGTTACCCCAAAGCATTATGGTCCATGAAGTCAGCATCAGTGAGTGCGCCTTTGCCAGAGTATTAAGCAAAATTAAAGTCGCGTTGGCCATCCCTGGACACGTGTTTCGAGGTTATTACCTCTCGTCAGCAGGGAATAGGCATGTGTGTAGGGTTGCTGCGTAGGCTGCCAAAAATTGTTCTCAGGTCCAGTACCGCTCGTGGCATTCAGGTGCGTAACCATGAGCTCGTCAGCCCCACCGGCTCAAGGGAGCCTGAATATTAACACAAATCCAATTGGTCGCACACTGCTCGTCCTACCAGCGTGTTACCCCAAAGCATTATGGTCCATGAAGTCAGCATCAGCGAGTGAGCCTCTGCCAGAGTATTAAGCAAAATTAAAGTCGCGTTGGCCATCCCTGGACACGTGTTTTGAGGTTATTACCTCTCGTCAGCAGGGAATAGGCATGTGTGTAGGGTTGCTGCGTAGGCTGCCAAAAATTGTTCTCAGGTCCAAAACCGCTCGTGGCATTCAGGTGCGTAACCATGAGCTCGTCAGCCCCACCGGCTCAAGGGAGCCTGAATATTAACACAAATCCAATTGGTCGCACACTGCTCATCCTACCAGCGTGTTACCCCAAAGCATTATGGACCATGAAGTCAGCATCAGCGAGTGCGCCTCTGCCAGAGTATTAAGCAAAATTAAAGTCGCGTTGGCCATCCCTGGACACGTGTTTCGAGGTTATTACCTCTCGTCAGCAGGGAATAGGCATGTGTGTAGGGTTGCTGCGTAGGCTGCCAAAAATTGTTCTCAGGTCCAGTACCGCTCGTGGCATTCAGGTGCGTAACCATGAGCTCGTCAGCCCCACCGGCTCAAGGGAGCCTGAATATTAACACAAATCCAATTGGTCGCACACTGCTCGTCCTACCAGCGTGTTACCCCAAAGCATTATGGTCCATGAAGTCAGCATCAGCGAGTGCGCCTCTGCCAGAGTATTAGGCAAAATTAAAGTCGCGTTGGCCATCCCTGGACACGTGTTTCGAGGTCATTACCTCTCGTCAGCAGGGAATAGGCATGTGTGTAGGGTTGCTGTGTAGGCTGCCAAAAATTGTTCTCAGGTCCAGTACCGCTCGTGGCATTCAGGTGCGTAATCATGAGCTCGTCAGCCCCACTGGCTCAAGGGAGCCTGAATATTAACACAAATCCAATTGGTCGCACACTGCTCGTCCTACCATCGTGTTACCCCAAAGCATTATGGTCCATGAAGTCAGCATCAGCGAGTGCGCCTCTGCCAGAGTATTAAGCAAAATTAAAGTCGCGTTGGCCATCCCTGGACACGTGTTTCGAGATTATTACCTCTCATCAGCAGGGAATAGGCATGTGTGTAGGGTTGCTGCGTAGGCTGCCAAAAATTTTTCTCAGGTCCAGTACCGCTCGTGGCATTCAGGTGCGTAACCATGAGCTCGTCAGCCCCACCGGCTCAAGGGAGCCTGAATAATAACACAAATCCAATTGGTCGCACACTGCTCGTCCTACCAGCGTGTTACCCCAAAGCATTATGGTCCATGAAGTCAGCATCAGCGAGTGAGCCTCTGCCAGAGTATTAAGCAAAATTAAAGTCGCGTTGGCCATCGCTGGACATGTGTTTCGAGGTTATTACCTCTCGTCAGCAGGAAATAGGCATGTGTGTAGGGTTGCTGCGTAGGCTGCCAAAAATTGTTCTCAGGTCCAGTACCGCTCGTGGCATTCAGGTGCGTAACCATGAGCTCGTCAGCCCCACCGGCTAAAGGGAGCCTGAATATTAACACAAATCCAATTGGTCGCACACTGCTCATCCTACCAGCGTGTTACCCCAAAGCATTATGGTCCATGAAGTCAGCATCAGCGAGTGCGCCTCTGCCAGAGTATTAAGCAAAATTAAAGTCGCGTTGGCAATCCCTGGACACGTGTTTTGAGGTTATTACCTCTCGTCAGAAGGGAATAGGCATGTGTGTAGGGTTGCTGCGTAGGCTGCCAAAAATTGTTCTCAGGTCCAGTACCGCTCGTGGCATTCAGGTGCTTAACCATGAGCTCGTCAGCCCCACCGGCTCAAGGGAGCCTGAATATTAACACAAATCCAATTGGTCGCACACTGCTTGTCCTACCAGCGTGTTACCCCAAAGCATTATGGTCCATGAAGTCAGCATCAGCGAGTGCGCCTCTGCCAGAGTATTAAGCAAAATTAAAGTCGCGTTGGCCATCCCTGGACACGTGTTTTGAGGTTATTACCTCTCGTCAGCAGGGAATAGGCATGTGTGTAGGGTTGCTGTGTAGGCTGCCAAAATTGTTCTCAGGTCCAGTACCGCTCGTGGCATTCAGGTGCGTAACCATGAGCTCGTCAGCCCCACCGGCTCAAGGGAGCCTGAACATTAACACAAATCCAATTGGTCGCACACTGCTCATCCTACCAGCGTGTTACCCCAAAGCATTATGGACCATGAAGTCAGCATCAGCGAGTGCGCCTCTGCCAGAGTATTAAGCAAAATTAAAGTCGCGTTGGCCATCCCTGGACACGTGTTTCGAGGTTATTACCGCTCGTCAGCAGGGAATAGGCATGTGTGTAGGGTTGCTGCGTAGGCTGCCAAAAATTGTTCTCAGGTCCAGTACCGCTCGTGGCATTCAGGTGCGTAACCATGAGCTCGTCAGCCCCACCGGCTCAAGGGAGCCTGAATATTAACACAAATCCAATTGGTCGCACACTGCTCGTCCTACCAGCGTGTTACCCCAAAGCATTATGGTCCATGAAGTCAGCATCAGCGAGTGCGCCTCTGCCAGAGTATTAAGCAAAATTAAAGTCGCGTTGGCCATCCCTGGACACGTGTTTCGAGGTCATTACCTCTCGTCAGCAGGGAATAGGCATGTGTGTAGGGTTGCTGTGTAGGCTGCCAAAAATTGTTCTCAGGTCCAGTACCGCTCGTGGCATTCAGGTGCGTAATCATGAGCTCGTCAGCCCCACTGGCTCAAGGGAGCCTGAATATTAACACAAATCCAATTGGTCGCACACTGCTCGTCCTACCAGCGTGTTACCCCAAAGCATTATGGTCCATGAAGTCAGCATCAGCGAGTGCGCCTCTGCCAGAGGATTAAGCAAAATTAAAGTCGCGTTGGCCAACCCTGGACACGTGTTTCGAGGTTATTACCTCTCATCAGCAGGGAATAGGCATGTGTGTAGGGTTGCTGCGTAGGCTGCCAAAAAATTTTCTCAGGTCCAGTACCGCTCGTGGCATTCAGGTGCGTAACCATGAGCTCGTCAGCCCCACCGGCTCAAGGGAGCCTGAATAATAACACAAATCCAATTGGTCGCACACTGCTCGTCCTACCAGCGTGTTACCCCAAAGCATTATGGTCCATGAAGTCAGCATCAGCGAGTGAGCCTCTGCCAGAGTATTAAGCAAAATTAAAGTCGCGTTGGCCATCGCTGGACATGTGTTTCGAGGTTATTACCTCTCGTCAGCAGGAAATAGGCATGTGTGTAGGGTTGCTGCGTAGGCTGCCAAAAATTGTTCTCAGGTCCAGTACCGCTCGTGGCATTCAGGTGCGTAACCATGAGCTCGTCAGCCCCACCGGCTAAAGGGAGCCTGAATATTAACACAAATCCAATTGGTCGCACACTGCTCATCCTACCAGCGTGTTACCCCAAAGCATTATGGTCCATGAAGTCAGCATCAGCGAGTGCGCCTCTGCCAGAGTATTAAGCAAAATTAAAGTCGCGTTGGCAATCCCTGGACACGTGTTTTGAGGTTATTACCTCTCGTCAGAAGGGAATAGGCATGTGTGTAGGGTTGCTGCGTAGGCTGCCAAAAATTGTTCTCAGGTCCAGTACCGCTCGTGGCATTCAGGTGCTTAACCATGAGCTCGTCAGCCCCACCGGCTCAAGGGAGCCTGAACATTAACACAAATCCAATTGGTCGCACACTGCTCGTCCTACCAGCGTGTTACCCCAAAGCATTATGGTCCATGAAGTCAGCATCAGCGAGTTCGCCTCTGCCAGAGTATTAAGCAAAATTAAAGTTGCGTTGGCCATCCCTGGATACGTGTTTCGAGGTTATTACCTCTCGTCAGCAGGGAATAGGTATGTGTGTAGGGTTGCTGCGTAGGCTGCCAAAAATTGTTCTCAGGTCCAGTACCGCTCGTGGCATTCAGGTGCGTAACCATGAGCTCGTCAGCCCCACCGGCTCAAGGGAGCCTGAATATTAACACAAATCCAATTGGTCGCACACTGCTCGTCCTACCAGCGTGTTACCCCAAAGCATTATGGTCCATGAAGTCAGCATCAGCGAGTGAGCCTCTGCCAGAGTATTAAGCAAAATTAAAGTCGCGTTGGCCATCCCTGGACACGTGTTTCGAGGTTATTACCTCTCGTGAGCAGGGAATAGGCATGTGTGTAGGGTTGCTGCGTAGGCTGCCAAAAATTGTTCTCAGGTCCAAAACGGCTCGTGGCATTCAGGTGCGTAACCATGAGCTCGTCAGCCCCACCGGCTCAAGGGAGCCTGAATATTAACACAAATCCAATTGGTCGCACACTGCTCATCCTACCAGCGTGTTACCCCAAAGCATTATGGACCATGAAGTCAGCATCAGCGAGTGCGCCTCTGCCAGAGTATTAAGCAAAATTAAAGTCGCGTTGGCCATCCCTGGACACGTGTTTCGAGGTTATTACCTCTCGTCAGCAGGGAATAGGCATGTGTGTAGGGTTGCTGCGTAGGCTGCCAAAAATTGTTCTCAGGTCCAGTACCGCTCGTGGCATTCAGGTGCGTAACCATGAGCTCGTCAGCCCCACCGGCTCAAGGGAGCCTGAATATTAACACAAATCCAATTGGTCGCACACTGCTCGTCCTACCAGCGTGTTACCCCAAAGCATTATGGTCCATGAAGTCAGCATCAGCGAGTGCGCCTCTGCCAGAGTATTAAGCAAAATTAAAGTCGCGTTGGCCATCCCTGGACACGTGTTTCGAGGTCATTACCTCTCGTCAGCAGGGAATAGGCATGTGTGTAGGGTTGCTGTGTAGGCTGCCAAAAATTGTTCTCAGGTCCAGTACCGCTCGTGGCATTCAGGTGCGTAACCATGAGCTCGTCAGCCCCACCGGCTCAAGGGAGCCTGAATATTAACACAAATCCAATTGGTCGCACACTGCTCGTCCTACCTGCGTGTTACCCCAAAGCATTATGGTCCATGAAGTCAGCATCAGCGAGTTCGCCTCTGCCAGAGTATTAAGCAAAATTAAAGTTGCGTTGGCCATCCCTGGATACGTGTTTTGAGGTTATTACCTCTCGTCAGCAGGGAATAGGCATGTGTGTAGGGTTGCTGCGTAGGCTTCCAAAAATTGTTCTCAGGTCCAGTACCGCTCGTGGCATTCAGGTGCGTAACCATGAGCTCGTCCGTCCCACCGGCTCAAGGGAGCCTGAATATTAACACAAATCCAATTGGTCGCACACTGCTCGTCCTACCAGCGTGTTACCCCAAAGCATTATGGTCCATGAAGTCAGCATCAGCGAGTGAGCCTCTGCCAGAGTATTAAGCAAAATTAAAGTCGCGTTGGCCATCCCTGGACACGTGTTTCGAGGTTATTACCTCTCGTGAGCAGGGAATAGGCATGTGTGTAGGGTTGCTGCGTAGGCTGCCAAAAATTGTTCTCAGGTCCAAAACGGCTCGTGGCATTCAGGTGCGTAACCATGAGCTCGCCAGCCCCACCGGCTCAAGGGAGCCTGAATATTAACACAAATCCAATTGGTCGCACACTGCTCGTCCTACCAGCGTGTTACCCCAAAGCATTATGGTCCATGAAGTCAGCATCAGCGAGTGCGCCTCTGCCAGAGTATTAAGCAAAATTAAAGTCGCGTTGGCCATCCCTGGACACGTGTTTCGAGGTTATTACCTCTCGTCAGCAGGGAATAGGCATGTGTGTAGGGTTGCTGCGTAGGCTGCCAAAAATTGTTCTCAGGTCCAGTACCGCTCGTGGCATTCAGGTGCGTAACCATGAGCTCGTCAGCCCCACCGGCTCAAGGGAGCCTGAATATTAACACAAATCCAATTGGTCGCACACTGCTCGTCCTACCAGCGTGTTACCCCAAAGCATTATGGTCCATGAAGTCAGCATCAGCGAGTGCGCCTCTGCCAGAGTATTAAGCAAAATTAAAGTCGCGTTGGCCATCCCTGGACACGTGTTTCGAGGTCATTACCTCTCGTCAGCAGGGAATAGGCATGTGTGTAGGGTTGCTGTGTAGGCTGCCAAAAATTGTTCTCAGGTCCAGTACCGCTCGTGGCATTCAGGTGCGTAACCATGAGCTCGTCAGCCCCACTGGCTCAAGGGAGCCTGAATATTAACACAAATCCAATTGGTCGCACACTGCTCGTCCTACCAGCGTGTTACCCCAAAGCATTATGGTCCATGAAGTCAGCATCAGCGAGTGCGCCTCTGCCAGAGTATTAAGCAAAATTAAAGTCGCGTTGGCCATCCCTGGACACGTGTTTCGAGGTTATTACCTCTCATCAGCAGGGAATAGGCATGTGTGTAGGGTTGCTGCGTAGGCTGCCAAAATTTTTTCTCAGGTTCAGTACCGCTCGTGGCATTCAGGTGCGTAACCATGAGCTCGTCAGCCCCACCGGCTCAAGGGAGCCTGAATAATAACACAAATCCAATTGGTCGCACACTGCTCGTCCTACCAGCGTGTTACCCCAAAGCATTATGGTCCATGAAGTCAGCATCAGCGAGTGAGCCTCTGCCAGAGTATTAAGCAAAATTAAAGTCGCGTTGGCCATCGCTGGACATGTGTTTCGAGGTTATTACCTCTCGTCAGCAGGGAATAGCCATGTGTAGGGTTGCTGCGTAGGCTGCCAACAATTGTTCTCAGGTCCAGTACCGCTCGTGGCATTCAGGTGCGTAACCATGAGCTCGTCAGCCCCACCGGCTCAAGGGAGCCTGAATATTAACACAAATCCAATTGGTCGCACACTGCTCGTCCTACCAGCGTGTTACCCCAAAGCATTATGGTCCATGAAGTCAGCATCAGCGAGTGCGCCTCTGCCAGAGTATTAACCAAAATTAAAGTTGCGTTGGCCATCCCTGGACACGTGTTTCGAGGTTATTACCTCTCGTCAGCAGGGAATAGGCATGTGTGTAGGGTTGCTGCGTAGGCTGCCAAAAATTGTTCTAAGGTCCAGTACCGCTCGTGGCATTCAGGTGCGTAACCATGAGCTCGTCAGCCCCACCGGCTCAAGGGAGCCTGAATATTAACACAAATCCAATTGGTCGCACACTGCTCATCCTACCAGCGTGTTACCCCAAAGCATTATGGTCCATGAAGTCAGCATCAGTGAGTGCGCCTCTGCCAGAGTATTAAGCAAAATTAAAGTCGGGTTGGCCATCCCTGGACACGTGTTTCGAGGTTATTACCTCTCATCAGCAGGGAATAGGCATGTGTGTAGGGTTGCTGCGTAGGCTGCCAAAATTTTTTCTCAGGTTCAGTACCGCTCGTGGCATTCAGGTGCGTAACCATGAGCTCGTCAGCCCCACCGGCTCAAGGGAGCCTGAATAATAACACAAATCCAATTGGTCGCACACTGCTCGTCCTACCAGCGTGTTACCCCAAAGCATTATGGTCCATGAAGTCAGCATCAGCGAGTGAGCCTCTGCCAGAGTATTAAGCAAAATTAAAGTCGCGTTGGCCATCGCTGGACATGTGTTTCGAGGTTATTACCTCTCGTCAGCAGGGAATAGCCATGAGTAGGGTTGCTGCGTAGGCTGCCAACAATTGTTCTCAGGTCCAGTACCGCTCGTGGCATTCAGGTGCGTAACCATGAGCTCGTCAGCCCCACCGGCTCAAGGGAGCCTGAATATTAACACAAATCCAATTGGTCGCACACTGCTCGTCCTACCAGCGTGTTACCCCAAAGCATTATGGTCCATGAAGTCAGCATCAGCGAGTGCGCCTCTGCCAGAGTATTAACCAAAATTAAAGTTGCGTTGGCCATCCCTGGACACGTGTTTCGAGGTTATTACCTCTCGTCAGCAGGGAATAGGCATGTGTGTAGGGTTGCTGCGTAGGCTGCCAAAAATTGTTCTAAGGTCCAGTACCGCTCGTGGCATTCAGGTGCGTAACCATGAGCTCGTCAGCCCCACCGGCTCAAGGGAGCCTGAATATTAACACAAATCCAATTGGTCGCACACTGCTCATCCTACCAGCGTGTTACCCCAAAGCATTATGGTCCATGAAGTCAGCATCAGTGAGTGCGCCTCTGCCAGAGTTTTAAGCAAAATTAAAGTCGCGTTGGCCATCCCTGGACACGTGTTTCGAGGTTATTACCTCTCGTCAGCAGGGAATAGGCATGTGTGTAGGGTTGCTGCGTAGGCTGCCAAAAATTGTTCTCAGGTCCAGTACCGCTCGTGGCATTCAGGTGCGTAACCATGAGCTCGTCAGCCCCACCGGCTCAAGGGAGCCTGAATATTAACACAAATCCAATTGGTCGCACACTGCTCGTCCTACCAGCGTGTTACCCCAAAGCATTATGGTCCATGAAGTCAGCATCAGCAAGTTCGCCTCTGCCAGAGTATTAAGCAAAATTAAAGTCGCGTTGGCCATCCCTGGATACGTGTTTCGAGGTTATTACCTCTCGTCAGCAGGGAATAGGCATGTGTGTAGGGTTGCTGCGTAGGCTGCCAAAAATTGTTCTCAGGTCCAGTACCGCTCGTGGCATTCAGGTGCGTAACCATGAGCTCGTCAGCCCCACCGGCTCAAGGGAGCCTGAATATTAACACAAATCCAATTGGTCGCACACTGCTCGTCCTACCAGCGTGTTACCCCAAAGCATTGTGGTCCATGAAGTCAGCATCAGCGAGTGCGCCTCTGCCAGAGTATTAAGCAAAATTAAAGTCGCGTTGGCCATCCCTGGACACGTGTTTCGAGGTTATTACCTCTCGTCAGCAGGGAATAGGCATGTGTGTAGGGTTGCTGCGTAGGCTGCCAAAAATTGTTCTCAGGTCCAGTACCGCTCGTGGCATTCAGGTGCGTAACCATGAGCTCGTCAGCCCCACCGGCTCAAGGGAGCCTGAATATTAACACAAATCCAATTGGTCGCACACTGCTCGTCCTACCAGTGTGTTACCCCAAAGCATTATGGTCCATAAAGTCAGCATCAGCGAGTGCGCCTCTGCCAGAGTATTAAGCAAAATTAAAGTCGCGTTGGCCATCCCTGGACACGTGTTTCGAGGTAATTACCTCTCGTCAGCAGGGAATAGGCATGTGTGTAGAGTTGCTGCGTAGGCTGCCAAAAATTGTTCTCAGGTCCAGTACCGCTCGTGGCATTCAGCTGCGTAACCATGAGCTCGTCAGCCCCACCGGCTCAAGGGAGCCTGAATATTAACACAAATCCAATTGGTCGCACACTGCTCGTCCTACCAGCATGTTACCCCAAAGCATTATGGTCCATGAAGTCAGCATCAGCGAGTGCGCCTCTGCCAGAGTATTAAGCAAATCTAAAGTCGCGTTGGCCATCCCTGGACACGTGTTTCGAGGTTATTACCTCTCGTCAGCAGGGAATAGGCATGTGTGTAGGGTTGCTGCGTAGGCTGCCAAAAATTGTTCTCAGGTCCAGTACCGCTCGTGGCATTCAGGTGCGTAACCATGAGCTCGTCAGCCCCACCGGCTCAAGGGAGCCTGAATATTAACACAAATCCAATTGGTCGCACACTGCTCGTCCTACCAGCGTGTTACCCCAAAGCATTATGGTCCATGAAGTCAGCATCAGCGAGTGAGCCTCTGCCAGATTATTAAGCAAAATTAAAGTCGCGTTGGCCATCCCTGGACACGTGTTTCGAGGTTATTACCTCTCGTCAGCAGGGAATAGGCATGTGTGTAGGGTTGCTGCGTAGGCTGCCAAAAATTGTTCTCAGGTCCAAAACCGCTCGTGGCATTCAGGTGCGTAACCATGAGCTCGTCAGCCCCACCGGCTCAAGGGAGCCTGAATATTAACACAAATCCAATTGGTCGCACACTGCTCATCCTACCAGCGTGTTACCCCAAAGCATTATGGACCATGAAGTCAGCATCAGCGAGTGCGCCTCTGCCAGAGTATTAAGCAAAATTAAAGTCGCGTTGGCCATACCTGGACACGTGTTTCGAGGTTATTACCTCTCGTCAGCAGGGAATAGGCATGTGTGTAGGGTTGCTGCGTAGGCTGAGAAAAATTGTTCTCAGGTCCAGTACCGCTCGTGGCATTCAGGTGCGTAACCATGAGCTCGTCAGCCCCACCGGCTCAAGGGAGCCTGAATATTAACACAAATCCAATTGGTCGCACACTGCTCGTCCTACCAGCGTGTTACCCCAAAGCATTATGGTCCATGAAGTCAGCATCAGCAAGTTCGCCTCTGCCAGAGTATTAAGCAAAATTAAAGTCGCGTTGGCCATCCCTGGACACGTGTTTCGAGGTCATTACCTCTCATCAGCAGGGAATAGGCATGTGTGTAGGGTTGCAGTGTAGGCTGCCAAAAATTGTTCTCAGGTCCAGTACCGCTCGTGGCATTCAGGTGCGTAACCATGAGCTCGTCAGCCCCACCGGCTCAAGGGAGCCTGAACATTAACACAAATCCAATTGGTCGCACACTGCTCGTCCTACCAGTGTGTTACCCCAAAGCATTATGGTCCATGAAGTCAGCATCAGCGAGTTCGCCTCTGCCAGAGTATTAAGCAAAATTAAAGTTGCGTTGGCCATCCTTGGATACGTGTTTCGAGGTTATTACCTCTCGTCAGCAGGGAATAGGCATGTGTGTAGGGTTGCTGCGTAGGCTGCCAAAAATTGTTCTCAGGTCCAGTACCGCTCGTGGCATTCAGGTGCGTAACCATGAGCTCGTCAGCCCCACCGGCTCAAGGGAGCCTGAATATTAACACAAATCCAATTGGTCGCACACTGCTCGTCCTACCAGCGTGTTACCCCAAAGCATTATGGTCCATGAAGTCAGCATCAGCGAGTGAGCCTCTGCCAGAGTATTAAGCAAAATTAAAGTCGCGTTGGCCATCCCTGGACACGTGTTTCGAGGTTATTACCTCTCGTCAGCAGGGAATAGGCATGTGTGTAGGGTTGCTGCGTAGGCTGCCAAAAATTGTTCTCAGGTCCAAAACCGCTCGTGGCATTCAGTTGCGTAACCATGAGCTCGTCAGCCCCACCGGCTCAAGGGAGCCTGAATATTAACACAAATCCAATTGGTCGCACACTGCTCATCCTACCAGCGTGTTACCCCAAAGCATTATTGACCATGAAGTCAGCATCAGCGAGTGCGCCTCTGCCAGAGTATTAAGCAAAATTAAAGTCGCGTTGGCCATCCCTGGACACGTGTTTCGAGGTTATTACCTCTCGTCAGCAGGGAATAGGCATGTGTGTAGGGTTGCTGCTTAGGCTGCCAAAAATTGTTCTCAGGTCCAGTACCGCTCGTGGCATTCAGGTGCGTAACCATGAGCTCGTCAGCCCCACCGGCTCAAGGGAGCCTGAATATTAACACAAATCCAATTGGTCGCACACTGCTCGTCCTACCAGCGTGTTACCCCAAAGCATTATGGTCCATGAAGTCAGCATCAGCGAGTGCGCCTCTGCCAGAGTATTAAGCAAAATTAAAGTCGCATTGGCCATCCCTGGACACGTGTTTCGAGGTCATTACCTCTCGTCAGCAGGGAATAGGCATGTGTGTAGGGTTGCTGTGTAGGCTGCCAAAAATTGTTCTCAGGTCCAGTACCGCTCGTGGCATTCAGGTGCGTAACCATGAGCTCGTCAGCCCCACTGGCTCAAGGGAGCCTGAATATTAACACAAATCCAATTGGTCGCACACTGCTCGTCCTACCAGCGTGTTACCCCAAAGCATTATGGTCCATGAAGTCAGCATCAGCGAGTGCGCCTCTGCCACAGTATTAAGCAAAATTAAAGTCGCGTTGGCCATCCCTGGACACGTGTTTCGAGGTTATTACCTCTCATCAGCAGGGAATAGGCATGTGTGTAGGGTTGCTGCGTAGGCTGCCAAAAAATTTTCTCAGGTCCAGTACCGCTCGTGGCATTCAGGTGCGTAACCATGAGCTCATCAGCCCCACCGGCTCAAGGGAGCCTGAATAATAACACAAATCCAATTGGTCGCACACTGCTCGTCCTACCAGCGTGTTACCCCAAAGCATTATGGTCCATGAAGTCAGCATCAGCGAGTGAGCCTCTGCCAGAGTATTAAGCAAAATTAAAGTCGCGTTGGCCATCGCTGGACATGTGTTTCGAGGTTATTACCTCTCGTCAGCAGGAAATAGGCATGTGTGTAGGGTTGCTGCGTAGGCTGCCAAAAATTGTTCTCAGGTCCAGTACCGCTCGTGGCATTCAGGTGCGTAACCATGAGCTCGTCAGCCCCACCGGCTAAAGGGAGCCTGAATATTAACACAAATCCAATTGGTCGCACACTGCTCATCCTACCAGCGTGTTACCCCAAAGCATTATGGTCCATGAAGTCAGCATCAGCGAGTGCGCCTCTGCCAGAGTATTAAGCAAAATTAAAGTCGCGTTGGCAATCCCTGGACACGTGTTTCGAGGTTATTACCTCTCGTCAGAAGGGAATAGGCATGTGTGTAGGGTTGCTGCGTAGGCTGCCAAAAATTGTTCTCAGGTCCAGTACCGCTCGTGGCATTCAGGTGCTTAACCATGAGCTCGTCAGCCCCACCGGCTCAAGGGAGCCTGAATATTAACACAAATCCAATTGGTCGCACACTGCTCGTCCTACCAGCGTGTTACCCCAAAGCATTATGGTCCATGAAGTCAGCATCAGCGAGTGCGCCTCTGCCAGAGTATTAAGCAAAATTAAAGTCGCGTTGGCCATCCCTGGACACGTGTTTCGAGGTTATTACCTCTCGTCAGCAGGGAATAGGCATGTGTGTAGGGTTGCTGTGTAGGCTGCCAAAAATTGTTCTCAGGTCCAGTACCGCTCGTGGCATTCAGGTGCGTAACCATGAGCTCGTCAGCCCCACCGGCTCAAGGGAGCCTGAATATTAACACAAATCCAATTGGTCGCACACTGCTCGTCCTACCAGCGTGTTACCCCAAAGCATTATGGTCCATGAAGTCAGCATCAGCGAGTGTGCCTCTGCCAGAGTATTAAGCAAAATTAAAGTCGCGTTGGCCATCCCTGGACAAGTGTTTCGAGGTTATTACCTCTCGTCAGCAGGGAATAGGCATGTGTGTAGGGTTGCTGTGTAGGCTGCCAAAAATTGTTCTCAGGTCCAGTACCACTCGTGGCATTCAGGTGCGTAACCATGAGCTCGTCAGCCCCACCGGCTCAAGGGAGCCTGAATATTAACACAAATCCAATTGGTCGCACACTGCTCGTCCTACCAGCGTGTTACCCCAAAGCATTATGGTCCATGAAGTCAGCATCAGCGAGTGCGCCTCTGCCAGAGTATTAACCAAAATTAAAGTTGCGTTGGCCATCCCTGGACACGTGTTTCGAGGTTATTACCTCTCGTCAGTTGGGAATAGGCATGTGTGTAGGGTTGCTGCGTAGGCTGCCAAAAATTGTTCTAAGGTCCAGTACCGCTCGTGGCATTCAGGTGCGTAACCATGAGCTCGTCAGCCCCACCGGCTCAAGGGAGCCTGAATATTAACACAAATCCAATTGGTCGCACACTGCTCGTCCTACCAGCGTGTTACCCCAAAGCATTATGGTCCATGAAGTCAGCATCAGCGAGTGCGCCTCTGCCAGAGTATTAAGCAAAATTAAAGTCGCGTTGGCCATCCCTGGACACGTGTTTCGAGGTAATTACCTCTCGTCAGCAGGGAATAGGCATGTGTGTAGAGTTGCTGCGTAGGCTGCCAAAAATTGTTCTCAGGTCCAGTACCGCTCGTGGCATTCAGGTGCGTAACCATGAGCTCGTCAGCCCCACCGGCTCAAGGAAGCCTGAATATTAACACAAATCCAATTGGTCGCACACTGCTCGTCCTACCAGCGTGTTACCCCAAAGCATTATGGTCCATGAAGTCAGCATCAGCGAGTGCGCCTCTGCCAGAGTATTAAGCAAAATTAAAGTCGCGTTGGCCATCCCTGGACACGTGTTTCGAGGTTATTACCTCTCGTCAGCAGGGAATAGGCATGTGTGTAGGGTTGCTGCGTAGGCTGCCAAAAATTGTTCTCAGGTCCAGTACCGCTCGTGGCATTCAGGTGCGTAACCACGAGCTCGTCATCCCAACCGGCTCAAGGGAGCCTGAATATTAACACAAATCCAATTGGTCGCACACTGTTCATCCTACCAGCGTGTTACCCCAAAGCATTATGGTCCATGAAGTCAGCATCAGCGAGTGCGCCTCTGCCAGAGTATTAAGCAAAATTAATGTCGCGTTGGCCATCCCTGGACACGTGTTTCGAGGTTATTACCTCTCATCAGCAGGGAATAGGCATGTGTGTAGGGTTGCTGTGTAGTCTGCCAAAAATTGTTCTCAGGTCCAGTACCGCTCGAGGCATTGAGGTGCGTAACCATGAGCTCGTCAGCCCCACCGGCTCAAGGGAGCCTGAATATTAACACAAATCTAATTGGTCGCACACTGCTCGTCCTACCAGCGTGTTACCCCAAAGCATTATGGTCCATGAAGTCAGCATCAGCGAGTGCGCCTCTGCCAGAATATTAAGCAAAATTAAAGTCGCGTTGGCCATCCCTGGACACGTGTTTCGAGGTTATTACCTCTCGTCAGCAGGGAATAGGCATGTGTGTAGGGTTGCTGCGTAGGCTGCCAAAAATTGTTCTCAGGTCCAAAACCGCTCGTGGCATTCAGGTGCGTAACCATGAGCTCGCCAGCCCCACCGGCTCAAGGGAGCCTGAATATTAACACAAATCCAATTGGTCGCACACTGCTCATCCTACCAGCGTGTTACCCCAAAGCATTATGGACCATGAAGTCAGCATCAGCGAGTGCGCCTCTTCCAGAGTATTAAGCAAAATTAAAGTCGCGTTGGCCATCCCTGGACACGTGTTTCGAGGTCATTACCTCTCGTCAGCAGGGAATAGGCATGTGTGTAGGGTTGCTGTGTAGGCTGCCAAAATTTTTTCTCAGGTCCAGTACCGCTCGTGGCATTCAGGTGCGTAACCATGAGCTCGTCAGCCCCACCGGCTCAAGGGAGCCTGAATAATAACACAAATCCAATTGGTCGCACACTGCTCGTCCTACCAGCGTGTTACCCCAAAGCATTATGGTCCATGAAGTCAGCATCAGCGAATGAGCCTCTGCCAGAGTATTAAGCAAAATTAAAGTCGCGTTGGCCATCCCTGGACACGTGTTTCGAGGTTATTACCTCTCGTCAGCAGGGAATAGGCATGTGTGTAGGGTTGCTGCGTAGGCTGCCAAAAATTGTTCTCAGGTCCAAAACCGCTCGTGGCATTCAGTTGCGTAACCATGAGCTCGTCAGCCCCACCGGCTCAAGGGAGCCTGAATATTAACACAAATCCAATTGGTCGCACACTGCTCATCCTACCAGCGTGTTACCCCAAAGCATTATTGACCATGAAGTCAGCATCAGCGAGTGCGCCTCTGCCAGAGTATTAAGCAAAATTAAAGTCGCGTTGGCCATCCCTGGACACGTGTTTCGAGGTTATTACCTCTCGTCAGCAGGGAATAGGCATGTGTGTAGGGTTGCTGCTTAGGCTGCCAAAAATTGTTCTCAGGTCCACTACCGCTCGTGGCATTCAGGTGCGTAACCATGAGCTCGTCAGCCCCACCGGCTCAAGGGAGCCTGAATATTAACACAAATCCAATTGGTCGCACACTGCTCGTCCTACCAGCGTGTTACCCCAAAGCATTATGGTCCATGAAGTCAGCATCAGCGAGTGCGCCTCTGCCAGAGTATTAAGCAAAATTAAAGTCGCGTTGGCCATCCCTGGACACGTGTTTCGAGGTCATTACCTCTCGTCAGCAGGGAATAGGCATGTGTGTAGGGTTGCTGTGTAGGCTGCCAAAAATTGTTCTCAGGTCCAGTACCGCTCGTGGCATTCAGGTGCGTAACCATGAGCTCGTCAGCCCCACTGGCTCAAGGGAGCCTGAATATTAACACAAATCCAATTGGTCGCACACTGCTCGTCCTACCAGCGTGTTACCCCAAAGCATTATGGTCCATGAAGTCAGCATCAGCGAGTGCGCCTCTGCCAGAGTATTAAGCAAAATTAAAGTCGCGTTGGCCATCCCTGGACACGTGTTTCGAGGTTATTACCTCTCATCAGCAGGGAATAGGCATGTGTGTAGGGTTGCTGCGTAGGCTGCCAAAAATTTTTCTCAGGTCCAGTACCGCTCGTGGCATTCAGGTGCGTAACCATGAGCTCATCAGCCCCACCGGCTCAAGGGAGCCTGAATAATAACACAAATCCAATTGGTCGCACACTGCTCGTCCTACCAGCGTGTTACCCCAAAGCATTATGGTCCATGAAGTCAGCATCAGCGAGTGAGCCTCTGCCAGAGTATTAAGCAAAATTAAAGTCGCGTTGGCCATCGCTGGACATGTGTTTCGAGGTTATTACCGCTCGTCAGCAGGAAATAGGCATGTGTGTAGGGTTGCTGCGTAGGCTGCCAAAAATTGTTCTCAGGTCCAGTAACGCTCGTGGCATTCAGGTGCGTAACCATGAGCTCGTCAGCCCCACCGGCTAAAGGGAGCCTGAATATTAACACAAATCCAATTGGTCGCACACTGCTCATCCTACCAGCGTGTTACCCCAAAGCATTATGGTCCATGAAGTCAGCATCAGCGAGTGCGCCTCTGCCAGAGTATTAAGCAAAATTAAAGTCGCGTTGGCAATCCCTGGACACGTGTTTCGAGGTTATTACCTCTCATCAGAAGGGAATAGGCATGTGTGTAGGGTTGCTGCGTAGGCTGCCAAAAATTGTTCTCAGGTCCAGTACCGCTCGTGGCATTCAGGTGCTTAACCATGAGCTCGTCAGCCCCACCGGCTCAAGGGAGCCTGAATATTAACACAAATCCAATTGGTCGCACACTGCTCGTCCTACCAGCGTGTTACCCCAAAGCATTATGGTCCATGAAGTCAGCATCAGCGAGTGCGCCTCTGCCAGAGTATTAAGCAAAATTAAAGTCGCGTTGGCCATCCCTGGACACGTGTTTCGAGGTTATTACCTCTCATCAGCAGGGAATAGGCATGTGTGTAGGGTTGCTGTGTAGGCTGCCAAAAATTGTTCTCAGGTCCAGTACCGTTCGTGGCATTCAGGTGCGTAACCATGAGCTCGTCAGCCCCACCGGCTCAAGGGAGCCTGAATATTAACACAAATCCAATTGGTCGCACACTGCTCGTCCTACCAGCGTGTTACCCCAAAGCATTATGGTCCATGAAGTCAGCATCAGCGAGTGTGCCTCTGCCAGAGTATTAAGCAAAATTAAAGTCGCGTTGGCCATCCCTGGACAAGTGTTTCGAGGTTATTACCTCTCGTCAGCAGGGAATAGGCATGTGTGTAGGGTTGCTGCGTAGGCTGCCAACAATTGTTCTCAGGTCCAGTACCGCTTGTGGCATTCAGGTGCGTAACCATGAGCTCGTCAGCCCCACCGGCTCAAGGGAGCCTGAATATTAACACAAATCCAATTGGTCGCACACTGCTCATCCTACCAGCGTGTTACCCCAAAGCATTATGGTCCATGAAGTCAGCATCAGCGAGTGCGCCTCTGCCAGAGTATTAAGCAAAATTAAAGTCGCGTTGGCCATCCCTGGACACGTGTTTCGAGGTTATTACCTCTCTTCAGCAGGGAATAGGCATGTGTGTAGGGTTGCTGTGTAGGCTGCCAAAAATTGTTCTCAGGTCCAGTACCGCTCGTGGCATTCAGGTGCGTAACCATGAGCTCGTCAGCCCCACCGGCTCAAGGGAGCCTGAATATTAACACAAATCCAATTGGTCGCACACTGCTCGTCCTACCAGCGTGTTACCCCAAAGCATTATGGTCCATGAAGTCAGCATCAGCGAGTGCGCCTCTGCCAGAGTATTAACCAAAATTAAAGTTGCGTTGGCCATCCCTGGACACGTGTTTCGAGGTTATTACCTCTCGTCAGCAGGGAATAGGCATGTGTGTAGGGTTGCTGCGTAGGCTGCCAAAAATTGTTCTAAGGTCCAGTACAGCTCGTGGCATTCAGGTGCGTAACCATGAGCTCGTCAGCCCCACCGGCTCAAGGGAGCCTGAATATTAACACAAATCCAATTGGTCGCACACTGCTCGTCCTACCAGCGTGTTACCCCAAACCATTATGGTCCATGAATTCAGCATCAGTGAGTGCGCCTCTGCCAGAGTTTTAAGCAAAATTAAAGTCGCGTTGGCCATCCCTGGACACGTGTTTCGAGGTTATTACCTCTCGTCAGCAGGGAATAGGCATGTGTGTAGGGTTGCTGCGTAGGCTGCCAAATTTGTTCTCAGGTCCAGTACCGCTCGTGGCATTCAGGTGCGTAACCATGAGCTCGTCAGCCCCACCGGCTCAAGGGAGCCTGAATATTAACACAAATCCAATTGGTCGCACACTGCTCGTCCTACCAGCGTGTTACCCCAAAGCATTATGGTCCATGAAGTCAGCATCAGCAAGTTCGCCTCTGCCAGAGTATTAAGCAAAATTAAAGTCGCGTTGGCCATCCCTGGACACGTGTTTCGAGGTTATTACCTCTCGTCAGCAGGGAATAGGCATGTGTGTAGGGTTGCTGCGTAGGCTGCCAAAAATTGTTCTCAGGTCCAGTACCGCTCGTGGCATTCAGGTGCGTAACCATGAGCTCGTCAGCCCCACCGGCTCTAGGGAGCCTGAATATTAACACAAATCCAATTGGTCGCACACTGCTCGTCCTACCAGCGTGTTACCCCAAAGCATTATGGTCCATGAAGTCAGCATCAGCGAGTGCGCCTCTGCCAGAGTATTAAGCAAAATTAAAGTCGCGTTGGCCATCCCTGGACACGTGTTTCAAGGTAATTACCTCTCGTCAGCAGGGAATAGGCATGTGTGTAGAGTTGCTGCGTAGGCTGCCAAAAATTGTTCTCAGGTCCAGTACCGCTCGTGGCATTCAGGTGCGTAACCATGAGCTCGTCAGCCCCACCGGCTCAAGGGAGCCTGAATATTAACACAAATCCAATTGGTCGCACACTGCTCGTCCTACCAGCGTGTTACCCCAAAGCATTATGGTCCATGAAGTCAGCATCAGCGAGTGCGCCTCTGCCAGAGTATTAAGCAAAATTAAAGTCGCGTTGGCCATCCCTGGACACGTGTTTCGAGGTTATTACCTCTCGTCAGCAGGGAATAGGCATGTGTGTAGGGTTGCTGCGTAGGCTGCCAAAAATTGTTCTCAGGTCCAGTACCGCTCGTGGCATTCAGGTGCGTAACCACGAGCTCGTCATCCCAACCGGCTCAAGGGAGCCTGAATATTAACACAAATCCAATTGGTCGCACACTGTTCATCCTACCAGCGTGTTACCCCAAAGCATTATGGTCCATGAAGTCAGCATCAGCGAGTGCGCCTCTGCCAGAGTATTAAGCAAAATTAATGTCGCGTTGGCCATCCCTGGACACGTGTTTCGAGGTTATTACCTCTCATCAGCAGGGAATAGGCATGTGTGTAGGGTTGCTGTGTAGTCTGCCAAAAATTGTTCTCAGGTCCAGTACCGCTCGAGGCATTGAGGTGCGTAACCATGAGCTCGTCAGCCCCACCGGCTCAAGGGAGCCTGAATATTAACACAAATCTAATTGGTCGCACACTGCTCGTCCTACCAGCGTGTTACCCCAAAGCATTATGGTCCATGAAGTCAGCGAGTGCGCCTCTGCCAGAATATTAAGCAAAATTAAAGTCGCATTGGCCATCCCTGGACACGTGTTTCGAGGTTATTACCTCTCGTCAGCAGGGAATAGGCATTTGTGTAGGGTTGCTGCGTAGGCTGCCAAAAATTGTTCTCAGGTCCAAAACCGCTCGTGGCATTCAGGTGCGTAACCATGAGCTCGCCAGCCCCACCGGCTCAAGGGAGCCTGAATATTAACACAAATCCAATTGGTCGCACACTGCTCATCCTACCAGCGTGTTACCCCAAAGCATTATGGACCATGAAGTCAGCATCAGCGAGTGCGCCTCTTCCAGAGTATTAAGCAAAATTAAAGTCGCGTTGGCCATCCCTGGACACGTGTTTCGAGGTCATTACCTCTCGTCAGCAGGGAATAGGCATGTGTGTAGGGTTGCTGTGTAGGCTGCCAAAATTTTTTCTCAGGTCCAGTACCGCTCGTGGCATTCAGGTGCGTAACCATGAGCTCGTCAGCCCCACCGGCTCAAGGGAGCCTGAATAATAACACAAATCCAATTGGTCGCACACTGCTCGTCCTACCAGCGTGTTACCCCAAAGCATTATGGTCCATGAAGTCAGCATCAGCGAATGAGCCTCTGCCAGAGTATTAAGCAAAATTAAAGTCGCGTTGGCCATCCCTGGACACGTGTTTCGAGGTTATTACCTCTCGTCAGCAGAGAATAGGCATGTGTGTAGGGTTGCTGCGTAGGCTGCCAAAAATTGTTCTCAGGTCCGAAACCGCTCGTGGCATTCAGTTGCGTAACCATGAGCTCGTCAGCCCCACCGGCTCAAGGGAGCCTGAATATTAACACAAATCCAATTGGTCGCACACTGCTCATCCTACCAGCGTGTTACCCCAAAGCATTATTGACCATGAAGTCAGCATCAGCGAGTGCGCCTCTGCCAGAGTATTAAGCAAAATTAAAGTCGCGTTGGCCATCCCTGGACATGTGTTTCGAGGTTATTACCTCTCGTCAGCAGGGAATAGGCATGTGTGTAGGGTTGCTGCTTAGGCTGCCAAAAATTGTTCTCAGGTCCACTACCGCTCGTGGCATTCAGGTGCGTAACCATGAGCTCGTCAGCCCCACCGGCTCAAGGGAGCCTGAATATTAACACAAATCCAATTGGTCGCACACTGCTCGTCCTACCAGCGTGTTACCCCAAAGCATTATGGTCCATGAAGTCAGCATCAGCGAGTGCGCCTCTGCCAGAGTATTAAGCAAAATTAAAGTCGCGTTGGCCATCCCTGGACACGTGTTTCGAGGTCATTACCTCTCGTCAGCAGGGAATAGGCATGTGTGTAGGGTTGCTGTGTAGGCTGCCAAAAATTGTTCTCAGGTCCAGTACCGCTCGTGGCATTCAGGTGCGTAACCATGAGCTCGTCAGCCCCACTGGCTCAAGGGAGCCTGAATATTAACACAAATCCAATTGGTCGCACACTGCTCGTCCTACCAGCGTGTTACCCCAAAGCATTATGGTCCATGAAGTCAGCATCAGCGAGTGCGCCTCTGCCAGAGTATTAAGCAAAATTAAAGTCGCGTTGGCCATCCCTGGACACGTGTTTCGAGGTTATTACCTCTCGTCAGCAGGGAATAGGCATGTGTGTAGGGTTGCTGCGTAGGCTGCCAAAAATTGTTCTCAGGTCCAGTACCGCTCGTGGCATTCAGGTGCGTAACCACGAGCTCGTCATCCCAACCGGCTCAAGGGAGCCTGAATATTAACACAAATCCAATTGGTCGCACACTGTTCATCCTACCAGCGTGTTACCCCAAAGCATTATGGTCCATGAAGTCAGCATCAGCGAGTGCGCCTCTGCCAGAGTATTAAGCAAAATTAATGTCGCGTTGGCCATCCCTGGACACGTGTTTCGAGGTTATTACCTCTCATCAGCAGGGAATAGGCATGTGTGTAGGGTTGCTGTGTAGTCTGCCAAAAATTGTTCTCAGGTCCAGTACCGCTCGAGGCATTGAGGTGCGTAACCATGAGCTCGTCAGCCCCACCGGCTCAAGGGAGCCTGAATATTAACACAAATCTAATTGGTCGCACACTGCTCGTCCTACCAGCGTGTTACCCCAAAGCATTATGGTCCATGAAGTCAGCATCAGCGAGTGCGCCTCTGCCAGAATATTAAGCAAAATTAAAGTCGCGTTGGCCATCCCTGGACACGTGTTTCGAGGTTATTACCTCTCGTCAGCAGGGAATAGGCATGTGTGTAGGGTTGCTGCGTAGGCTGCCAAAAATTGTTCTCAGGTCCAAAACCGCTCGTGGCATTCAGGTGCGTAACCATGAGCTCGCCAGCCCCACCGGCTCAAGGGAGCCTGAATATTAACACAAATCCAATTGGTCGCACACTGCTCATCCTACCAGCGTGTTACCCCAAAGCATTATGGACCATGAAGTCAGCATCAGCGAGTGCGCCTCTTCCAGAGTATTAAGCAAAATTAAAGTCGCGTTGGCCATCCCTGGACACGTGTTTCGAGGTCATTACCTCTCGTCAGCAGGGAATAGGCATGTGTGTAGGGTTGCTGTGTAGGCTGCCAAAATTTTTTCTCAGGTCCAGTACCGCTCGTGGCATTCAGGTGCGTAACCATGAGCTCGTCAGCCCCACCGGCTCAAGGGAGCCTGAATAATAACACAAATCCAATTGGTCGCACACTGCTCGTCCTACCAGCGTGTTACCCCAAAGCATTATGGTCCATGAAGTCAGCATCAGCGAATGAGCCTCTGCCAGAGTATTAAGCAAAATTAAAGTCGCGTTGGCCATCCCTGGACACGTGTTTCGAGGTTATTACCTCTCGTCAGCAGGGAATAGGCATGTGTGTAGGGTTGCTGCGTAGGCTGCCAAAAATTGTTCTCAGGTCCAAAACCGCTCGTGGCATTCAGTTGCGTAACCATGAGCTCGTCAGCCCCACCGGCTCAAGGGAGCCTGAATATTAACACAAATCCAATTGGTCGCACACTGCTCATCCTACCAGCGTGTTACCCCAAAGCATTATTGACCATGAAGTCAGCATCAGCGAGTGCGCCTCTGCCAGAGTATTAAGCAAAATTAAAGTCGCGTTGGCCATCCCTGGACACGTGTTTCGAGGTTATTACCTCTCGTCAGCAGGGAATAGGCATGTGTGTAGGGTTGCTGCTTAGGCTGCCAAAAATTGTTCTCAGGTCCACTACCGCTCGTGGCATTCAGGTGCGTAACCATGAGCTCGTCAGCCCCACCGGCTCAAGGGAGCCTGAATATTAACACAAATCCAATTGGTCGCACACTGCTCGTCCTACCAGCGTGTTACCCCAAAGCATTATGGTCCATGAAGTCAGCATCAGCGAGTGCGCCTCTGCCAGAGTATTAAGCAAAATTAAAGTCGCGTTGGCCATCCCTGGACACGTGTTTCGAGGTCATTACCTCTCGTCAGCAGGGAATAGGCATGTGTGTAGGGTTGCTGTGTAGGCTGCCAAAAATTGTTCTCAGGTCCAGTACCGCTCGTGGCATTCAGGTGCGTAACCATGAGCTCGTCAGCCCCACTGGCTCAAGGGAGCCTGAATATTAACACAAATCCAATTGGTCGCACACTGCTCGTCCTACCAGCGTGTTACCCCAAAGCATTATGGTCCATGAAGTCAGCATCAGCGAGTGCGCCTCTGCCAGAGTATTAAGCAAAATTAAAGTCGCGTTGGCCATCCCTGGACACGTGTTTCGAGGTTATTACCTCTCATCAGCAGGGAATAGGCATGTGTGTAGGGTTGCTGCGTAGGCTGCCAAAAATTTTTCTCAGGTCCAGTACCGCTCGTGGCATTCAGGTGCGTAACCATGAGCTCATCAGCCCCACCGGCTCAAGGGAGCCTGAATAATAACACAAATCCAATTGGTCGCACACTGCTCGTCCTACCAGCGTGTTACCCCAAAGCATTATGGTCCATGAAGTCAGCATCAGCGAGTGAGCCTCTGCCAGAGTATTAAGCAAAATTAAAGTCGCGTTGGCCATCGCTGGACATGTGTTTCGAGGTTATTACCGCTCGTCAGCAGGAAATAGGCATGTGTGTAGGGTTGCTGCGTAGGCTGCCAAAAATTGTTCTCAGGTCCAGTAACGCTCGTGGCATTCAGGTGCGTAACCATGAGCTCGTCAGCCCCACCGGCTAAAGGGAGCCTGAATATTAACACAAATCCAATTGGTCGCACACTGCTCATCCTACCAGCGTGTTACCCCAAAGCATTATGGTCCATGAAGTCAGCATCAGCGAGTGCGCCTCTGCCAGAGTATTAAGCAAAATTAAAGTCGCGTTGGCAATCCCTGGACACGTGTTTCGAGGTTATTACCTCTCATCAGAAGGGAATAGGCATGTGTGTAGGGTTGCTGCGTAGGCTGCCAAAAATTGTTCTCAGGTCCAGTACCGCTCGTGGCATTCAGGTGCTTAACCATGAGCTCGTCAGCCCCACCGGCTCAAGGGAGCCTGAATATTAACACAAATCCAATTGGTCGCACACTGCTCGTCCTACCAGCGTGTTACCCCAAAGCATTATGGTCCATGAAGTCAGCATCAGCGAGTGCGCCTCTGCCAGAGTATTAAGCAAAATTAAAGTCGCGTTGGCCATCCCTGGACACGTGTTTCGAGGTTATTACCTCTCATCAGCAGGGAATAGGCATGTGTGTAGGGTTGCTGTGTAGGCTGCCAAAAATTGTTCTCAGGTCCAGTACCGTTCGTGGCATTCAGGTGCGTAACCATGAGCTCGTCAGCCCCACCGGCTCAAGGGAGCCTGAATATTAACACAAATCCAATTGGTCGCACACTGCTCGTCCTACCAGCGTGTTACCCCAAAGCATTATGGTCCATGAAGTCAGCATCAGCGAGTGTGCCTCTGCCAGAGTATTAAGCAAAATTAAAGTCGCGTTGGCCATCCCTGGACAAGTGTTTCGAGGTTATTACCTCTCGTCAGCAGGGAATAGGCATGTGTGTAGGGTTGCTGCGTAGGCTGCCAACAATTGTTCTCAGGTCCAGTACCGCTTGTGGCATTCAGGTGCGTAACCATGAGCTCGTCAGCCCCACCGGCTCAAGGGAGCCTGAATATTAACACAAATCCAATTGGTCGCACACTGCTCATCCTACCAGCGTGTTACCCCAAAGCATTATGGTCCATGAAGTCAGCATCAGCGAGTGCGCCTCTGCCAGAGTATTAAGCAAAATTAAAGTCGCGTTGGCCATCCCTGGACACGTGTTTCGAGGTTATTACCTCTCTTCAGCAGGGAATAGGCATGTGTGTAGGGTTGCTGTGTAGGCTGCCAAAAATTGTTCTCAGGTCCAGTACCGCTCGTGGCATTCAGGTGCGTAACCATGAGCTCGTCAGCCCCACCGGCTCAAGGGAGCCTGAATATTAACACAAATCCAATTGGTCGCACACTGCTCGTCCTACCAGCGTGTTACCCCAAAGCATTATGGTCCATGAAGTCAGCATCAGCGAGTGCGCCTCTGCCAGAGTATTAACCAAAATTAAAGTTGCGTTGGCCATCCCTGGACACGTGTTTCGAGGTTATTACCTCTCGTCAGCAGGGAATAGGCATGTGTGTAGGGTTGCTGCGTAGGCTGCCAAAAATTGTTCTAAGGTCCAGTACAGCTCGTGGCATTCAGGTGCGTAACCATGAGCTCGTCAGCCCCACCGGCTCAAGGGAGCCTGAATATTAACACAAATCCAATTGGTCGCACACTGCTCGTCCTACCAGCGTGTTACCCCAAACCATTATGGTCCATGAATTCAGCATCAGTGAGTGCGCCTCTGCCAGAGTTTTAAGCAAAATTAAAGTCGCGTTGGCCATCCCTGGACACGTGTTTCGAGGTTATTACCTCTCGTCAGCAGGGAATAGGCATGTGTGTAGGGTTGCTGCGTAGGCTGCCAAATTTGTTCTCAGGTCCAGTACCGCTCGTGGCATTCAGGTGCGTAACCATGAGCTCGTCAGCCCCACCGGCTCAAGGGAGCCTGAATATTAACACAAATCCAATTGGTCGCACACTGCTCGTCCTACCAGCGTGTTACCCCAAAGCATTATGGTCCATGAAGTCAGCATCAGCAAGTTCGCCTCTGCCAGAGTATTAAGCAAAATTAAAGTCGCGTTGGCCATCCCTGGACACGTGTTTCGAGGTTATTACCTCTCGTCAGCAGGGAATAGGCATGTGTGTAGGGTTGCTGCGTAGGCTGCCAAAAATTGTTCTCAGGTCCAGTACCGCTCGTGGCATTCAGGTGCGTAACCATGAGCTCGTCAGCCCCACCGGCTCTAGGGAGCCTGAATATTAACACAAATCCAATTGGTCGCACACTGCTCGTCCTACCAGCGTGTTACCCCAAAGCATTATGGTCCATGAAGTCAGCATCAGCGAGTGCGCCTCTGCCAGAGTATTAAGCAAAATTAAAGTCGCGTTGGCCATCCCTGGACACGTGTTTCAAGGTAATTACCTCTCGTCAGCAGGGAATAGGCATGTGTGTAGAGTTGCTGCGTAGGCTGCCAAAAATTGTTCTCAGGTCCAGTACCGCTCGTGGCATTCAGGTGCGTAACCATGAGCTCGTCAGCCCCACCGGCTCAAGGGAGCCTGAATATTAACACAAATCCAATTGGTCGCACACTGCTCGTCCTACCAGCGTGTTACCCCAAAGCATTATGGTCCATGAAGTCAGCATCAGCGAGTGCGCCTCTGCCAGAGTATTAAGCAAAATTAAAGTCGCGTTGGCCATCCCTGGACACGTGTTTCGAGGTTATTACCTCTCGTCAGCAGGGAATAGGCATGTGTGTAGGGTTGCTGCGTAGGCTGCCAAAAATTGTTCTCAGGTCCAGTACCGCTCGTGGCATTCAGGTGCGTAACCACGAGCTCGTCATCCCAACCGGCTCAAGGGAGCCTGAATATTAACACAAATCCAATTGGTCGCACACTGTTCATCCTACCAGCGTGTTACCCCAAAGCATTATGGTCCATGAAGTCAGCATCAGCGAGTGCGCCTCTGCCAGAGTATTAAGCAAAATTAATGTCGCGTTGGCCATCCCTGGACACGTGTTTCGAGGTTATTACCTCTCATCAGCAGGGAATAGGCATGTGTGTAGGGTTGCTGTGTAGTCTGCCAAAAATTGTTCTCAGGTCCAGTACCGCTCGAGGCATTGAGGTGCGTAACCATGAGCTCGTCAGCCCCACCGGCTCAAGGGAGCCTGAATATTAACACAAATCTAATTGGTCGCACACTGCTCGTCCTACCAGCGTGTTACCCCAAAGCATTATGGTCCATGAAGTCAGCGAGTGCGCCTCTGCCAGAATATTAAGCAAAATTAAAGTCGCATTGGCCATCCCTGGACACGTGTTTCGAGGTTATTACCTCTCGTCAGCAGGGAATAGGCATTTGTGTAGGGTTGCTGCGTAGGCTGCCAAAAATTGTTCTCAGGTCCAAAACCGCTCGTGGCATTCAGGTGCGTAACCATGAGCTCGCCAGCCCCACCGGCTCAAGGGAGCCTGAATATTAACACAAATCCAATTGGTCGCACACTGCTCATCCTACCAGCGTGTTACCCCAAAGCATTATGGACCATGAAGTCAGCATCAGCGAGTGCGCCTCTTCCAGAGTATTAAGCAAAATTAAAGTCGCGTTGGCCATCCCTGGACACGTGTTTCGAGGTCATTACCTCTCGTCAGCAGGGAATAGGCATGTGTGTAGGGTTGCTGTGTAGGCTGCCAAAATTTTTTCTCAGGTCCAGTACCGCTCGTGGCATTCAGGTGCGTAACCATGAGCTCGTCAGCCCCACCGGCTCAAGGGAGCCTGAATAATAACACAAATCCAATTGGTCGCACACTGCTCGTCCTACCAGCGTGTTACCCCAAAGCATTATGGTCCATGAAGTCAGCATCAGCGAATGAGCCTCTGCCAGAGTATTAAGCAAAATTAAAGTCGCGTTGGCCATCCCTGGACACGTGTTTCGAGGTTATTACCTCTCGTCAGCAGAGAATAGGCATGTGTGTAGGGTTGCTGCGTAGGCTGCCAAAAATTGTTCTCAGGTCCGAAACCGCTCGTGGCATTCAGTTGCGTAACCATGAGCTCGTCAGCCCCACCGGCTCAAGGGAGCCTGAATATTAACACAAATCCAATTGGTCGCACACTGCTCATCCTACCAGCGTGTTACCCCAAAGCATTATTGACCATGAAGTCAGCATCAGCGAGTGCGCCTCTGCCAGAGTATTAAGCAAAATTAAAGTCGCGTTGGCCATCCCTGGACATGTGTTTCGAGGTTATTACCTCTCGTCAGCAGGGAATAGGCATGTGTGTAGGGTTGCTGCTTAGGCTGCCAAAAATTGTTCTCAGGTCCACTACCGCTCGTGGCATTCAGGTGCGTAACCATGAGCTCGTCAGCCCCACCGGCTCAAGGGAGCCTGAATATTAACACAAATCCAATTGGTCGCACACTGCTCGTCCTACCAGCGTGTTACCCCAAAGCATTATGGTCCATGAAGTCAGCATCAGCGAGTGCGCCTCTGCCAGAGTATTAAGCAAAATTAAAGTCGCGTTGGCCATCCCTGGACACGTGTTTCGAGGTCATTACCTCTCGTCAGCAGGGAATAGGCATGTGTGTAGGGTTGCTGTGTAGGCTGCCAAAAATTGTTCTCAGGTCCAGTACCGCTCGTGGCATTCAGGTGCGTAACCATGAGCTCGTCAGCCCCACTGGCTCAAGGGAGCCTGAATATTAACACAAATCCAATTGGTCGCACACTGCTCGTCCTACCAGCGTGTTACCCCAAAGCATTATGGTCCATGAAGTCAGCATCAGCGAGTGCGCCTCTGCCAGAGTATTAAGCAAAATTAAAGTCGCGTTGGCCATCCCTGGACACGTGTTTCGAGGTTATTACCTCTCATCAGCAGGGAATAGGCATGTGTGTAGGGTTGCTGCGTAGGCTGCCAAAAAATTTTCTCAGGTCCAGTACCGCTCGTGGCATTCAGGTGCGTAACCATGAGCTCATCAGCCCCACCGGCTCAAGGGAGCCTGAATAATAACACAAATCCAATTGGTCGCACACTGCTCGTCCTACCAGCGTGTTACCCCAAAGCATTATGGTCCATGAAGTCAGCATCAGCGAGTGAGCCTCTGCCAGAGTATTAAGCAAAATTAAAGTCACGTTGGCCATCGCTGGACATGTGTTTCGAGGTTATTACCGCTCGTCAGCAGGAAATAGGCATGTGTGTAGGGTTGCTGCGTAGGCTGCCAAAAATTGTTCTCAGGTCCAGTAACGCTCGTGGCATTCAGGTGCGTAACCATGAGCTCGTCAGCCCCACCGGCTAAAGGGAGCCTGAATATTAACACAAATCCAATTGGTCGCACACTGCTCATCCTACCAGCGTGTTACCCCAAAGCATTATGGTCCATGAAGTCAGCATCAGCGAGTGCGCCTCTGCCAGAGTATTAAGCAAAATTAAAGTCGCGTTGGCAATCCCTGGACACGTGTTTCGAGGTTATTACCTCTCGTCAGAAGGGAATAGGCATGTGTGTAGGGTTGCTGCGTAGGCTGCCAAAAATTGTTCTCAGGTCCAGTACCGCTCGTGGCATTCAGGTGCTTAACCATGAGCTCGTCAGCCCCACCGGCTCAAGGGAGCCTGAATATTAACACAAATCCAATTGGTCGCACACTGCTCGTCCTACCAGCGTGTTACCCCAAAGCATTATGGTCCATGAAGTCAGCATCAGCGAGTGCGCCTCTGCCAGAGTATTAAGCAAAATTAAAGTCGCGTTGGCCATCCCTGGACACGTGTTTCGAGGTTATTACCTCTCTTCAGCAGGGAATAGGCATGTGTGTAGGGTTGCTGTGTAGGCTGCCAAAAATTGTTCTCAGGTCCAGTACCGCTCGTGGCATTCAGGTGCGTAACCATGAGCTCGTCAGCCCCACCGGCTCAAGGGAGCCTGAATATTAACACAAATCCAATTGGTCGCACACTGCTCGTCCTACCAGCGTGTTACCCCAAAGCATTATGGTCCATGAAGTCAGCATCAGCGAGTGCGCCTCTGCCAGAGTATTAACCAAAATTAAAGTTGCGTTGGCCATCCCTGGACACGTGTTTCGAGGTTATTACCTCTCGTCAGCAGGGAATAGGCATGTGTGTAGGGTTGCTGCGTAGGCTGCCAAAAATTGTTCTAAGGTCCAGTACAGCTCGTGGCATTCAGGTGCGTAACCATGAGCTCGTCAGCCCCACCGGCTCAAGGGAGCCTGAATATTAACACAAATCCAATTGGTCGCACACTGCTCGTCCTACCAGCGTGTTACCCCAAACCATTATGGTCCATGAATTCAGCATCAGTGAGTGCGCCTCTGCCAGAGTTTTAAGCAAAATTAAAGTCGCGTTGGCCATCCCTGGACACGTGTTTCGAGGTTATTACCTCTCGTCAGCAGGGAATAGGCATGTGTGTAGGGTTGCTGCGTAGGCTGCCAAATTTGTTCTCAGGTCCAGTACCGCTCGTGGCATTCAGGTGCGTAACCATGAGCTCGTCAGCCCCACCGGCTCAAGGGAGCCTGAATATTAACACAAACCAATTGGTCGCACACTGCTCGTCCTACCAGCGTGTTACCCCAAAGCATTATGGTCCATGAAGTCAGCATCAGCAAGTTCGCCTCTGCCAGAGTATTAAGCAAAATTAAAGTCGCGTTGGCCATCCCTGGACACGTGTTTCGAGGTTATTACCTCTCGTCAGCAGGGAATAGGCATGTGTGTAGGGTTGCTGCGTAGGCTGCCAAAAATTGTTCTCAGGTCCAGTACCGCTCGTGGCATTCAGGTGCGTAACCATGAGCTCGTCAGCCCCACCGGCTCTAGGGAGCCTGAATATTAACACAAATCCAATTGGTCGCACACTGCTCGTCCTACCAGCGTGTTACCCCAAAGCATTATGGTCCATGAAGTCAGCATCAGCGAGTGCGCCTCTGCCAGAGTATTAAGCAAAATTAAAGTCGCGTTGGCCATCCCTGGACACGTGTTTCGAGGTAATTACCTCTCGTCAGCAGGGAATAGGCATGTGTGTAGAGTTGCTGCGTAGGCTGCCAAAAATTGTTCTCAGGTCCAGTACCGCTCGTGGCATTCAGGTGCGTAACCATGAGCTCGTTAGCCCCACCGGCTCAAGGGAGCCTGAATATTAACACAAATCCAATTGGTCGCACACTGCTCGTCCTACCAGCGTGTTACCCCAAAGCATTATGGTCCATGAAGTCAGCATCAGCGAGTGCGCCTCTGCCAGAGTATTAAGCAAAATTAAAGTCGCGTTGGCCATTCCTGGACACGTGTTTCGAGGTTATTACCTCTCGTCAGCAGGGAATAGGCATGTGTGTAGGGTTGCTGCGTAGGCTGCCAAAAATTGTTCTCAGGTCCAGTACCGCTCGTGGCATTCAGGTGCGTAACCACGAGCTCGTCATCCCAACCGGCTCAAGGGAGCCTGAATATTAACACAAATCCAATTGGTCGCACACTGTTCATCCTACCAGCGTGTTACCCCAAAGCATTATGGTCCATGAAGTCAGCATCAGCGAGTGCGCCTCTGCCAGAGTATTAAGCAAAATTAATGTCGCGTTGGCCATCCCTGGACACGTGTTTCGAGGTTATTACCTCTCATCAGCAGGGAATAGGCATGTGTGTAGGGTTGCTGTGTAGTCTGCCAAAAATTGTTCTCAGGTCCAGTACCGCTCGAGGCATTGAGGTGCGTAACCATGAGCTCGTCAGCCCCACCGGCTCAAGGGAGCCTGAATATTAACACAAATCTAATTGGTCGCACACTGCTCGTCCTACCAGCGTGTTACCCCAAAGCATTATGGTCCATGAAGTCAGCATCAGCGAGTGCGCCTCTGCCAGAGTATTAAGCAAAATTAAAGTCGCGTTGGCCATCCCTGGACACGTGTTTCGAGGTTATTACCTCTCGTCAGCAGGGAATAGGCATGTGTGTAGGGTTGCTGCGTAGGCTGCCAAAAATTGTTCTCAGGTCCAAAACCGCTCGTGGCATTCAGGTGCGTAACCATGAGCTCGCCAGCCCCACCGGCTCAAGGGAGCCTGAATATTAACACAAATCCAATTGGTCGCACACTGCTCATCCTACCAGCGTGTTACCCCAAAGCATTATGGACCATGAAGTCAGCATCAGCGAGTGCGCCTCTGCCAGAGTATTAAGCAAAATTAAAGTCGCGTTGGCCATCCCTGGACACGTGTTTCGAGGTCATTACCTCTCGTCAGCAGGGAATAGGCATGTGTGTAGGGTTGCTGTGTAGGCTGCCAAAATTTTTTCTCAGGTCCAGTACCGCTCGTGGCATTCAGGTGCGTAACCATGAGCTCGTCAGCCCCACCGGCTCAAGGGAGCCTGAATAATAACACAAATCCAATTGGTCGCACACTGCTCGTCCTACCAGCGTGTTACCCCAAAGCATTATGGTCCATGAAGTCAGCATCAGCGAGTGCGCCTCTGCCAGAGTATTAAGCAAAATTAAAGTCGCGTTGGCCATCCCTGGACACGTGTTTTGAGGTTATTACCTCTCGTCAGCAGGGAATAGGCATGTGTGTAGGGTTGCTGTGTAGGCTGCCAAAATTGTTCTCAGGTCCAGTACCGCTCGTGGCATTCAGGTGCGTAACCATGAGCTCGTCAGCCCCACCGGCTCAAGGGAGCCTGAACATTAACACAAATCCAATTGGTCGCACACTGCTCATCCTACCAGCGTGTTACCCCAAAGCATTATGGACCATGAAGTCAGCATCAGCGAGTGCGCCTCTGCCAGAGTATTAAGCAAAATTAAAGTCGCGTTGGCCATCCCTGGACACGTGTTTCGAGGTTATTACCTCTCGTCAGCAGGGAATAGGCATGTGTGTAGGGTTGCTGCGTAGGCTGCCAAAAATTGTTCTCAGGTCCAGTACCGCTCGTGGCATTCAGGTGCGTAACCATGAGCTCGTCAGCCCCACCGGCTCAAGGGAGCCTGAATATTAACACAAATCCAATTGGTCGCACACTGCTCGTCCTACCAGCGTGTTACCCCAAAGCATTATGGTCCATGAAGTCAGCATCAGCGAGTGCGCCTCTGCCAGAGTATTAAGCAAAATTAAAGTCGCGTTGGCCATCCCTGGACACGTGTTTCGAGGTCATTACCTCTCGTCAGCAGGGAATAGGCATGTGTGTAGGGTTGCTGTGTAGGCTGCCAAAAATTGTTCTCATGTCCAGTACCGCTCGTGGCATTCAGGTGCGTAATCATGAGCTCGTCAGCCCCACTGGCTCAAGGGAGCCTGAATATTAACACAAATCCAATTGGTCGCACACTGCTCGTCCTACCAGCGTGTTACCCCAAAGCATTATGGTCCATGAAGTCAGCATCAGCGAGTGCACCTCTGCCAGAGTATTAAGCAAAATTAAAGTCGCGTTGGCCATCCCTGGACACGTGTTTCGAGGTTATTACCTCTCATCAGCAGGGAATAGGCATGTGTGTAGGGTTGCTGCGTAGGCTGCCAAAAATTTTTCTCAGGTCCAGTACCGCTCGTGGCATTCAGGTGCGTAACCATGAGCTCGTCAGCCCCACCGGCTCAAGGGAGCCTGAATAATAACACAAATCCAATTGGTCGCACACTGCTCGTCCTACCAGCATGTTACCCCAAAGCATTATGGTCCATGAAGTCAGCATCAGCGAGTGAGCCTCTGCCAGAGTATTAAGCAAAATTAAAGTCGCGTTGGCCATCGCTGGACATGTGTTTCGAGGTTATTACCTCTCGTCAGCAGGAAATAGGCATGTGTGTAGGGTTGCTGCGTAGGCTGCCAAAAATTGTTCTCAGGTCCAGTACCGCTCGTGGCATTCAGGTGCGTAACCAGGAGCTCGTCAGCCCCACCGGCTAAAGGGAGCCTGAATATTAACACAAATCCAATTGGTCGCACACTGCTCATCCTACCAGCGTGTTACCCCAAAGCATTATGGTCCATGAAGTCAGCATCAGCGAGTGCGCCTCTGCCAGAGTATTAAGCAAAATTAAAGTCGCGTTGGCAATCCCTGGACACGTGTTTTGAGGTTATTACCTCTCGTCAGAAGGGAATAGGCATGTGTGTAGGGTTGCTGCGTAGGCTGCCAAAAATTGTTCTCAGGTCCAGTACCGCTCGTGGCATTCAGGTGCTTAACCATGAGATCGTCAGCCCCACCGGCTCAAGGGAGCCTGAATATTAACACAAATCCAATTGGTCGCACACTGCTTGTCCTACCAGCGTGTTACCCCAAAGCATTATGGTCCATGAAGTCAGCATCAGCGAGTGCGCCTCTGCCAGAGTATTAAGCAAAATTAAAGTTGCGTTGGCCATCCCTGGACACGTGTTTTGAGGTTATTACCTCTCGTCAGCAGGGAATAGGCATGTGTGTAGGGTTGCTGTGTAGGCTGCCAAAATTGTTCTCAGGTCCAGTACCGCTCGTGGCATTCAGGTGCGTAACCATGAGCTCGTCAGCCCCACCGGCTCAAGGGAGCCTGAACATTAACACAAATCCAATTGGTCGCACACTGCTCGTCCTACCAGCGTGTTACCCCAAAGCATTATGGTCCATGAAGTCAGCATCAGCGAGTTCGCCTCTGCCAGAGTATTAAGCAAAATTAAAGTTGCGTTGGCCATCCCTGGATACGTGTTTCGAGGTTATTACCTCTCGTCAGCAGGGAATAGGCATGTGTGTAGGGTTGCTGCGTAGGCTGCCAAAAATTGTTCTCAGGTCCAGTACCGCTCGTGGCATTCAGGTGCGTAACCATGAGCTCGTCAGCCCCACCGGCTCAAGGGAGCCTGAATATTAACACAAATCCAATTGGTCGCACACTGCTCGTCCTACCAGCGTGTTACCCCAAAGCATTATGGTCCATGAAGTCAGCATCAGCGAGTGAGCCTCTGCCAGAGTATTAAGCAAAATTAAAGTCGCGTTGGCCATCCCTGGACACGTGTTTCGAGGTTATTACCTCTCGTGAGCAGGGAATAGGCATGTGTGTAGGGTTGCTTCGTAGGCTGCCAAAAATTGTTCTCAGGTCCAAAACGGCTCGTGGCATTCAGGTGCGTAACCATGAGCTCGTCAGCCCCACCGGCTCAAGGGAGCCTGAATATTAACACAAATCCAATTGGTCGCACACTGCTCATCCTACCAGCGTGTTACCCCAAAGCATTATGGACCATGAAGTCAGCATCAGCGAGTGCGCCTCTGCCAGAGTATTAAGCAAAATTAAAGTCGCGTTGGCCATCCCTGGACACGTGTTTCGAGGTTATTACCTCTCGTCAGCAGGGAATAGGCATGTGTGTAGGGTTGCTGCGTAGGCTGCCAAAAATTGTTCTCAGGTCCAGTACCGCTCGTGGCATTCAGGTGCGTAACCATGAGCTCGTCAGCCCCACCGGCTCAAGGGAGCCTGAATATTAACACAAATCCAATTGGTCGCACACTGCTCGTCCTACCAGCGTGTTACCCCAAAGCATTATGGTCCATGAAGTCAGCATCAGCGAGTGTGCCTCTGCCAGAGTATTAAGCAAAATTAAAGTCGCGTTGGCCATCCCTGGACACGTGTTTCGAGGTCATTACCTCTCGTCAGCAGGGAATAGGCATGTGTGTAGGGTTGCTGTGTAGGCTGCCAAAAATTGTTCTCAGGTCCAGTACCGCTCGTGGCATTCAGGTGCGTAACCATGAGCTCGTCAGCCCCACCGGCTCAAGGGAGCCTGAATATTAACACAAATCCAATTGGTCGCACACTGCTCGTCCTACCAGCGTGTTACCCCAAAGCATTATGGTCCATGAAGTCAGCATCAGCGAGTTCGCCTCTGCCAGAGTATTAAGCAAAATTAAAGTTGCGTTGGCCATCCCTGGATACGTGTTTTGAGGTTATTACCTCTCGTCACCAGGGAATAGGCATGTGTGTAGGGTTGCTGCGTAGGCTGCCAAAAATTGTTCTCAGGTCCAGTACCGCTCGTGGCATTCAGGTGCGTAACCATGAGCTCGTCAGACCCACCGGCTCAAGGGAGCCTGAATATTAACACAAATCCAATTGGTCGCACACTGCTCGTCCTACCAGTGTGTTACCCCAAAGCATTATGGTCCATGAAGTCAGCATCAGTGAGTGCGCCTTTGCCAGAGTATTAAGCAAAATTAAAGTCGCGTTGGCCATCCCTGGACACGTGTTTTGAGGTTATTACCTCTCGTCAGCAGGGAATAGGCATGTGTGTAGGGTTGCTGCGTAGGCTGCCAAAAATTGTTCTCAGGTCCAGTACCGCTCGTGGCATTGAGGTGCGTAACCATGAGCTCGTCAGCCCCACCGGCTCAAGGGAGCCTGAATATTAACACAAATCCAATTGGTCGCACACTGCTCGTCCTACCAGCGTGTTACCCCAAAGCATTATGGTCCATGAAGTCAGCATCAGCGAGTGAGCCTCTGCCAGAGTATTAAGCAAAATTAAAGTCGCGTTGGCCATCCCTGGACACGTGTTTCGAGGTTATTACCTCTCGTCAGCAGGGAATAGGCATGTGTGTAGGGTTGCTGCGTAGGCTGCCGAAAATTGTTCTCAGGTCCAAAACCGCTCGTGGCATTCAGGTGCGTAACCATGAGCTCGTCAGCCCCACCGGCTCAAGGGAGCCTGAATATTAACACAAATCCAATTGGTCGCACACTGCTCATCCTACCAGCGTGTTACCCCAAAGCATTATGGACCATGAAGTCAGCATCAGCGAGTGCGCCTCTGCCAGAGTATTAAGCAAAATTAAAGTCGCGTTGGCCATCCCTGGACACGTGTTTCGAGGTTATTACCTCTCGTCAGCAGGGAATAGGCATGTGTGTAGGGTTGCTGCGTAGGCTGCCAAAAATTGTTCTCAGGTCCAGTACCGCTCGTGGCATTCAGGTGCGTAACCATGAGCTCGTCAGCCCCACCGGCTCAAGGGAGCCTGAATATTAACACAAATCCAATTGGTCGCACACTGCTCGTCCTACCAGCGTGTTACCCCAAAGCATTATGGTCCATGAAGTCAGCATCAGCGAGTGCGCCTCTGCCAGAGTATTAAGCAAAATTAAAGTCGCGTTGGCCATCCCTGGACACGTGTTTCGAGGTCATAACCTCTCGTCAGCAGGAAATAGGCATGTGTGTAGGGTTGCTGTGTAGGCTGCCAAAAATTGTTCTCAGGTCCAGTACCGCTCGTGGCATTCAGGTGCGTAATCATGAGCTCGTCAGCCCCACTGGCTCAAGGGAGCCTGAATATTAACACAAATCCAATTGGTCGCACACTGCTCGTCCTACCAGCGTGTTACCCCAAAGCATTATGGTCCATGAAGTCAGCATCAGCGAGTTCGCCTCTGCCAGAGTATTAAGCAAAATTAAAGTTGCGTTGGCCATCCCTGGATACGTGTTTTGAGGTTATTACCTCTCGTCACCAGGGAATAGGCATGTGTGTAGGGTTGCTGCGTAGGCTGCCAAAAATTGTTCTCAGGTCCAGTACCGCTCGTGGCATTCAGGTGCGTAACCATGAGCTCGTCAGACCCACCGGCTCAAGGGAGCCTGAATATTAACACAAATCCAATTGGTCGCACACTGCTCGTCCTACCAGTGTGTTACCCCAGACATTATGGTCCATGAAGTCAGCATCAGTGAGTGCGCCTTTGCCAGAGTATTAAGCAAAATTAAAGTCGCGTTGGCCATCCCTGGACACGTGTTTTGAGGTTATTACCTCTCGTCAGCAGGGAATAGGCATGTGTGTAGGGTTGCTGCGTAGGCTGCCAAAAATTGTTCTCAGGTCCAGTACCGCTCGTGGCATTGAGGTGCGTAACCATGAGCTCGTCAGCCCCACCGGCTCAAGGGAGCCTGAATATTAACACAAATCCAATTGGTCGCACACTGCTCGTCCTACCAGCGTGTTACCCCAAAGCATTATGGTCCATGAAGTCAGCATCAGCGAGTGAGCCTCTGCCAGAGTATTAAGCAAAATTAAAGTCGCGTTGGCCATCCCTGGACACGTGTTTCGAGGTTATTACCTCTCGTCAGCAGGGAATAGGCATGTGTGTAGGGTTGCTGCGTAGGCTGCCGAAAATTGTTCTCAGGTCCAAAACCGCTCGTGGCATTCAGGTGCGTAACCATGAGCTCGTCAGCCCCACCGGCTCAAGGGAGCCTGAATATTAACACAAATCCAATTGGTCGCACACTGCTCATCCTACCAGCGTGTTACCCCAAAGCATTATGGACCATGAAGTCAGCATCAGCGAGTGCGCCTCTGCCAGAGTATTAAGCAAAATTAAAGTCGCGTTGGCCATCCCTGGACACGTGTTTCGAGGTTATTACCTCTCGTCAGCAGGGAATAGGCATGTGTGTAGGGTTGCTGCGTAGGCTGCCAAAAATTGTTCTCAGGTCCAGTACCGCTCGTGGCATTCAGGTGCGTAACCATGAGCTCGTCAGCCCCACCGGCTCAAGGGAGCCTGAATATTAACACAAATCCAATTGGTCGCACACTGCTCGTCCTACCAGCGTGTTACCCCAAAGCATTATGGTCCATGAAGTCAGCATCAGCGAGTGCGCCTCTGCCAGAGTATTAAGCAAAATTAAAGTCGCGTTGGCCATCCCTGGACACGTGTTTCGAGGTCATAACCTCTCGTCAGCAGGGAATAGGCATGTGTGTAGGGTTGCTGTGTAGGCTGCCAAAAATTGTTCTCAGGTCCAGTACCGCTCGTGGCATTCAGGTGCGTAATCATGAGCTCGTCAGCCCCACTGGCTCAAGGGAGCCTGAATATTAACACAAATCCAATTGGTCGCACACTGCTCGTCCTACCAGCGTGTTACCCCAAAGCATTATGGTCCATGAAGTCAGCATCAGCGAGTGCGCCTCTGCCAGAGTATTAAGCAAAATTAAAGTCGCGTTGGCCATCCCTGGACACGTGTTTCGAGGTTATTACCTCTCATCAGCAGGGAATAGGCATGTGTGTAGGGTTGCTGCGTAGGCTGCCAAAAATTTTTCTCAGGTCCAGTACCGCTCGTGGCATTCAGGTGCGTAACCATGAGCTCGTCAGCCCCACCGGCTCAAGGGAGCCTGAATAATAACACAAATCCAATTGGTCGCACACTGCTCGTCCTACCAGCGTGTTACCCCAAAGCATTATGGTCCATGAAGTCAGCATCAGCGAGTGAGCCTTTGCCAGAGTATTAAGCAAAATTAAAGTCGCGTTGGCCATCGCTGGACATGTGTTTCGAGGTTATTACCTCTCGTCAGCAGGAAATAGGCATGTGTGTAGGGTTGCTGCGTAGGCTGCCAAAAATTGTTCTCAGGTCCAGTACCGCTCGTGGCATTCAGGTGCGTAACCATGAGCTCGTCAGCCCCACCGGCTAAAGGGAGCCTGAATATTAACACAAATCCAATTGGTCGCACACTGCTCATCCTACCAGCGTGTTACCCCAAAGCATTATGGTCCATGAAGTCAGCATCAGCGAGTGCGCCTCTGCCAGAGTATTAAGCAAAATTAAAGTCGCGTTGGCAATCCCTGGACACGTGTTTTGAGGTTATTACCTCTCGTCAGAAGGGAATAGGCATGTGTGTAGGGTTGCTGCGTAGGCTGCCAAAAATTGTTCTCAGGTCCAGTACCGCTCGTGGCATTCAGGTGCTTAACCATGAGCTCGTCAGCCCCACCGGCTCAAGGGAGCCTGAATATTAACACAAATCCAATTGGTCGCACACTGCTTGTCCTACCAGCGTGTTACCCCAAAGCATTATGGTCCATGAAGTCAGCATCAGCGAGTGCGCCTCTGCCAGAGTATTAAGCAAAATTAAAGTCGCGTTGGCCATCCCTGGACACGTGTTTTGAGGTTATTACCTCTCGTCAGCAGGGAATAGGCATGTGTGTAGGGTTGCTGTGTAGGCTGCCAAAATTGTTCTCAGGTCCAGTACCGCTCGTGGCATTCAGGTGCGTAACCATGAGCTCGTCAGCCCCACCGGCTCAAGGGAGCCTGAACATTAACACAAATCCAATTGGTCGCACACTGCTCATCCTACCAGCGTGTTACCCCAAAGCATTATGGACCATGAAGTCAGCATCAGCGAGTGCGCCTCTGCCAGAGTATTAAGCAAAATTAAAGTCGCGTTGGCCATCCCTGGACACGTGTTTCGAGGTTATTACCTCTCGTCAGCAGGGAATAGGCATGTGTGTAGGGTTGCTGCGTAGGCTGCCAAAAATTGTTCTCAGGTCCAGTACCGCTCGTGGCATTCAGGTGCGTAACCATGAGCTCGTCAGCCCCACCGGCTCAAGGGAGCCTGAATATTAACACAAATCCAATTGGTCGCACACTGCTCGTCCTACCAGCGTGTTACCCCAAAGCATTATGGTCCATGAAGTCAGCATCAGCGAGTGCGCCTCTGCCAGAGTATTAAGCAAAATTAAAGTCGCGTTGGCCATCCCTGGACACATGTTTCGAGGTCATTACCTCTCGTCAGCAGGGAATAGGCATGTGTGTAGGGTTTCTTGTGTAGGCTGCCAAAAATTGTTCTCAGGTCCAGTACCGCTCGTGGCATTCAGGTGCGTAATCATGAGCTCGTCAGCCCCACTGGCTCAAGGGAGCCTGAATATTAACACAAATCCAATTGGTCGCACACTGCTCGTCCTACCAGCGTGTTACCCCAAAGCATTATGGTCCATGAAGTCAGCATCAGCGAGTGCGCCTCTGCCAGAGTATTAAGCAAAATTAAAGTCGCGTTGGCCATCCCTGGACACGTGTTTCGAGGTTATTACCTCTCATCAGCAGGGAATAGGCATGTGTGTAGGGTTGCTGCGTAGGCTGCCAAAAAATTTTCTCAGGTCCAGTACCGCTCGTGGCATTCAGGTGCGTAACCATGAGCTCGTCAGCCCCACCTTCTCAAGGGAGCCTGAATAATAACACAAATCCAATTGGTCGCACACTGCTCGTCCTACCAGCGTGTTACCCCAAAGCATTATGGTCCATGAAGTCAGCATCAGCGAGTGAGCCTCTGCCAGAGTATTAAGCAAAATTAAAGTCGCGTTGGCCATCGCTGGACATGTGTTTCGAGGTTATTACCTCTCGTCAGCAGGAAATAGGCATGTGTGTAGGGTTGCTGCGTAGGCTGCCAAAAATTGTTCTCAGGTCCAGTACCGCTCGTGGCATTCAGGTGCGTAACCATGAGCTCGTCAGCCCCACCGGCTAAAGGGAGCCTGAATATTAACACAAATCCAATTGGTCGCACACTGCTCATCCTACCAGCGTGTTACCCCAAAGCATTATGGTCCATGAAGTCAGCATCAGCGAGTGCGCCTCTGCCAGAGTATTAAGCAAAATTAAAGTCGCGTTGGCAATCCCTGGACACGTGTTTTGAGGTTATTACCTCTCGTCAGAAGGGAATAGGCATGTGTGTAGGGTTGCTGCGTAGGCTGCCAAAAATTGTTCTCAGGTCCAGTACCGCTCGTGGCATTCAGGTGCTTAACCATGAGCTCGTCAGCCCCACCGGCTCAAGGGAGCCTGAATATTAACACAAATCCAATTGGTCGCACACTGCTTGTCCTACCAGCGTGTTACCCCAAAGCATTATGGTCCATGAAGTCAGCATCAGCGAGTGCGCCTCTGCCAGAGTATTAAGCAAAATTAAAGTCGCGTTGGCCATCCCTGGACACGTGTTTTGAGGTTATTACCTCTCGTCAGCAGGGAATAGGCATGTGTGTAGGGTTGCTGTGTAGGCTGCCAAAATTGTTCTCAGGTCCAGTACCGCTCGTGGCATTCAGGTGCGTAACCATGAGCTCGTCAGCCCCACCGGCTCAAGGGAGCCTGAACATTAACACAAATCCAATTGGTCGCACACTGCTCGTCCTACCAGCGTGTTACCCCAAAGCATTATGGTCCATGAAGTCAGCATCAGCGAGTTCGCCTCTGCCAGAGTATTAAGCAAAATTAAAGTTGCGTTGGCCATCCCTGGATACGTGTTTCGAGGTTATTACCTCTCGTCAGCAGGGAATAGGCATGTGTGTAGGGTTGCTGCGTAGGCTGCCAAAAATTGTTCTCAGGTCCAGTACCGCTCGTGGCATTCAGGTGCGTAACCATGAGCTCGTCAGCCCCACCGGCTCAAGGGAGCCTGAATATTAACACAAATCCAATTGGTCGCACACTGCTCATCCTACCAGCGTGTTACCCCAAAGCATTATGGTCCATGAAGTCAGCATCAGCGAGTGCGCCTCTGCCAGAGTATTAAGCAAAATTAAAGTCGCGTTGGCAATCCCTGGACACGTGTTTTGAGGTTATTACCTCTCGTCAGAAGGGAATAGGCATGTGTGTAGGGTTGCTGCGTAGGCTGCCAAAAATTGTTCTCAGGTCCAGTACCGCTCGTGGCATTCAGGTGCTTAACCATGAGCTCGTCAGCCCCACCGGCTCAAGGGAGCCTGAATATTAACACAAATCCAATTGGTCGCACACTGCTTGTCCTACCAGCGTGTTACCCCAAAGCATTATGGTCCATGAAGTCAGCATCAGCGAGTGCGCCTCTGCCAGAGTATTAAGCAAAATTAAAGTCGCGTTGGCCATCCCTGGACACGTGTTTTGAGGTTATTACCTCTCGTCAGCAGGGAATAGGCATGTGTGTAGGGTTGCTGTGTAGGCTGCCAAAATTGTTCTCAGGTCCAGTACCGCTCGTGGCATTCAGGTGCGTAACCATGAGCTCGTCAGCCCCACCGGCTCAAGGGAGCCTGAACATTAACACAAATCCAATTGGTCGCACACTGCTCGTCCTACCAGCGTGTTACCCCAAAGCATTATGGTCCATGAAGTCAGCATCAGCGAGTTCGCCTCTGCCAGAGTATTAAGCAAAATTAAAGTTGCGTTGGCCATCCCTGGATACGTGTTTCGAGGTTATTACCTCTCGTCAGCAGGGAATAGGCATGTGTGTAGGGTTGCTGCGTAGGCTGCCAAAAATTGTTCTCAGGTCCAGTACCGCTCGTGGCATTCAGGTGCGTAACCATGAGCTCGTCAGCCCCACCGGCTCAAGGGAGCCTGAATATTAACACAAATCCAATTGGTCGCACACTGCTCGTCCTACCAGCGTGTTACCCCAAAGCATTATGGTCCATGAAGTCAGCATCAGCGAGTGAGCCTCTGCCAGAGTATTAAGCAAAATTAAAGTCGCGTTGGCCATCCCTGGACACGTGTTTCGAGGTTATTACCTCTCGTGAGCAGGGAATAGGCATGTGTGTAGGGTTGCTGCGTAGGCTGCCAAAAATTGTTCTCAGGTCCAAAACGGCTCGTGGCATTCAGGTGCGTAACCATGAGCTCGTCAGCCCCACCGGCTCAAGGGAGCCTGAATATTAACACAAATCCAATTGGTCGCACACTGCTCATCCTACCAGCGTGTTACCCCAAAGCATTATGGACCATGAAGTCAGCATCAGCGAGTGCGCCTCTGCCAGAGTATTAAGCAAAATTAAAGTCGCGTTGGCCATCCCTGGACACGTGTTTCGAGGTTATTACCTCTCGTCAGCAGGGAATAGGCATGTGTGTAGGGTTGCTGCGTAGGCTGCCAAAAATTGTTCTCAGGTCCAGTACCGCTCGTGGCATTCAGGTGCGTAACCATGAGCTCGTCAGCCCCACCGGCTCAAGGGAGCCTGAATATTAACACAAATCCAATTGGTCGCACACTGCTCGTCCTACCAGCGTGTTACCCCAAAGCATTATGGTCCATGAAGTCAGCATCAGCGAGTGCGCCTCTGCCAGAGTATTAAGCAAAATTAAAGTCGCGTTGGCCATCCCTGGACACGTGTTTCGAGGTCATTACCTCTCGTCAGCAGGGAATAGGCATGTGTGTAGGGTTGCTGTGTAGGCTGCCAAAAATTGTTCTCAGGTCCAGTACCGCTCGTGGCATTCAGGTGCGTAACCATGAGCTCGTCAGCCCCACCGGCTCAAGGGAGCCTGAATATTAACACAAATCCAATTGGTCGCACACTGCTCGTCCTACCTGCGTGTTACCCCAAAGCATTATGGTCCATGAAGTCAGCATCAGCGAATTCGCCTCTGCCAGAGTATTAAGCAAAATTAAAGTTGCGTTGGCCATCCCTGGATACGTGTTTTGAGGTTATTACCTCTCGTCAGCAGGGAATAGGCATGTGTGTAGGGTTGCTGCGTAGGCTGCCAAAAATTGTTCTCAGGTCCAGTACCGCTCGTGGCATTCAGGTGCATAACCATGAGCTCGTCAGCCCCACCGGCTCAAGGGAGCCTGAATATTAACACAAATCCAATTGGTCGCACACTGCTCGTCCTACCAGCGTGTTACCCCAAAGCATTATGGTCCATGAAGTCAGCATCAGCGAGTGAGCCTCTGCCAGAGTATTAAGCAAAATTAAAGTCGCGTTGGCCATCCCTGGACACGTGTTTCGAGGTTATTACCTCTCGTGAGCAGGGAATAGGCATGTGTGTAGGGTTGCTGCGTAGGCTGCCAAAAATTGTTCTCAGGTCCAAAACGGCTCGTGGCATTCAGGTGCGTAACCATGAGCTCGCCAGCCCCACCGGCTCAAGGGAGCCTGAATATTAACACAAATCCAATTGGTCGCACACTGCTCATCCTACCAGCGTGTTACCCCAAAGCATTATGGACCATGAAGTCAGCATCAGCGAGTGCGCCTCTGCCAGAGTATTAAGCAAAATTAAAGTCGCGTTGGCCATCCCTGGACACGTGTTTCGAGGTTATTACCTCTCGTCAGCAGGGAATAGGCATGTGTGTAGGGTTGCTGCGTAGGCTGCCAAAAATTGTTCTCAGGTCCAGTACCGCTCGTGGCATTCAGGTGCGTAACCATGAGCTCGTCAGCCCCACCGGCTCAAGGGAGCCTGAATATTAACACAAATCCAATTGATCGCACACTGCTCGTCCTACCAGCGTGTTACCCCAAAGCATTATGGTCCATGAAGTCAGCATCAGCGAGTGCGCCTCTGCCAGAGTATTAAGCAAAATTAAAGTCGCGTTGGCCATCCCTGGACACGTGTTTCGAGGTCATTACCTCTCGTCAGCAGGGAATAGGCATGTGTGTAGGGTTGCTGTGTAGGCTGCCAAAAATTGTTCTCAGGTCCAGTACCGCTCGTGGCATTCAGGTGCGTAACCATGAGCTCGTCAGCCCCACTGGCTCAAGGGAGCCTGAATATTAACACAAATCCAATTGGTCGCACACTGCTCGTCCTACCAGCGTGTTACCCCAAAGCATTATGGTCCATGAAGTCAGCATCAGCGAGTGCGCCTCTGCCAGAGTATTAAGCAAAATTAAAGTCGCGTTGGCCATCCCTGGACACGTGTTTCGAGGTTATTACCTCTCATCAGCAGGGAATAGGCATGTGTGTAGGGTTGCTGCGTAGGCTGCCAAAATTTTTTCTCAGGTTCAGTACCGCTCGTGGCATTCAGGTGCGTAACCATGAGCTCGTCAGCCCCACCGGCTCAAGGGAGCCTGAATAATAACACAAATCCAATTGGTCGCACACTGCTCGTCCTACCAGCGTGTTACCCCAAAGCATTATGGTCCATGAAGTCAGCATCAGCGAGTGAGCCTCTGCCAGAGTATTAAGCAAAATTAAAGTCGCGTTGGCCATCGCTGGACATGTGTTTCGAGGTTATTACCTCTCGTCAGCAGGGAATAGGCATGTGTGTAGGGTTGCTGCGTAGGCTGCCAACAATTGTTCTCAGGTCCAGTACCGCTCGTGGCATTCAGGTGCGTAACCATGAGCTCGTCAGCCCCACCGGCTCAAGGGAGCCTGAATATTAACACAAATCCAATTGGTCGCACACTGCTCGTCCTACCAGCGTGTTACCCAAAAGCATTATGGTCCATGAAGTCAGCATCAGCGAGTGCGCCTCTGCCAGAGTATTAACCAAAATTAAAGTTGCGTTGGCCATCCCTGGACACGTGTTTCGAGGTTATTACCTCTCGTCAGCAGGGAATAGGCATGTGTGTAGGGTTGCTGCGTAGGCTGCCAAAAATTGTTCTAAGGTCCAGTACCGCTCGTGGCATTCAGGTGCGTAACCATGAGCTCGTCAGCCCCACCGGCTCAAGGGAGCCTGAATATTAACACAAATCCAATTGGTCGCACACTGCTCATCCTACCAGCGTGTTACCCCAAAGCATTATGGTCCATGAAGTCAGCATCAGTGAGTGCGCCTCTGCCAGAGTTTTAAGCAAAATTAAAGTCGCGTTGGCCATCCCTGGACACGTGTTTCGAGGTTATTACCTCTCGTCAGCAGGGAATAGGCATGTGTGTAGGGTTGCTGCGTAGGCTGCCAAAAATTGTTCTCAGGTCCAGTACCGCTCGTGGCATTCAGGTGCGTAACCATGAGCTCGTCAGCCCCACCGGCTCAAGGGAGCCTGAATATTAACACAAATCCAATTGGTCGCACACTGCTCGTCCTACCAGCGTGTTACCCCAAAGCATTATGGTCCATGAAGTCAGCATCAGCAAGTTCGCCTCTGCCAGAGTATTAAGCAAAATTAAAGTCGTGTTGGCCATCCCTGGATACGTGTTTCGAGGTTATTACCTCTCGTCAGCAGGGAATAGGCATGTGTGTAGGGTTGCTGCGTAGGCTGCCAAAAATTGTTCTCAGGTCCAGTACCGCTCGTGGCATTCAGGTGCGTAACCATGAGCTCGTCAGCCCCACCGGCTCAAGGGAGCCTGAATATTAACACAAATCCAATTGGTCGCACACTGCTCGTCCTACCAGCGTGTTACCCCAAAGCATTGTGGTCCATGAAGTCAGCATCAGCGAGTGCGCCTCTGCCAGAGTATTAAGCAAAATTAAAGTCGCGTTGGCCATCCCTGGACACGTGTTTCGAGGTTATTACCTCTCGTCAGCAGGGAATAGGCATGTGTGTAGGGTTGCTGCGTAGGCTGCCAAAAATTGTTCTCAGGTCCAGTACCGCTCGTGGCATTCAGGTGCGTAACCATGAGCTCGTCAGCCCCACCGGCTCAAGGGAGCCTGAATAATAACACAAATCCAATTGGTCGCACACTTCTCGTCCTACCAGCGTGTTACCCCAAAGCATTATGGTCCATAAAGTCAGCATCAGCGAGTGCGCCTCTGCCAGAGTATTAAGCAAAATTAAAGTCGCGTTGGCCATCCCTGGACACGTGTTTCGAGGTAATTACCTCTCGTCAGCAGGGAATAGGCATGTGTGTAGAGTTGCTGCGTAGGCTGCCAAAAATTGTTCTCAGGTCCAGTACCGCTCGTGGCATTCAGCTGCGTAACCATGAGCTCGTCAGCCCCACCGGCTCAAGGGAGCCTGAATATTAACACAAATCCAATTGGTCGCACACTGCTCGTCCTACCAGCGTGTTACCCCAAAGCATTATGGTCCATGAAGTCAGCATCAGCGAGTGCGCCTCTGCCAGAGTATTAAGCAAAACTAAAGTCGCGTTGGCCATCCCTGGACACGTGTTTCGAGGTTATTACCTCTCGTCAGCAGGGAATAGGCATGTGTGTAGGGTTGCTGCGTAGGCTGCCAAAAATTGTTCTCAGGTCCAGTACCGCTCGTGGCATTCAGGTGCGTAACCATGAGCTCGTCAGCCCCACCGGCTCAAGGGAGCCTGAATATTAACACAAATCCAATTGGTCGCACACTGCTCGTCCTACCAGCGTGTTACCCCAAAGCATTATGGTCCATGAAGTCAGCATCAGCGAGTGAGCCTCTGCCAGATTATTAAGCAAAATTAAAGTCGCGTTGGCCATCCCTGGACACGTGTTTCGAGGTTATTACCTCTCGTCAGCAGGGAATAGGCATGTGTGTAGGGTTGCTGCGTAGGCTGCCAAAAATTGTTCTCAGGTCCAAAACCGCTCGTGGCATTCAGGTGCGTAACCATGAGCTCGTCAGCCCCACCGGCTCAAGGGAGCCTGAATATTAACACAAATCCAATTGGTCGCACACTGCTCATCCTACCAGCGTGTTACCCCAAAGCATTATGGACCATGAAGTCAGCATCAGCGAGTGCGCCTCTGCCAGAGTATTAAGCAAAATTAAAGTCGCGTTGGCCATACCTGGACACATGTTTCGAGGTTATTACCTCTCGTCAGCAGGGAATAGGCATGTGTGTAGGGTTGCTGCGTAGGCTGAGAAAAATTGTTCTCAGGTCCAGTACCGCTCGTGGCATTCAGGTGCGTAACCATGAGCTCGTCAGCCCCACCGGCTCAAGGGAGCCTGAATATTAACACAAATCCAATTGGTCGCACACTGCTCGTCCTACCAGCGTGTTACCCCAAAGCATTATGGTCCATGAAGTCAGCATCAGCAAGTTCGCCTCTGCCAGAGTATTAAGCAAAATTAAAGTCGCGTTGGCCATCCCTGGATATGTGTTTCGAGGTTATTACCTCTCGTCAGCAGGGAATAGGCATGTGTGTAGGGTTGCTGCGTAGGCTGCCAAAAATTGTTCTCAGGTCCAAAACCGCTCGTGGCATTCAGGTGCGTAACCATGAGCTCGCCAGCCCCACCGGCTCAAGGGAGCCTGAATATTAACACAAATCCAATTGGTCGCACACTGCTCATCCTACCAGCGTGTTACCCCAAAGCATTATGGACCATGAAGTCAGCATCAGCGAGTGCGCCTCTGCCAGAGTATTAAGCAAAATTAAAGTCGCGTTGGCCATCCCTGGACACGTGTTTCGAGGTCATTACCTCTCATCAGCAGGGAGTAGGCATGTGTGTAGGGTTGCAGTGTAGGCTGCCAAAAATTGTTCTCAGGTCCAGTACCGCTCATGGCATTCAGGTGCGTAACCATGAGCTCGTCAGCCCCACCGGCTCAAGGGAGCCTGAACATTAACACAAATCCAATTGGTCGCACACTGCTCGTCCTACCAGTGTGTTACCCCAAAGCATTATGGTCCATGAAGTCAGCATCAGCGAGTTCGCCTCTGCCAGAGTATTAAGCAAAATTAAAGTTGCGTTGGCCATCCTTGGATACGTGTTTCGAGGTTATTACCTCTCGTCAGCAGGGAATAGGCATGTGTGTAGGGTTGCTGCGTAGGCTGCCAAAAATTGTTCTCAGGTCCAGTACCGCTCGTGGCATTCAGGTGCGTAACCATGAGCTCGTCAGCCCCACCGGCTCAAGGGAGCCTGAATATTAACACAAATCCAATTGGTCGCACACTGCTCGTCCTACCAGCGTGTTACCCCAAAGCATTATGGTCCATGAAGTCAGCATCAGCGAGTGAGCCTCTGCCAGAGTATTAAGCAAAATTAAAGTCGCGTTGGCCATCCCTGGACACGTGTTTCGAGGTTATTACCTCTCGTCAACAGGGAATAGGCATGTGTGTAGGGTTGCTGCGTACGCTGCCAAAAATTGTTCTCAGGTCCAAAACCGCTCGTGGCATTCAGTTGCGTAACCATGAGCTCGTCAGCCCCACCGGCTCAAGGGAGCCTGAATATTAACACAAATCCAATTGGTCGCACACTGCTCATCCTACCAGCGTGTTACCCCAAAGCATTATTGACCATGAAGTCAGCATCAGCGAGTGCGCCTCTGCCAGAGTATTAAGCAAAATTAAAGTCGCGTTGGCCATCCCTGGACACGTGTTTCGAGGTTATTACCTCTCGTCAGCAGGGAATAGGCATGTGTGTAGGGTTGCTGCTTAGGCTGCCAAAAATTGTTCTCAGGTCCAGTACCGCTCGTGGCATTCAGGTGCGTAACCATGAGCTCGTCAGCCCCACCGGCTCAAGGGAGCCTGAATATTAACACAAATCCAATTGGTCGCACACTGCTCGTCCTACCAGCGTGTTACCCCAAAGCATTATGGTCCATGAAGTCAGCATCAGCGAGTGCGCCTCTGCCAGAGTATTAAGCAAAATTAAAGTCGCGTTGGCCATCCCTGGACAAGTGTTTCGAGGTTATTACCTCTCGTCAGCAGGGAATAGGCATGTGTGTAGGGTTGCTGTGTAGGCTGCCAAAAATTGTTCTCAGGTCCAGTACCGCTCGTGGCATTCAGGTGCGTAACCATGAGCTCGTCAGCCCCACCGGCTCAAGGGAGCCTGAATATTAACACAAATCCAATTGGTCGCACACTGCTCGTCCTACCAGCGTGTTACCCCAAAGCATTATGGTCCATGAAGTCAGCATCAGCGAGTGCGCCTCTGCCAGAGAATTAACCAAAATTAAAGTTGCGTTGGCCATCCCTGGACACGTGTTTCGAGGTTATTACCTCTCGTCAGCAGGGAATAGGCATGTGTGTAGGGTTGCTGCGTAGGCTGCCAAAAATTGTTCTAAGGTCCAGTACCGCTCGTGGCATTCAGGTGCGTAACCATGAGCTCGTCAGCCCCACCGGCTCAAGGGAGCCTGAATATTAACACAAATCCAATTGGTCGCACACTGCTCGTCCTACCAGCGTGTTACCCCAAAGCATTATGGTCCATGAAGTCAGCATCAGCGAGTGCGCCTCTGCCAGAGTATTAAGCAAAATTAAAGTCGCGTTGGCCATCCCTGGACACGTGTTTCGAGGTCATTACCTCTCATCAGCAGGGAAAAGGCATGTGTGTAGGGTTGCTGTGTAGGCTGCCAGAAATTGTTCTCAGGTCCAGTACCGCTCGTGGCATTCAGGTGCGTAACCATGAGCTCGTCAGCCCCACTGGCTCAAGGGAGCCTGAATATTAACACAAATCCAATTGGTCGCACACTGCTCGTCCTGCCAGCGTGTTACCCCAAAGCATTATGGTCCATGAAGTCAGCATCAGCGAGTGCGCCTCTGCCAGAGTATTAAGCAAAATTAAAGTCGCGTTGGCCATCCCTGGACACGTGTTTCGAGGTTATTACCTCTCATCAGCAGGGAATAGGCATGTGTGTAGGGTTGCTGCGTAGGCTGCCAAAAAATTTTCTCAGGTCCAGTACCGCTCGTGGCATTCAGGTGCGTAACCATGAGCTCATCAGCCCCACCGGCTCAAGGGAGCCTGAATATTAACACAAATCCAATTGGTCGCACACTGCTCGTCCTACCAGCGTGTTACCCCAAAGCATTATGGTCCATGAAGTCAGCATCAGCGAGTGAGCCTCTGCCAGAGTATTAAGCAAAATTAAAGTCGCGTTGGCCATCGCTGGACATGTGTTTCGAGGTTATTACCTCTCGTCAGCAGGAAATAGGCATGTGTGTAGGGTTGCTGCGTAGGCTGCCAAAAATTGTTCTCAGGTCCAGTACCGCTCGTGGCATTCAGGTGCGTAACCATGAGCTCGTCAGCCCCACCGGCTAAAGGGAGCCTGAATATTAACACAAATCCAATTGGTCGCACACTGCTCATCCTACCAGCGTGTTACCCCAAAGCATTATGGTCCATGAAGTCAGCATCAGCGAGTGCGCCTCTGCCAGAGTATTAAGCAAAATTAAAGTCGCGTTGGCAATCCCTGGACACGTGTTTCGAGGTTATTACCTCTCGTCAGAAGGGAATAGGCATGTGTGTAGGGTTGCTGCGTAGGCTGCCAAAAATTTTTCTCAGGTCCAGTACCGCTCGTGGCATTCAGGTGCGTAACCATGAGCTCATCAGCCCCACCGGCTCAAGGGAGCCTGAATAATAACACAAATCCAATTGGTCGCACACTGCTCGTCCTACCAGCGTGTTACCCCAAAGCATTATGGTCCATGAAGTCAGCATCAGCGAGTGAGCCTCTGCCAGAGAATTAAGCAAAATTAAAGTCGCGTTGGCCATCGCTGGACATGTGTTTCGAGGTTATTACCTCTCGTCAGCAGGAAATAGGCATGTGTGTAGGGTTGCTGCGTAGGCTGCCAAAAATTGTTCTCAGGTCCAGTACCGCTCGTGGCATTCAGGTGCGTAACCATGAGCTCGTCAGCCCCACCGGCTAAAGGGAGCCTGAATATTAACACAAATCCAATTGGTCGCACACTGCTCATCCTACCAGCGTGTTACCCCAAAGCATTATGGTCCATGAAGTCAGCATCAGCGAGTGCGCCTCTGCCAGAGTATTAAGCAAAATTAAAGTCGCGTTGGCAATCCCTGGACACGTGTTTCGAGGTTATTACCTCTCGTCAGAAGGGAATAGGCATGTGTGTAGGGTTGCTGCGTAGGCTGCCAAAAATTGTTCTCAGGTCCAGTACCGCTCGTGGCATTCAGGTGCTTAACCATGAGCTCGTCAGCCCCACCGGCTCAAGGGAGCCTGAATATTAACACAAATCCAATTGGTCGCACACTGCTCGTCCTACCAGCGTGTTACCCCAAAGCATTATGGTCCATGAAGTCAGCATCAGCGAGTGCGCCTCTGCCAGAGTATTAAGCAAAATTAAAGTCGCGTTGGCCATCCCTGGACACGTGTTTCGAGGTTATTACCTCTCGTCAGCAGGGAATAGGCATGTGTGTAGGGTTGCTGTGTAGGCTGCCAAAAATTGTTCTCAGGTCCAGTACCGCTCGTGGCATTCAGGTGCGTAACCATGAGCTCGTCAGCCCACCGGATCAAGGGAGCCTGAATATTAACACAAATCCAATTGGTCGCACACTGCTCGTCCTACCAGCGTGTTACCCCAAAGCATTATGGTCCATGAAGTCAGCATCAGCGAGTGTGCCTCTGCCAGAGTATTAAGCAAAATTAAAGTCGCGTTGGCCATCCCTGGACAAGTGTTTCGAGGTTATTACCTCTCGTCAGCAGGGAATAGGCATGTGTGTAGGGTTGCTGTGTAGGCTGCCAAAAATTGTTCTCAGGTCCAGTACCGCTCGTGGCATTCAGGTGCGTAACCATGAGCTCGTCAGCCCCACCGGCTCAAGGGAGCCTGAATATTAACACAAATCCAATTGGTCGCACACTGCTCGTCCTACCAGCGTGTTACCCCAAAGCATTATGGTCCATGAAGTCAGCATCAGCGAGTGCGCCTCTGCCAGAGAATTAACCAAAATTAAAGTTGCGTTGGCCATCCCTGGACACGTGTTTCGAGGTTATTACCTCTCGTCAGCAGGGAATAGGCATGTGTGTAGGGTTGCTGCGTAGGCTGCCAAAAATTGTTCTAAGGTCCAGTACCGCTCGTGGCATTCAGGTGCGTAACCATGAGCTCGTCAGCCCCACCGGCTCAAGGGAGCCTGAATATTAACACAAATCCAATTGGTCGCACACTGCTCGTCCTACCAGCGTGTTACCCCAAAGCATTATGGTCCATGAAGTCAGCATCAGCGAGTGCGCCTCTGCCAGAGTATTAAGCAAAATTAAAGTCGCGTTGGCCATCCCTGGACACGTGTTTCGAGGTCATTACCTCTCATCAGCAGGGAAAAGGCATGTGTGTAGGGTTGCTGCGTAGGCTGCCAAAAATTGTTCTCAGGTCCGGTACCGCTCGTGGCACGCAGGTGCGTAACCATGAGCTCGTCAGCCCCACCGGCTCAAGGGAGCCTGAATATTAACACAAATCCAATTGGTCGCACACTGCTCGTCCTACCAGCGTGTTACCCCAAAGCATTATGGTCCATGAAGTCAGCATCAGCGAGTGCGCCTCTGCCAGAGTATTAAGCAAAATTAAAGTCGCGTTGGCCATCCCTGGACACGTGTTTCGAGGTCATTACCTCTCGTCAGCAGGGAATAGGCATGTGTGTAGGGTTGCTGTGTAGGCTGCCAAAAATTGTTCTCAGGTCCAGTACCGCTCGTGGCATTCAGGTGCGTAACCATGAGCTCGTCAGCCCCACTGGCTCAAGGGAGCCTGAATATTAACACAAATCCAATTGGTCGCACACTGCTCGTCCTACCAGCGTGTTACCCCAAAGCATTATTGTCCATGAAGTCAGCATCAGCGAGTGCGCCTCTGCCAGAGTATTAAGCAAAATTAAAGTCGCGTTGGCCATCCCTGGACACGTGTTTCGAGGTTATTACCTCTCATCAGCAGGGAATAGGCATGTGTGTAGGGTTGCTGCGTAGGCTGCCAAAAAATTTTCTCAGGTCCAGTACCGCTCGTGGCATTCAGGTGCGTAACCATGAGCTCATCAGCCCCACCGGCTCAAGGGAGCCTGAATAATAACACAAATCCAATTGGTCGCACACTGTTCGTCCTACCAGCGTGTTACCCCAAAGCATTATGGTCCATGAAGTCAGCATCAGCGAGTGAGCCTCTGCCAGAGTATTAAGCAAAATTAAAGTCGCGTTGGCCATCGCTGGACATGTGTTTCGAGGTTATTACCTCTCGTCAGCAGGAAATAGGCATGTGTGTAGGGTTGCTGCGTAGGCTGCCAAAAATTGTTCTCAGGTCCAGTACCGCTCGTGGCATTCAGGTGCGTAACCATGAGCTCGTCAGCCCCACCGGCTAAAGGGAGCCTGAATATTAACACAAATCCAATTGGTCGCACACTGCTCATCCTACCAGCGTGTTACCCCAAAGCATTATGGTCCATGAAGTCAGCATCAGCGAGTGCGCCTCTGCCAGAGTATTAAGCAAAATTAAAGTCGCGTTGGCAATCCCTGGACACGTGTTTCGAGGTTATTACCTCTCGTCAGAAGGGAATAGGCATGTGTGTAGGGTTGCTGCGTAGGCTGCCAAAAATTGTTCTCAGGTCCAGTACCGCTCGTGGCATTCAGGTGCTTAACCATGAGCTCGTCAGCCCCACCGGCTCAAGGGAGCCTGAATATTAACACAAATCCAATTGGTCGCACACTGCTCGTCCTACCAGCGTGTTACCCCAAAGCATTATGGTCCATGAAGTCAGCATCAGCGAGTGCGCCTCTGCCAGAGTATTAAGCAAAATTAAAGTCGCGTTGGCCATCCCTTGACACGTGTTTCAAGGTTATTACCTCTCGTCAGCAGGGAATAGGCATGTGTGTAGGGTTGCTGTGTAGGCTGCCAAAAATTGTTCTCAGGTCCAGTACCGCTCGTGGCATTCAGATGCGTAACCATGAGCTCGTCAGCCCCACCGGCTCAAGGGAGCCTGAATATTAACACAAATCCAATTGGTCGCACACTGCTCGTCCTACCAGCGTGTTACCCCAAAGCATTATGGTCCATGAAGTCAGCATCAGCGAGTGTGCCTCTGCCAGAGTATTAAGCAAAATTAAAGTCGCGTTGGCCATCCCTGAACAAGTGTTTCGAGGTTATTACCTCTCGTCAACAGGGAATAGGCATGTGTGTAGGGTTGCTGCGTAGGCTGCCAACAATTGTTCTCAGGTCCAGTACCGCTTGTGGCATTCAGGTGCGTAACCATGAGCTCGTCAGCCCCACCGGCTCAAGGGAGCCTGAATATTAACACAAATCCAATTGGTCGCACACTGCTCATCCTACCAGCGTGTTACCCCAAAGCATTATGGTCCATGAAGTCAGCATCAGCGAGTGCGCCTCTGCCAGAGTATTAAGCAAAATTAAAGTCGCGTTGGCCATCCCTGGACACGTGTTTCGAGGTTATTACCTCTCTTCAGCAGGGAATAGGCATGTGTGTAGGGTTGCTGTGTAGGCTGCCAAAAATTGTTCTCAGGTCCAGTACCGCTCGTGGCATTCAGGTGCGTAACCATGAGCTCGTCAGCCCCACCGGCTCAAGGGAGCCTGAATATTAACACAAATCCAATTGGTCGCACACTGCTCGTCCTACCAGCGTGTTACCCCAAAGCATTATGGTCCATGAAGTCAGCATCAGCGAGTGCGCCTCTGCCAGAGTATTACCAAAATTAAAGTTGCGTTGGCCATCCCTGGACACGTGTTTCGAGGTTATTACCTCTCGTCAGCAGGGAATAGGCATGTGTGTAGGGTTGCTGCGTAGGCTGCCAAAAATTGTTCTAAGGTCCAGTACCGCTCGTGGCATTCAGGTGCGTAACCATGAGCTCGTCAGCCCCACCGGCTCAAGGGAGCCTGAATATTAACACAAATCCAATTGGTCGCACACTGCTCATCCTACCAGCGTGTTACCCCAAAGCATTATGGTCCATGAAGTCAGCATCAGCGAGTGCGCCTCTGCCAGAGTATTAAGCAAAATTAAAGTCGCGTTGGCCATCCCTGGACACGTGTTTCGAGGTAATTACCTCTCGTCAGCAGGGAATAGGCATGTGTGTAGAGTTGCTGCGTAGGCTGCCAAAAATTGTTCTCAGGTCCAGTACCGCTCGTGGCATTCAGGTGCGTAACCATGAGCTCGTCAGCCCCACCGGCTCAAGGGAGCCTGAATATTAACACAAATCCAATTGGTCGCACACTGCTCGTCCTACCAGCGTGTTACCCCAAAGCATTATGGTCCATGAAGTCAGCATCAGCGAGTGCGCCTCTGCCAGAGTATTAAGCAAAATTAAAGTCGCGTTGGCCATCCCTGGACACGTGTTTCGAGGTTATTACCTCTCGTCAGCAGGGAATAGGCATGTGTGTAGGGTTGCTGCGTAGGCTGCCAAAAATTGTTCTCAGGTCCAGTACCGCTCGTGGCATTCAGGTGTGTAACCACGAGCTCGTCATCCCAACCGGCTCAAGGGAGCCTGAATATTAACACAAATCCAATTGGTCGCACACTGTTCATCCTACCAGCGTGTTACCCCAAAGCATTATGGTCCATGAAGTCAGCATCAGCGAGTGCGCCTCTGCCAGAGTATTAAGCAAAATTAATGTCGCGTTGGCCATCCCTGGACACGTGTTTCGAGGTTATTACCTCTCATCAGCAGGGAATAGGCATGTGTGTAGGGTTGCTGTGTAGTCTGCCAAAAATTGTTCTCAGGTCCAGTACCGCTCGAGGTATTGAGGTGCGTACCATGAGCTCGTCAGCCCCACCGGCTCAAGGGAGCCTGAATATTAACACAAATCTAATTGGTCGCACACTGCTCGTCCTACCAGCGTGTTACCCCAAAGCATTATGGTCCATGAAGTCAGCATCAGCGAGTGCGCCTCTGCCAGAGTATTAAGCAAAATTAAAGTTGCGTTGGCCATCCCTGGACACGTGTTTCGAGGTTATTACCTCTCGTCAGCAGGGAATAGGCATGTGTGTAGGGTTGCTGCGTAGGCTGCCAAAAATTGTTCTCAGGTCCAAAACCGCTCGTGGCATTCAGGTGCGTAACCATGAGCTCGCCAGCCCCACCGGCTCAAGGGAGCCTGAATATTAACACAAATCCAATTGGTCGCACACTGCTCATCCTACCAGCGTGTTACCCCAAAGCATTATGGACCATGAAGTCAGCATCAGCGAGTGCGCCTCTGCCAGAGTATTAAGCAAAATTAAAGTCGCGTTGGCCATCCCTGGACACGTGTTTCGAGGTCATTACCTCTCGTCAGCAGGGAATAGGCATGTGTGTAGGGTTGCTGTGTAGGCTGCCAAAATTTTTTCTCAGGTCCAGTACCGCTCGTGGCATTCAGGTGCGTAACCATGAGCTCGTCAGCCCCACCGGCTCAAGGGAGCCTGAATAATAACACAAATCCAATTGGTCGCACACTGCTCGTCCTACCAGCGTGTTACCCCAAAGCATTATGGTCCATGAAGTCAGCATCAGCGAGTGCGCCTCTGCCAGAGTATTAAGCAAAATTAAAGTCGCGTTGGCAATCCCTGGACACGTGTTTCGAGGTTATTACCTCTCGTCAGAAGGGAATAGGCATGTGTGTAGGGTTGCTGCGTAGGCTGCCAAAAATTGTTCTCAGGTCCAGTACCGCTCGTGGCATTCAGGTGCTTAACCATGAGCTCGTCAGCCCCACCGGCTCAAGGGAGCCTGAATATTAACACAAATCCAATTGGTCGCACACTGCTCGTCCTACCAGCGTGTTACCCCAAAGCATTATGGTCCATGAAGTCAGCATCAGCGAGTGCGCCTCTGCCAGAGTATTAAGCAAAATTAAAGTCGCGTTGGCCATCCCTGGACACGTGTTTCGAGGTTATTACCTCTCGTCAGCAGGGAATAGGCATGTGTGTAGGGTTGCTGCGTAGGCTGCCAAAAATTGTTCTCAGGTCCAGTACCGCTCGTGGCATTCAGGTGCGTAACCATGAGCTCGTCAGCCCCACCGGCTCAAGGGAGCCTGAATATTAACACAAATCCCATTGGTCGCACACTGCTCGTCCTACCAGCGTGTTACCCCAAAGCATTATGGTCCATGAAGTCAGCATCAGCAAGTTCGCCTCTGCCAGAGTATTAAGCAAAATTAAAGTCGCGTTGGCCATCCCTGGACACGTGTTTCGAGGTTATTACCTCTCGTCAGCAGGGAATAGGCATGTGTGTAGGGTTGCTGCGTAGGCTGCCAAAAATTGTTCTCAGGTCCAGTACCGCTCGTGGCATTCAGGTGCGTAACCATGAGCTCGTCAGCCCCACCGGCTCAAGGGAGCCTGAATATTAACACAAATCCAATTGGTCGCACACTGCTCGTCCTACCAGCGTGTTACCCCAAAGCATTATGGTCCATGAAGTCAGCATCAGCGAGTGCGCCTCTGCCAGAGTATTAAGCAAAATTAAAGTCGCGTTGGCCATCCCTGGACACGTGTTTCGAGGTAATTACCTCTCGTCAGCAGGGAATAGGCATGTGTGTAGAGTTGCTGCGTAGGCTGCCAAAAATTGTTCTCAGGTCCAGTACCGCTCGTGGCATTCAGGTGCGTAACCATGAGCTCGTCAGCCCCACCGGCTCAAGGGAGCCTGAATATTAACACAAATCCAATTGGTCGCACACTGCTCGTCCTACCAGCGTGTTACCCCAAAGCATTATGGTCCATGAAGTCAGCATCAGCGAGTGCGCCTCTGCCAGAGTATTAAGCAAAATTAAAGTCGCGTTGGCCATCCCTGGACACGTGTTTCGAGGTTATTACCTCTCGTCAGCAGGGAATAGGCATGTGTGTAGGGTTGCTGCGTAGGCTGCCAAAAATTGTTCTCAGGTCCAGTACCGCTCGTGGCATTCAGGTGCGTAACCACGAGCTCGTCATCCCAACCGGCTCAAGGGAGCCTAAATATTAACACAAATCCAATTGGTCGCACACTGTTCATCCTACCAGCGTGTTACCCCAAAGCATTATGGTCCATGAAGTCAGCATCAGCGAGTGCGCCTCTGCCAGAGTATTAAGCAAAATTAAAGTCGCGTTGGCCATCCCTGGACACGTGTTTCGAGGTTATTACCTCTCGTCAGCAGGGAATAGGCATGTGTGTAGGGTTGCTGCGTAGGCTGCCAAAAATTGTTCTCAGGTCCAAAACCGCTTGTGGCATTCAGGTGCGTAACCATGAGCTCGCCAGCCCCACCGGCTCAAGGGAGCCTGAATATTAACACAAATCCAATTGGTCGCACACTGCTCATCCTACCAGCGTGTTACCCCAAAGCATTATGGACCATGAAGTCAGCATCAGCGAGTGCGCCTCTGCCAGAGTATTAAGCAAAATTAAAGTCGCGTTGGCCATCCCTGGACACTTGTTTCGAGGTCATTACCTCTCGTCAGCAGGGAATAGGCATGTGTGTAGGGTTGCTGTGTAGGCTGCCAAAATTTTTTCTCAGGTCCAGTACCGCTCGTGGCATTCAGGTGCGTAACCATGAGCTCGTCAGCCCCACCGGCTCAAGGGAGCCTGAATAATAACACAAATCCAATTGGTCGCACACTGCTCGTCCTACCAGCGTGTTACCCCAAAGCATTATGGTCCATGAAGTCAGCATCAGCGAGTGCGCCTCTGCCAGAGTATTAAGCAAAATTAAAGTCGCGTTGGCAATCCCTGGACACGTGTTTCGAGGTTATTACCTCTCGTCAGAAGGGAATAGGCATGTGTGTAGGGTTGCTGAGTAGGCTGCCAAAAATTGTTCTCAGGTCCAGTACCGCTCGTGGCATTCAGGTGCTTAACCATGAGCTCGTCAGCCCCACCGGCTCAAGGGAGCCTGAATATTAACACAAATCCAATTGGTCGCACACTGCTCGTCCTACCAGCGTGTTACCCCAAAGCATTATGGTCCATGAAGTCAGCATCAGCAAGTTCGCCTCTGCCAGAGTATTAAGCAAAATTAAAGTCGCGTTGGCCATCCCTGGACACGTGTTTCGAGGTTATTACCTCTCGTCAGCAGAGAATAGGCATGTGTGTAGGGTTGCTGCGTAGGCTGCCAAAAATTGTTCTCAGGTCCAGTACCGCTCGTGGCATTCAGGTGCGTAACCATGAGCTCGTCAGCCCCACCGGCTCAAGGGAGCCTGAATATTAACACAAATCCAATTGGTCGCACACTGCTCGTCCTACCAGCGTGTTACCCCAAAGCATTATGGTCCATGAAGTCAGCATCAGCGAGTGCGCCTCTGCCAGAGTATTAAGCAAAATTAAAGTCGCGTTGGCCATCCCTGGACACGTGTTTCGAGGTAATTACCTCTCGTCAGCAGGGAATAGGCATGTGTGTAGAGTTGCTGCGTAGGCTGCCAAAAATTGTTCTCAGGTCCAGTACCGCTCGTGGCATTCAGGTGCGTAACCATGAGCTCGTCAGCCCCACCGGCTCAAGGGAGCCTGAATATTAACACAAATCCAATTGGTCGCACACTGCTCGTCCTACCAGCGTGTTACCCCAAAGCATTATGGTCCATGAAGTCAGCATCAGCGAGTGCGCCTCTGCCAGAGTATTAAGCAAAATTAAAGTCGCGTTGGCCATCCCTGGACACGTGTTTCGAGGTTATTACCTCTCGTCAGCAGGGAATAGGCATGTGTGTAGGGTTGCTGCGTAGGCTGCCAAAAATTGTTCTCAGGTCCAGTACCGCTCGTGGCATTCAGGTGCGTAACCACGAGCTCGTCATCCCAACCGGCTCAAGGGAGCCTGAATATTAACACAAATCCAATTGGTCGCACACTGTTCATCCTACCAGCGTGTTACCCCAAAGCATTATGGTCCATGAAGTCAGCATCAGCGAGTGCGCCTCTGCCAGAGTATTAAGCAAAATTAATGTCGCGTTGGCCATCCCTGGACACGTGTTTCGAGGTTATTACCTCTCATTAGCAGGGAATAGGCATGTGTGTAGGGTTGCTGTGTAGTCTGCCAAAAATTGTTCTCAGGTTCAGTACCGCTCGAGGCATTCAGGTGCGTAACCATGAGCTCGTCAGCCCCACCGGCTCAAGGGAGCCTGAATATTAACACAAATCTAATTGGTCGCACACTGCTCGTCCTACCAGCGTGTTACCCCAAAGCATTATTGTCCATGAAGTCAGCATCAGCGAGTGCGCCTCTGCCAGAGTATTAAGCAAAATTAAAGTCGCGTTGGCCATCCCTGGACACGTGTTTCGAGGTTATTACCTCTCGTCAGCAGGGAATAGGCATGTGTGTAGGGTTGCTGCGTAGGCTGCCAAAAATTGTTCTCAGGTCCAAAACCGCTTGTGGCATTCAGGTGCGTAACCATGAGCTCGCCAGCCCCACCGGCTCAAGGGAGCCTGAATATTAACACAAATCCAATTGGTCGCACACTGCTCATCCTACCAGCGTGTTACCCCAAAGCATTATGGACCATGAAGTCAGCATCAGCGAGTGCGCCTCTGCCAGAGTATTAAGCAAAATTAAAGTCGCGTTGGCCATCCCTGGACACGTGTTTCGAGGTCATTACCTCTCGTCAGCAGGGAATAGGCATGTGTGTAGGGTTGCTGTGTAGGCTGCCAAAATTTTTCTCAGGTCCAGTACCGCTCGTGGCATTCAGGTGCGTAACCATGAGCTCGTCAGCCCCACCGGCTCAAGGGAGCCTGAATAATAACACAAATCCAATTGGTCGCACACTGCTCGTCCTACCAGCGTGTTACCCCAAAGCATTATGGTCCATGAAGTCAGCATCAGCGAGTGCGCCTCTGCCAGAGTATTAAGCAAAATTAAAGTCGCGTTGGCAATCCCTGGACACGTGTTTCGAGGTTATTACCTCTCGTCAGAAGGGAATAGGCATGTGTGTAGGGTTGCTGCGTAGGCTGCCAAAAATTGTTCTCAGGTCCAGTACCGCTCGTGGCATTCAGGTGCTTAACCATGAGCTCGTCAGCCCCACCGGCTCAAGGGAGCCTGAATATTAACACAAATCCAATTGGTCGCACACTGCTCGTCCTACCAGCGTGTTACCCCAAAGCATTATGGTCCATGAAGTCAGCATCAGCGAGTGCGCCTCTGCCAGAGAATTAACCAAAATTAAAGTTGCGTTGGCCATCCCTGGACACGTGTTTCGAGGTTATTACCTCTCGTCAGCAGGGAATAGGCATGTGTGTAGGGTTGCTGCGTAGGCTGCCAAAAATTGTTCTAAGGTCCAGTACCGCTCGTGGCATTCAGGTGCGTAACCATGAGCTCGTCAGCCCCACTGGCTCAAGGGAGCCTGAATATTAACACAAATCCAATTGGTCGCACACTGCTCGTCCTACCAGCGTGTTACCCCAAAGCATTATGGTCCATGAAGTCAGCATCAGCGAGTGCGCCTCTGCCAGAGTATTAAGCAAAATTAAAGTCGCGTTGGCCATCCCTGGACACGTGTTTCGAGGTTATTACCTCTCATCAGCAGGGAATAGGCATGTGTGTAGGGTTGCTGCGTAGGCTGCCAAAAAATTTTCTCAGGTCCAGTACCGCTCGTGGCATTCAGGTGCGTAACCATGAGCTCATCAGCCCCACCGGCTCAAGGGAGCCTGAATATTAACACAAATCCAATTGGTCGCACACTGCTCGTCCTACCAGCGTGTTACCCCAAAGCATTATGGTCCATGAAGTCAGCATCAGCGAGTGAGCCTCTGCCAGAGTATTAAGCAAAATTAAAGTCGCGTTGGCCATCGCTGGACATGTGTTTCGAGGTTATTACCTCTCGTCAGCAGGAAATAGGCATGTGTTTAGGGTTGCTGCGTAGGCTGCCAAAAATTGTTCTCAGGTCCAGTACCGCTCGTGGCATTCAGGTGCGTAACCATGAGCTCGTCAGCCCCACCGGCTAAAGGGAGCCTGAATATTAACACAAATCCAATTGGTCGCACACTGCTCATCCTACCAGCGTGTTACCCCAAAGCATTATGGTCCATGAAGTCAGCATCAGCGAGTGCGCCTCTGCCAGAGTATTAAGCAAAATTAAAGTCGCGTTGGCAATCCCTGGACACGTGTTTCGAGGTTATTACCTCTCGTCAGAAGGGAATAGGCATGTGTGTAGGGTTGCTGCGTAGGCTGCCAAAAATTTTTCTCAGGTCCAGTACCGCTCGTGGCATTCAGGTGCGTAACCATGAGCTCATCAGCCCCACCGGCTCAAGGGAGCCTGAATAATAACACAAATCCAATTGGTCGCACACTGCTCGTCCTACCAGCGTGTTACCCCAAAGCATTATGGTCCATGAAGTCAGCATCAGCGAGTGAGCCTCTGCCAGAGTATTAAGCAAAATTAAAGTCGCGTTGGCCATCGCTGGACATGTGTTTCGAGGTTATTACCTCTCGTCAGCAGGAAATAGGCATGTGTGTAGGGTTGCTGCGTAGGCTGCCAAAAATTGTTCTCAGGTCCAGTACCGCTCGTGGCATTCAGGTGCGTAACCATGAGCTCGTCAGCCCCACCGGCTAAAGGGAGCCTGAATATTAACACAAATCCAATTGGTCGCACACTGCTCATCCTACCAGCGTGTTACCCCAAAGCATTATGGTCCATGAAGTCAGCATCAGCGAGTGCGCCTCTGCCAGAGTATTAAGCAAAATTAAAGTCGCGTTGGCAATCCCTGGACACGTGTTTCGAGGTTATTACCTCTCGTCAGAAGGGAATAGGCATGTGTGTAGGGTTGCTGCGTAGGCTGCCAAAAATTGTTCTCAGGTCCAGTACCGCTCGTGGCATTCAGGTGCTTAACCATGAGCTCGTCAGCCCCACCGGCTCAAGGGAGCCTGAATATTAACACAAATCCAATTGGTCGCACACTGCTCGTCCTACCAGCGTGTTACCCCAAAGCATTATGGTCCATGAAGTCAGCATCAGCGAGTGCGCCTCTGCCAGAGTATTAAGCAAAATTAAAGTCGCGTTGGCCATCCCTGGACACGTGTTTCGAGGTTATTACCTCTCGTCAGCAGGGAATAGGCATGTGTGTAGGGTTGCTGTGTAGGCTGCCAAAAATTGTTCTCAGGTCCAGTACCGCTCGTGGCATTCAGGTGCGTAACCATGAGCTCGTCAGCCCACCGGATCAAGGGAGCCTGAATATTAACACAAATCCAATTGGTCGCACACTGCTCGTCCTACCAGCGTGTTACCCCAAAGCATTATGGTCCATGAAGTCAGCATCAGCGAGTGTGCCTCTGCCAGAGTATTAAGCAAAATTAAAGTCGCGTTGGCCATCCCTGGACACGTGTTTCGAGGTTATTACCTCTCGTCAGCAGGGAATAGGCATGTGTGTAGGGTTGCTGTGTAGGCTGCCAAAAATTGTTCTCAGGTCCAGTACCGCTCGTGGCATTCAGGTGCGTAACCATGAGCTCGTCAGCCCCACCGGCTCAAGGGAGCCTGAATATTAACACAAATCCAATTGGTCGCACACTGCTCGTCCTACCAGCGTGTTACCCCAAAGCATTATGGTCCATGAAGTCAGCATCAGCGAGTGCGCCTCTGCCAGAGAATTAACCAAAATTAAAGTTGCGTTGGCCATCCCTGGACACGTGTTTCGAGGTTATTACCTCTCGTCAGCAGGGAATAGGCATGTGTGTAGGGTTGCTGCGTAGGCTGCCAAAAATTGTTCTAAGGTCCAGTACCGCTCGTGGCATTCAGGTGCGTAACCATGAGCTCGTCAGCCCCACCGGCTCAAGGGAGCCTGAATATTAACACAAATCCAATTGGTCGCACACTGCTCGTCCTACCAGCGTGTTACCCCAAAGCATTATGGTCCATGAAGTCAGCATCAGCGAGTGCGCCTCTGCCAGAGTATTAAGCAAAATTAAAGTCGCGTTGGCCATCCCTGGACACGTGTTTCGAGGTCATTACCTCTCATCAGCAGGGAAAAGGCATGTGTGTAGGGTTGCTGCGTAGGCTGCCAAAAATTGTTCTCAGGTCCGGTACCGCTCGTGGCACGCAGGTGCGTAACCATGAGCTCGTCAGCCCCACCGGCTCAAGGGAGCCTGAATATTAACACAAATCCAATTGGTCGCACACTGCTCGTCCTACCAGCGTGTTACCCCAAAGCATTATGGTCCATGAAGTCAGCATCAGCGAGTGCGCCTCTGCCAGAGTATTAAGCAAAATTAAAGTCGCGTTGGCCATCCCTGGACACGTGTTTCGAGGTCATTACCTCTCGTCAGCAGGGAATAGGCATGTGTGTAGGGTTGCTGTGTAGGCTGCCAAAAATTGTTCTCAGGTCCAGTACCGCTCGTGGCATTCAGGTGCGTAACCATGAGCTCGTCAGCCCCACTGGCTCAAGGGAGCCTGAATATTAACACAAATCCAATTGGTCGCACACTGCTCGTCCTACCAGCGTGTTACCCCAAAGCATTATTGTCCATGAAGTCAGCATCAGCGAGTGCGCCTCTGCCAGAGTATTAAGCAAAATTAAAGTCGCGTTGGCCATCCCTGGACACGTGTTTCGAGGTTATTACCTCTCATCAGCAGGGAATAGGCATGTGTGTAGGGTTGCTGCGTAGGCTGCCAAAAAATTTTCTCAGGTCCAGTACCGCTCGTGGCATTCAGGTGCGTAACCATGAGCTCATCAGCCCCACCGGCTCAAGGGAGCCTGAATAATAACACAAATCCAATTGGTCGCACACTGTTCGTCCTACCAGCGTGTTACCCCAAAGCATTATGGTCCATGAAGTCAGCATCAGCGAGTGCGCCTCTGCCAGAGTATTAAGCAAAATTAAAGTCGCGTTGGCAATCCCTGGACACGTGTTTCGAGGTTATTACCTCTCGTCAGAAGGGAATAGGCATGTGTGTAGGGTTGCTGCGTAGGCTGCCAAAAATTGTTCTCAGGTCCAGTACCGCTCGTGGCATTCAGGTGCTTAACCATGAGCTCGTCAGCCCCACCGGCTCAAGGGAGCCTGAATATTAACACAAATCCAATTGGTCGCACACTGCTCGTCCTACCAGCGTGTTACCCCAAAGCATTATGGTCCATGAAGTCAGCATCAGCGAGTGCGCCTCTGCCAGAGTATTAAGCAAAATTAAAGTCGCGTTGGCCATCCCTGGACACGTGTTTCAAGGTTATTACCTCTCGTCAGCAGGGAATAGGCATGTGTGTAGGGTTGCTGTGTAGGCTGCCAAAAATTGTTCTCAGGTCCAGTACCGCTCGTGGCATTCAGATGCGTAACCATGAGCTCGTCAGCCCCACCGGCTCAAGGGAGCCTGAATATTAACACAAATCCAATTGGTCGCACACTGCTCGTCCTACCAGCGTGTTACCCCAAAGCATTATGGTCCATGAAGTCAGCATCAGCGAGTGTGCCTCTGCCAGAGTATTAAGCAAAATTAAAGTCGCGTTGGCCATCCCTGAACAAGTGTTTCGAGGTTATTACCTCTCGTCAACAGGGAATAGGCATGTGTGTAGGGTTGCTGCGTAGGCTGCCAACAATTGTTCTCAGGTCCAGTACCGCTTGTGGCATTCAGGTGCGTAACCATGAGCTCGTCAGCCCCACCGGCTCAAGGGAGCCTGAATATTAACACAAATCCAATTGGTCGCACACTGCTCATCCTACCAGCGTGTTACCCCAAAGCATTATGGTCCATGAAGTCAGCATCAGCGAGTGCGCCTATGCCAGAGTATTAAGCAAAATTAAAGTCGCGTTGGCCATCCCTGGACACGTGTTTCGAGGTTATTACCTCTCTTCAGCAGGGAATAGGCATGTGTGTAGGGTTGCTGTGTAGGCTGCCAAAAATTGTTCTCAGGTCCAGTACCGCTCGTGGCATTCAGGTGCGTAACCATGAGCTCGTCAGCCCCAACGGCTCAAGGGAGCCTGAATATTAACACAAATCCAAATGGTCGCACACTGCTCGTCCTACCAGCGTGTTACCCCAAAGCATTATGGTCCATGAAGTCAGCATCAGCGAGTGCGCCTCTGCCAGAGTATTAACCAAAATTAAAGTTGCGTTGGCCATCCCTGGACACGTGTTTCGAGGTTATTACCTCTCGTCAGCAGGGAATAGGCATGTGTGTAGGGTTGCTGCGTAGGCTGCCAAAAATTGTTCTAAGGTTCAGTACCGCTCGTGGCATTCAGGTGCGTAACCATGAGCTCGTCAGCCCCACCGGCTCAAGGGAGCCTGAATATTAACACAAATCCAATTGGTCGCACACTGCTCATCCTACCAGCGTGTTACCCCAAAGCATTATGGTCCATGAAGTCAGCATCAGCGAGTGCGCCTCTGCCAGAGTATTAAGCAAAATTAAAGTCGCGTTGGCCATCCCTGGACACGTGTTTCGAGGTAATTACCTCTCGTCAGCAGGGAATAGGCATGTGTGTAGAGTTGCTGCGTAGGCTGCCAAAAATTGTTCTCAGGTCCAGTACCGCTCGTGGCATTCAGGTGCGTAACCATGAGCTCGTCAGCCCCACCGGCTCAAGGGAGCCTGAATATTAACACAAATCCAATTGGTCGCACACTGCTCGTCCTACCAGCGTGTTACCCCAAAGCATTATGGTCCATGAAGTCAGCATCAGCGAGTGCGCCTCTGCCAGAGTATTAAGCAAAATTAAAGTCGCGTTGGCCATCCCTGGACACGTGTTTCGAGGTTATTACCTCTCGTCAGCAGGGAATAGGCATGTGTGTAGGGTTGCTGCGTAGGCTGCCAAAAATTGTTCTCAGGTCCAGTACCGCTCGTGGCATTCAGGTGTGTAACCACGAGCTCGTCATCCCAACCGGCTCAAGGGAGCCTGAATATTAACACAAATCCAATTGGTCGCACACTGTTCATCCTACCAGCGTGTTACCCCAAAGCATTATGGTCCATGAAGTCAGCATCAGCGAGTGCGCCTCTGCCAGAGTATTAAGCAAAATTAATGTCGCGTTGGCCATCCCTGGACACGTGTTTCGAGGTTATTACCTCTCATCAGCAGGGAATAGGCATGTGTGTAGGGTTGCTGTGTAGTCTGCCAAAAATTGTTCTCAGGTCCAGTACCGCTCGAGGTATTGAGGTGCGTACCATGAGCTCGTCAGCCCCACCGGCTCAAGGGAGCCTGAATATTAACACAAATCTAATTGGTCGCACACTGCTCGTCCTACCAGCGTGTTACCCCAAAGCATTATGGTCCATGAAGTCAGCATCAGCGAGTGCGCCTCTGCCAGAGTATTAAGCAAAATTAAAGTCGCGTTGGCCATCCCTGGACACGTGTTTCGAGGTTATTACCTCTCGTCAGCAGGGAATAGGCATGTGTGTAGGGTTGCTGCGTAGGCTGCCAAAAATTGTTCTCAGGTCCAAAACCGCTCGTGGCATTCAGGTGCGTAACCATGAGCTCGCCAGCCCCACCGGCTCAAGGGAGCCTGAATATTAACACAAATCCAATTGGTCGCACACTGCTCATCCTACCAGCGTGTTACCCCAAAGCATTATGGACCATGAAGTCAGCATCAGCGAGTGCGCCTCTGCCAGAGTATTAAGCAAAATTAAAGTCGCGTTGGCCATCCCTGGACACGTGTTTCGAGGTCATTACCTCTCGTCAGCAGGGAATAGGCATGTGTGTAGGGTTGCTGTGTAGGCTGCCAAAATTTTTTCTCAGGTCCAGTACCGCTCGTGGCATTCAGGTGCGTAACCATGAGCTCGTCAGCCCCACCGGCTCAAGGGAGCCTGAATAATAACACAAATCCAATTGGTCGCACACTGCTCGTCCTACCAGCGTGTTACCCCAAAGCATTATGGTCCATGAAGTCAGCATCAGCGAGTGCGCCTCTTCCAGAGTATTAAGCAAAATTAAAGTCGCGTTGGCAATCCCTGGACACGTGTTTCGAGGTTATTACCTCTCGTCAGAAGGGAATAGGCATGTGTGTAGGGTTGCTGCGTAGGCTGCCAAAAATTGTTCTCAGGTCCAGTACCGCTCGTGGCATTCAGGTGCTTAACCATGAGCTCGTCAGCCCCACCGGCTCAAGGGAGCCTGAATATTAACACAAATCCAATTGGTCGCACACTGCTCGTCCTACCAGCGTGTTACCCCAAAGCATTATGGTCCATGAAGTCAGCATCAGCGAGTGCGCCTCTGCCAGAGTATTAAGCAAAATTAAAGTCGCGTTGGCCATCCCTGGACACGTGTTTCGAGGTTATTACCTCTCGTCAGCAGGGAATAGGCATGTGTGTAGGGTTGCTGCGTAGGCTGCCAAAAATTGTTCTCAGGTCCAGTACCGCTCGTGGCATTCAGGTGCGTAACCATGAGCTCGTCAGCCCCACCGGCTCAAGGGAGCCTGAATATTAACACAAATCCCATTGGTCGCACACTGCTCGTCCTACCAGCGTGTTACCCCAAAGCATTATGGTCCATGAAGTCAGCATCAGCAAGTTCGCCTCTGCCAGAGTATTAAGCAAAATTAAAGTCGCGTTGGCCATCCCTGGACACGTGTTTCGAGGTTATTACCTCTCGTCAGCAGGGAATAGGCATGTGTGTAGGGTTGCTGCGTAGGCTGCCAAAAATTGTTCTCAGGTCCAGTACCGCTCGTGGCATTCAGGTGCGTAACCATGAGCTCGTCAGCCCCACCGGCTCAAGGGAGCCTGAATATTAACACAAATCCAATTGGTCGCACACTGCTCGTCCTACCAGCGTGTTACCCCAAAGCATTATGGTCCATGAAGTCAGCATCAGCGAGTGCGCCTCTGCCAGAGTATTAAGCAAAATTAAAGTCGCGTTGGCCATCCCTGGACACGTGTTTCGAGGTAATTACCTCTCGTCAGCAGGGAATAGGCATGTGTGTAGAGTTGCTGCGTAGGCTGCCAAAAATTGTTCTCAGGTCCAGTACCGCTCGTGGCATTCAGGTGCGTAACCATGAGCTCGTCAGCCCCACCGGCTCAAGGGAGCCTGAATATTAACACAAATCCAATTGGTCGCACACTGCTCGTCCTACCAGCGTGTTACCCCAAAGCATTATGGTCCATGAAGTCAGCATCAGCGAGTGCGCCTCTGCCAGAGTATTAAGCAAAATTAAAGTCGCGTTGGCCATCCCTGGACACGTGTTTCGAGGTTATTACCTCTCGTCAGCAGGGAATAGGCATGTGTGTAGGGTTGCTGCGTAGGCTGCCAAAAATTGTTCTCAGGTCCAGTACCGCTCGTGGCATTCAGGTGCGTAACCACGAGCTCGTCATCCCAACCGGCTCAAGGGAGCCTGAATATTAACACAAATCCAATTGGTCGCACACTGTTCATCCTACCAGCGTGTTACCCCAAAGCATTATGGTCCATGAAGTCAGCATCAGCGAGTGCGCCTCTGCCAGAGTATTAAGCAAAATTAAAGTCGCGTTGGCCATCCCTGGACACGTGTTTCGAGGTTATTACCTCTCGTCAGCAGGGAATAGGCATGTGTGTAGGGTTGCTGCGTAGGCTGCCAAAAATTGTTCTCAGGTCCAAAACCGCTCGTGGCATTCAGGTGCGTAACCATGAGCTCGCCAGCCCCACCGGCTCAAGGGAGCCTGAATATTAACACAAATCCAATTGGTCGCACACTGCTCATCCTACCAGCGTGTTACCCCAAAGCATTATGGACCATGAAGTCAGCATCAGCGAGTGCGCCTCTGCCAGAGTATTAAGCAAAATTAAAGTCGCGTTGGCCATCCCTGGACACTTGTTTCGAGGTCATTACCTCTCGTCAGCAGGGAATAGGCATGTGTGTAGGGTTGCTGTGTAGGCTGCCAAAATTTTTTCTCAGGTCCAGTACCGCTCGTGGCATTCAGGTGCGTAACCATGAGCTCGTCAGCCCCACCGGCTCAAGGGAGCCTGAATAATAACACAAATCCAATTGGTCGCACACTGCTCGTCCTACCAGCGTGTTACCCCAAAGCATTATGGTCCATGAAGTCAGCATCAGCGAGTGCGCCTCTGCCAGAGTATTAAGCAAAATTAAAGTCGCGTTGGCAATCCCTGGACACGTGTTTCGAGGTTATTACCTCTCGTCAGAAGGGAATAGGCATGTGTGTAGGGTTGCTGAGTAGGCTGCCAAAAATTGTTCTCAGGTCCAGTACCGCTCGTGGCATTCAGGTGCTTAACCATGAGCTCGTCAGCCCCACCGGCTCAAGGGAGCCTGAATATTAACACAAATCCAATTGGTCGCACACTGCTCGTCCTACCAGCGTGTTACCCCAAAGCATTATGGTCCATGAAGTCAGCATCAGCAAGTTCGCCTCTGCCAGAGTATTAAGCAAAATTAAAGTCGCGTTGGCCATCCCTGGACACGTGTTTCGAGGTTATTACCTCTCGTCAGCAGAGAATAGGCATGTGTGTAGGGTTGCTGCGTAGGCTGCCAAAAATTGTTCTCAGGTCCAGTACCGCTCGTGGCATTCAGGTGCGTAACCATGAGCTCGTCAGCCCCACCGGCTCAAGGGAGCCTGAATATTAACACAAATCCAATTGGTCGCACACTGCTCGTCCTACCAGCGTGTTACCCCAAAGCATTATGGTCCATGAAGTCAGCATCAGCGAGTGCGCCTCTGCCAGAGTATTAAGCAAAATTAAAGTCGCGTTGGCCATCCCTGGACACGTGTTTCGAGGTAATTACCTCTCGTCAGCAGGGAATAGGCATGTGTGTAGAGTTGCTGCGTAGGCTGCCAAAAATTGTTCTCAGGTCCAGTACCGCTCGTGGCATTCAGGTGCGTAACCATGAGCTCGTCAGCCCCACCGGCTCAAGGGAGCCTGAATATTAACACAAATCCAATTGGTCGCACACTGCTCGTCCTACCAGCGTGTTACCCCAAAGCATTATGGTCCATGAAGTCAGCATCAGCGAGTGCGCCTCTGCCAGAGTATTAAGCAAAATTAAAGTCGCGTTGGCCATCCCTGGACACGTGTTTCGAGGTTATTACCTCTCGTCAGCAGGGAATAGGCATGTGTGTAGGGTTGCTGCGTAGGCTGCCAAAAATTGTTCTCAGGTCCAGTACCGCTCGTGGCATTCAGGTGCGTAACCACGAGCTCGTCATCCCAACCGGCTCAAGGGAGCCTGAATATTAACACAAATCCAATTGGTCGCACACTGTTCATCCTACCAGCGTGTTACCCCAAAGCATTATGGTCCATGAAGTCAGCATCAGCGAGTGCGCCTCTGCCAGAGTATTAAGCAAAATTAATGTCGCGTTGGCCATCCCTGGACACGTGTTTCGAGGTTATTACCTCTCATTAGCAGGGAATAGGCATGTGTGTAGGGTTGCTGTGTAGTCTGCCAAAAATTGTTCTCAGGTTCAGTACCGCTCGAGGCATTCATGTGCGTAACCATGAGCTCGTCAGCCCCACCGGCTCAAGGGAGCCTGAATATTAACACAAATCTAATTGGTCGCACACTGCTCGTCCTACCAGCGTGTTACCCCAAAGCATTATTGTCCATGAAGTCAGCATCAGCGAGTGCGCCTCTGCCAGAGTATTAAGCAAAATTAAAGTCGCGTTGGCCATCCCTGGACACGTGTTTCGAGGTTATTACCTCTCGTCAGCAGGGAATAGGCATGTGTGTAGGGTTGCTGCGTAGGCTGCCAAAAATTGTTCTCAGGTCCAAAACCGCTCGTGGCATTCAGGTGCGTAACCATGAGCTCGCCAGCCCCACCGGCTCAAGGGAGCCTGAATATTAACACAAATCCAATTGGTCGCACACTGCTCATCCTACCAGCGTGTTACCCCAAAGCATTATGGACCATGAAGTCAGCATCAGCGAGTGCGCCTCTGCCAGAGTATTAAGCAAAATTAAAGTCGCGTTGGCCATCCCTGGACACGTGTTTCGAGGTCATTACCTCTCGTCAGCAGGGAATAGGCATGTGTGTAGGGTTGCTGTGTAGGCTGCCAAAATTTTTCTCAGGTCCAGTACCGCTCGTGGCATTCAGGTGCGTAACCATGAGCTCGTCAGCCCCACCGGCTCAAGGGAGCCTGAATAATAACACAAATCCAATTGGTCGCACACTGCTCGTCCTACCAGCGTGTTACCCCAAAGCATTATGGTCCATGAAGTCAGCATCAGCGAGTGCGCCTCTGCCAGAGTATTAAGCAAAATTAAAGTCGCGTTGGCAATCCCTGGACACGTGTTTCGAGGTTATTACCTCTCGTCAGAAGGGAATAGGCATGTGTGTAGGGTTGCTGCGTAGGCTGCCAAAAATTGTTCTCAGGTCCAGTACCGCTCGTGGCATTCAGGTGCTTAACCATGAGCTCGTCAGCCCCACCGGCTCAAGGGAGCCTGAATATTAACACAAATCCAATTGGTCGCACACTGCTCGTCCTACCAGCGTGTTACCCCAAAGCATTATGGTCCATGAAGTCAGCATCAGCGAGTGCGCCTCTGCCAGAGTATTAAGCAAAATTAAAGTCGCGTTGGCCATCCCTGGACACATGTTTCGAGGTTATTACCTCTCGTCAGCAGGGAATAGGCATGTGTGTAGGGTTGCTGTGTAGGCTGCCAAAATTGTTCTCAGGTCCAGTACCGCTCGTGGCATTCAGGTGCGTAACCATGAGCTTGTCAGCCCCACCGGCTCAAGGGAGCCTGAACATTAACACAAATCCAATTGGTCGCACACTGCTCGTCCTACCAGTGTGTTACCCCAAAGCATTATGGTCCATGAAGTCAGCATCAGCGAGTTCGCCTCTGCCAGAGTATTAAGCAAAATTAAAGTTGCGTTGGCCATCCCTGGATACGTGTTTCGAGGTTATTACCTCTCGTCAGCAGGGAATAGGCATGTGTGTAGGGTTGCTGCGTAGGCTGCCAAAAATTGTTCTCAGGTCCAGTACCGCTCGTGGCATTCAGGTGCGTAACCATGAGCTCGTCAGCCCCACCGGCTCAAGGGAGCCTGAAGATTAACACAAATCCAATTGGTCGCACACTGCTCGTCCTACCAGCGTGTTACCCCAAAGCATTATGGTCCATGAAGTCAGCATCAGCGAGTGAGCCTCTGCCAGAGTATTAAGCAAAATTAAAGTCGCGTTGGCCATCCCTGGACACGTGTTTCGAGGTTATTACCTCTCGTCAGCAGGGAATAGGCATGTGTGTAGGGTTGCTGCGTAGGCTGCCAAAAATTGTTCTCAGGTCCAAAACCGCTCGTGGCATTCAGGTGCGTAACCATGAGCTCGTCAGCCCCACCGGCTCAAGGGAGCCTGAATATTAACACAAATCCAATTGGTCGCACACTGCTCATCCTACCAGCGTGTTACCCCAAAGCATTATTGACCATGAAGTCAGCATCAGCGAGTGCGCCTCTGCCAGAGTATTAAGCAAAATTAAAGTCGCGTTGGCCATCCCTGGACACGTGTTTCGAGGTATTACCTCTCGTCAGCAGGGAATAGGCATGTGTGTAGGGTTGCTGCGTAGGCTGCCAAAAATTGTTCTCAGGTCCAGTACCGCTCGTGGCATTCAGGTGCGTAACCATGAGCTCGTCAGCCCCACCGGCTCAAGGGAGCCTGAATATTAACACAAATCCAAATGGTCGCACACTGCTCGTCCTACCAGCGTGTTACCCCACAGCATTATGGTCCATGAAGTCAGCATCAGCGAGTGCGCCTCTGCCAGAGTATTAAGCAAAATTAAAGTCGCGTTGGCCATCCCTGGACACGTGTTTCGAGGTCATTACCTCTCGTCAGCAGGGAATAGGCATGTGTGTAGGGTTGCTGTGTAGGCTGCCAAAAATTGTTCTCAGGTCCAGTACCGCTCGTGGCATTCAGGTGCGTAACCATGAGCTCGTCAGCCCCACTGGCTCAAGGGAGCCTGAATATTAACACAAATCCAATTGGTCGCACACTGCTCGTCCTACCAGCGTGTTACCCCAAAGCATTATGTTCCATGAAGTCACCATCAGCGAGTGCGCCTCTGCCAGAGTATTAAGCAAAATTAAAGTCGCGTTGGCCATCCCTGGACACGTGTTTCGAGGTTATTACCTCTCATCAGCAGGGAATAGGCATGTGTGTAGGGTTGCTGCGTAGGCTGCCAAAAATTTTTCTCAGGTCCAGTACCGCTCGTGGCATTCAGGTGCGTAACCATGAGCTCGTCAGCCCCACCGGCTCAAGGAAGCCTGAATAATAACACAAATCCAATTGGTCGCACACTGCTCGTCCTACCAGCGTGTTACCCCAAAGCATTATGGTCCATGAAGTCAGCATCAGCGAGTGAGCCTCTGCCAGAGTATTAAGCAAAATTAAAGTCGCGTTGGCCATCGCTGGACATGTGTTTCGAGGTTATTACCTCTCGTCAGCAGGAAATAGGCATGTGTGTAGGGTTGCTGCGTAGGCTGCCAAAAATTGTTCTCAGGTCCAGTACCGCTCGTGGCATTCAGGTGCGTAACCATGAGCTCGTCAGCCCCACCGGCTAAAGGGAGCCTGAATATTAACACAAATCCAATTGGTCGCACACTTCTCATCCTACCAGCGTGTTACCCCAAAGCATTATGGTCCATGAAGTCAGCATCAGCGAGTGCGCCTCTGCCAGAGTATTAAGCAAAATTAAAGTCGCGTTGGCAATCCCTGGACACGTGTTTCGAGATTATTACCTCTCGTCAGAAGGGAATAGGCATGTGTGTAGGGTTGCTGCGTAGGCTGCCAAAAATTGTTCTCAGGTCCAGTACCGCTCGTGGCATTCAGGTGCTTAACCTTGAGCTCGTCAGCCCCACCGGCTCAAGGGAGCCTGAATATTAACACAAATCCAATTGGTCGCACACTGCTCGTCCTACCAGCGTGTTACCCCAAAGCATTATGGTCCATGAAGTCAGCATCAGCGAGTGCGCCTCTGCCAGAGTATTAAGCAAAATTAAAGTCGCGTTGGCCATCCCTGGACACGTGTTTCGAGGTTATTACCTCTCGTCAGCAGGGAATAGGCATGTGTGTAGGGTTGCTGTGTAGGCTGCCAAAAATTGTTCTCAGGTCCAGTACCGCTCGTGGCATTCAGGTGCGTAACCATGAGCTCGTCAGCCCCACCGGCTCAAGGGAGCCTGAATATTAACACAAATCCAATTGGTCGCACACTGCTCGTCCTACCAGCGTGTTACCCCAAAGCATTATGGTCCATGAAGTCAGCATCAGCGAGTGTGCCTCTGCCAGAGTATTAAGCAAAATTAAAGTCGCGTTGGCCATCCCTGGACAAGTGTTTCGAGGTTATTACCTCTCGTCAGCAGGGAATAGGCATGTGTGTAGGGTTGCTGCGTAGGCTGCCAACAATTGTTCTCAGGTCCAGTACCGCTCGTGGCATTCAGGTGCGTAACCATGAGCTCGTCAGCCCCACCGGCTCAAGGGAGCCTGAATATTAACACAAATCCAATTGGTCGCACACTGCTCATCCTACCAGCGTGTTACCCCAAAGCATTATGGTCCATGAAGTCAGCATCAGCGAGTGCGCCTCTGCCAGAGTATTAAGCAAAATTAAAGTCGCGTTGGCCATCCCTGGACACGTGTTTCGAGGTTATTACCTCTCTTCAGCAGGGAATAGGCATGTGTGTAGGGTTGCTGTGTAGGCTGCCAAAAATTGTTCTCAGGTCCAGTACCGCTCGTGGCATTCAGGTGCGTAACCATGAGCTCGTCAGCCCCACCGGCTCAAGGGAGCCTGAATATTAACACAAATCCAATTGGTCGCACACTGCTCGTCCTACCAGCGTGTTACCCCAAAGCATTATGGTCCATGAAGTCAGCATCAGCGAGTGCGCCTCTGCCAGAGTATTAACCAAAATTAAAGTTGCGTTGGCCATCCCTGGACACGTGTTTCGAGGTTATTACCTCTCGTCAGCAGGGAATAGGCATGTGTGTAGGGTTGCTGCGTAGGCTGCCAAAAATTGTTCTAAGGTCCAGTACCGCTCGTGGCATTCAGGTGCGTAACCATGAGCTCGTCAGCCCCACCGGCTCAAGGGAGCCTGAATATTAACACAAATCCAATTGGTCGCACACTGCTCGTCCTACCAGCGTGTTACCCCAAAGCATTATGGTCCATGAATTCAGCATCAGTGAGTGCGCCTCTGCCAGAGTATTAAGCAAAATTAAAAACGCGTTGGCAATCCCTGGACACGTGTTTCGAGGTTATTACCTCTCGTCAGCAGGAAATAGGCATGTGTGTAGGGTTGCTGCGTAGGCTGCCAAAAATTGTTCTCAGGTCCAGTACCGCTCGTGGCATTCAGGTGCGTAACCATGAGCTCGTCAGCCCCACCGGCTAAAGGGAGCCTGAATATTAACACAAATCCAATTGGTCGCACACTGCTCATCCTACCAGCGTGTTACCCCAAAGCATTATGGTCCATGAAGTCAGCATCAGCGAGTGCGCCTCTGCCAGAGTATTAAGCAAAATTAAAGTCGCGTTGGCAATCCCTGGACACGTGTTTCGAGGTTATTACCTCTCGTCAGAAGGGAATAGGCATGTGTGTAGGGTTGCTGCGTAGGCTGCCAAAAATTGTTCTCAGGTCCAGTACCGCTCGTGGCATTCAGGTGCTTAACCTTGAGCTCGTCAGCCCCACCGGCTCAAGGGAGCCTGAATATTAACACAAATCCAATTGGTCGCACACTGCTCGTCCTACCAGCGTGTTATCCCAAAGCATTATGGTCCATGAAGTCAGCATCAGCGAGTGCGCCTCTGCCAGAGTATTAAGCAAAATTAAAGTCGCGTTGGCCATCCCTGGACACGTGTTTCGAGGTTATTACCTCTCGTCAGCAGGGAATAGGCATGTGTGTAGGGTTGCTGCGTAGGCTGCTAAAAATTGTTCTCAGGTCCAGTACCGCTCGTGGCATTCAGGTGCGTAACCATGAGCTCGTCAGCCCCACCGGCTCAAGGGAGCCTGAATATTAACACAAATCCAATTGGTCGCACACTGCTCGTCCTACCAGCGTGTTACCCCAAAGCATTATGGTCCATGAAGTCAGCATCAGCGAGTGCGCCTCTGCCAGAGTATTAAGCAAAATTAAAGTAGCGTTGGCCATCCCTGGACACGTGTTTCGAGGTTATTACCTCTCGTCAGCAGGGAATAGGCATGTGTGTAGGGTTGGTGCGTAGGCTGCCAAAAATTGTTCTCAGGTCCAGTACCGCTCGTGGCATTCAGGTGCGTAACCATGAGCTCGTCAGCCCCACCGGCTCAAGGGAGCCTGAATATTAACACAAATCCAATTGGTCGCACACTGCTCGTCCTACCAGCGTGTTACCCCAAAGCATTATGGTCCATGAAGTCAGCATCAGCGAGTGCGCCTCTGCCAGAGTATTAAGCAAAATTAAAGTCGCGTTGGCCATCCCTGGACACGTGTCTCGAGGATATTACCTCTCGTCAGCAGGGAATAGGCCTGTGTGTAGGGTTGCTGCGTAGGCTGCCAAAAATTGTTCTCAGGTCCAGTACCGCTCGTGGCATTCAGGTGCGTAACCATAAGCTCGTCAGCCCCACCGGCTCAAGGGAGCCTGAATATTAACACAAATCCAATTGGTCGCACACTGCTCGGCCTACCAGCGTGTTACCCCAAAGCATTATGGTCCATGAAGTCAGCATCAGCGAGTGCGCCTCTGCCAGAGTATTAAGCAAAATTAAAGTAGCGTTGGCCATCCCTGGACACGTGTTTCGAGGTTATTACCTCTCGTCAGCAGGGATTAGGCATGTGTGTAGGGTTGCTGCGTAGGCTGCCAAAAATTGTTCTCAGGTCCAGTACCGCTCGTGGCATTCAGGTGCGTAACCATGAGCTCGTCAGCCTCACCGGCTCAAGGGAGCCTGAATATTAACACAAATCCAATTGGTCGCACACTGCTCGTCCTACCAGCGTGTTACCCCAAAGCATTATGGTCCATGAAGTCAGCATCAGCGAGTGCGCCTCTGCCAGAGTATTAGGCAAAATTAAAGTCGCGTTGGCCATCCCTGGACACGTGTTTCGAGGTTATTACCTCTCGTCAGCAGGGAATAGGCATGTGTGTAGGGTTGCTGCGTAGGCTGCCAAAAATTGTTCTCAGGTCCAGTACCGCTCGTGGCATTCAGGTGCTTAACCATGAGCTCGTCAGCCCCACCGGCTCAAGGGAGCCTGAATATTAACACAAATCCAATTGGTCGCACACTGCTCATCCTACCAGCGTATTACCCCAAAGCATTATGGTCCATGAAGTCAGCATCAGCGAGTGCGCCTCTGCCGGAGTATTAAGCAAAATTAAAGTCGCGTTGGCCATCCCTGGACACGTGTTTCGAGGTTATTACCTCTCGTCAGCAGAGAATAGGCATGTGTGTAGGGTTACTGCGTAGGCTGCCAAAAATTGTTCTCAGGTCCAGTACCGCTCGTGGCATTCAGGTGCGTAACCATGAGCTCGTCAGCCTCACCGGCTCAAGGGAGCCTGAATATTAACACAAATCCAATTGGTCGCACACTGCTCGTCCTACCAGCGTGTTACCCCAAAGCATTATGGTCCATGAAGTCAGCATCAGCGAGTGCGCCTCTGCCAGAGTATTAGGCAAAATTAAAGTCGCGTTGGCCATCCCTGGACACGTGTTTCGAGGTTATTACCTCTCGTCAGCAGGGAATAGGCATGTGTGTAGGGTTGCTGCGTAGGCTGCCAAAAATTGTTCTCAGGTCCAGTACCGCTCGTGGCATTCAGGTGCGTAACCATGAGCTCGTCAGCCCCACCGGCTCAAGGGAGCCTGAATATTAACACAAATCCAATTGGTCGCACACTGCTCATCCTACCAGCGTATTACCCCAAAGCATTATGGTCCATGAAGTCAGCATCAGCGAGTGCGCCTCTGCCAGAGTATTAAGCAAAATTAAAGTCGCGTTGGCCATCCCTGGACACCTGTTTCGAGGTTATTACCTCTCGTCAGCAGAGAATAGGCATGTGTGTAGGGTTGCTGCGTAGGCTGCCAAAAATTGTTCTCAGGTCCAGTACCGCTCGTGGCATTCAGGTGCGTAACCATGAGCTCGTCAGCCCCACCGGCTCAAGGGAGCCTGAATATTAACACAAATCCAATTGGTCGCACACTGCTCGTCCTACCAGCGTGTTACCCCAAAGCATTATGGTCCATGAAGTCAGCATCAGCGAGTGCGCCTCTGCCAGAGTATTAAGCAAAATTAAAGTAGCGTTGGCCATCCCTGGACACGTGTTTCGAGGTTATTACCTCTCGTCAGCAGGGAATAGGCATGTGTGTAGGGTTGCTGCGTAGGCTGCCAAAAATTGTTCTCAGGTCCAGTACCGCTCGTGGCATTCAGGTGCGTAACCATGAGCTCGTCAGCCCCACCGGCTCAAGGGAGCCTGAATATTAACACAAATCCAATTGGTCGCACACTGGTCGTCCTACCAGCGTGTTACCCCAAAGCATTATGGTCCATGAAGTCAGCATCAGCGAGTTCGCCTCTGCCACAGTATTAAGCAAAATTAAAGTCGCATTGGCCATCCCTGGACACGTGTTTCGAGGTTATTACCTCTCGTCAGCAGGGAATAGGCATGTGTGTAGGGTTGCTGCGTAGGCTGCCAAAAATTGTTCTCAGGTCCAGTACCGCTCGTGGCATTCAGGTGCGTAACCATGAGCTCGTCAGCCCCACCGGCTCAAGGGAGCCTGAATATTAACACAAATCCAATTGGTCGCACACTGCTCGTCCTACCAGCGTGTTACCCCAAAGCATTATGGTCCATGAAGTCAGCATCAGCGAGTGCGCCTCTGCCAGAGTATTAAGCAAAATTAAAGTCGCGTTGGCCATCCCTGGACACGTGTTTCGAGGTTATTACCTCTCGTCAGCAGGGAATAGGCATGTGTGTAGGGTTGCTGCGTAGGCTGCCAAAAATTGTTCTCAGGTCCAGTACCGCTCGTGGCATTCCGGTGTGTAACCACGAGCTCGTCATCCCAACCGGCTCAAGGGAGCCTGAATATTAACACAAATCCAATTGGTCGCACACTGTTCATCCTACCAGCGTGTTACCCCAAAGCATTATGGTCCATGAAGTCAGCATCAGCGAGTGCGCCTCTGCCAGAGTATTAAGCAAAATTAATGTCGCGTTGGCCATCCCTGGACACGTGTTTTGAGGTTATTACCTCTCATCAGCAGGGAATAGGCATGTGTGTAGGGTTACTGTGTAGTCTGCCAAAAATTGCTCTCAGGTCCAGTACCGCTCGAGGCATTCAGGTGCGTAACCATGAGCTCGTCAGCCCCACCGGCTCAAGGGAGCCTGAATATTAACACAAATCTAATTGGTCGCACACTGCTCGTCCTACCAGCGTGTTACCCCAATGCATTATGGTCCATGAAGTCAGCATCAGCGAGTGCGCCTCTGCCAGAGTATTAGGCAAAATTAAAGTTGCGTTGGCCATCCCTGGACACGTGTTTCGAGGTTATTACCTCTCGTCAGCAGGGAATAGGCATGTGTGTAGGGTTGCTGCGTAGGCTGCTAAAAATTGTTCTCAGGTCCAGTACCGCTCGTGGCATTCAGGTGCGTAACCATGAGCTCGTCAGCCCCACCGGCTCAAGGGAGCCTGAATATTAACACAAATCCAATTGGTCGCACACTGCTCGTCCTACCAGCGTGTTACCCCAAAGCATTATGGTCCATGAAGTCAGCATCAGCGAGTGCACCTCTGCCAGAGTATTAAGCAAAATTAAAGTAGCGTTGGCCATCCCTGGACACGTGTTTCGAGGTTATTACCTCTCGTCAGCAGGGAATAGGCATGTGTGTAGGGTTGCTGCGTAGGCTGCCAAAAATTGTTCTCAGGTCCAGTACCGCTCGTGGAATTCAGGTGCGTAACCATGAGCTCGTCAGCCCCACCGGCTCAAGGGAGCCTGAATATTAACACAAATCCAATTGGTCGCACACTGCTCGTCCTACCAGCGTGTTACCCCAAAGCATTATGGTCCATGAAGTCAGCATCAGCGAGTGCGCCTCTGCCAGAGTATTAAGCAAAATTAAAGTCGCGTTGGCCATCCCTGGACACGTGTCTCGAGGATATTACCTCTCGTCAGCAGGGAATAGGCCTGTGTGTAGGGTTGCTGCGTAGGCTGCCAAAAATTGTTCTCAGGTCCAGTACCGCTCGTGGCATTCAGGTGCGTAACCATAAGCTCGTCAGCCCCACCGGCTCAAGGGAGCCTGAATATTAACACAAATCCAATTGGTCGCACACTGCTCGGCCTACCAGCGTGTTACCCCAAAGCATTATGGTCCATGAAGTCAGCATCAGCGAGTGCGCCTCTGCCAGAGTATTAAGCAAAATTAAAGTAGCGTTGGCCATCCCTGGACACGTGTTTCGAGGTTATTACCTCTCGTCAGCAGGGATTAGGCATGTGTGTAGGGTTGCTGCGTAGGCTGCCAAAAATTGTTCTCAGGTCCAGTACCGCTCGTGGCATTCAGGTGCGTAACCATGAGCTCGTCAGCCTCACCGGCTCAAGGGAGCCTGAATATTAACACAAATCCAATTGGTCGCACACTGCTCGTCCTACCAGCGTGTTACCCCAAAGCATTATGGTCCATGAAGTCAGCATCAGCGAGTGCGCCTCTGCCAGAGTATTAGGCAAAATTAAAGTCGCGTTGGCCATCCCTGGACACGTGTTTCGAGGTTATTACCTCTCGTCAGCAGGGAATAGGCATGTGTGTAGGGTTGCTGCGTAGGCTGCCAAAAATTGTTCTCAGGTCCAGTACCGCTCGTGGCATTCAGGTGCTTAACCATGAGCTCGTCAGCCCCACCGGCTCAAGGGAGCCTGAATATTAACACAAATCCAATTGGTCGCACACTGCTCATCCTACCAGCGTATTACCCCAAAGCATTATGGTCCATGAAGTCAGCATCAGCGAGTGCGCCTCTGCCGGAGTATTAAGCAAAATTAAAGTCGCGTTGGCCATCCCTGGACACGTGTTTCGAGGTTATTACCTCTCGTCAGCAGAGAATAGGCATGTGTGTAGGGTTACTGCGTAGGCTGCCAAAAATTGTTCTCAGGTCCAGTACCGCTCGTGGCATTCAGGTGCGTAACCATGAGCTCGTCAGCCCCACCGGCTCAAGGGAGCCTGAATATTAACACAAATCCAATTGGTCGCACACTGCTCGTCCTACCAGCGTGTTACCCCAAAGCATTATGGTCCATGAAGTCAGCATCAGCGAGTGCGCCTCTGCCAGAGTATTAAGCAAAATTAAAGTAGCGTTGGCCATCCCTGGACACGTGTTTCGAGGTTATTACCTCTCGTCAGCACGGAATAGGCATGTGTGTAGGGTTGCTGCGTAGGCTGCCAAAAATTGTTCTCAGGTCCAGTACCGCTCGTGGCATTCAGGTGCGTAACCATGAGCTCGTCAGCCCCACCGGCTCAAGGGAGCCTGAATATTAACACAAATCCAATTGGTCGCACACTGCTCGTCCTACCAGCGTGTTACCCCAAAGCATTATGGTCCATGAAGTCAGCATCAGCGAGGGCGCCTCTGCCAGAGTATTAAGCAAAATTAAAGTCGCGTTGGCCATCCCGGGACACGTGTTTCGAGGTTATTACCTCTCGTCAGCAGGGAATAGGCATGTGTGTAGGGTTGCTGCGTAGGCTGCCAAAAATTGTTCTCAGGTCCAGTACTGCTCGTGGCATTCAGGTGCGTAACCACGAGCTCGTCATCCCAACCGGCTCAAGGGAGCCTGAATATTAACACAAATCCAATTGGTCGCACACTGTTAATCCTACCAGCGTGTTACCCCAAAGCATTATGGTCAATGAAGTCAGCATCAGCGAGTGCGCCTCTTCCAGAGTATTAAGCAAAATTAAAGTCGCGTTGGCCATCCCTGGACACGTGTTTCGAGGTTATTACCTCTCATCAGCAGGGAATAGGCATGTGTGTAGGGTTGCTGTGTAGTCTGCCAAAAATTGTTCTCAGGTCCAGTACCGCTCGTGGCATTCAGGTGCGTAACCATGAGCTCGTCAGCCCCACCGGCTCAAGGGAGTCTGAATATTAACACAAATCCAATTGGTCGCACACTGCTCGTCCTACCAGCGTGTTACCCCAAAGCATTATGGTCCATGAAGTCAGCATCAGCGAGTGCGCCTCTGCCAGAGTATTAAGCAAAATTAAAGTCGCGTTGGCCATCCCTGGACACGTGTTTCGAGGTTATTACCTCTCGTCAGCAGGGAATAGGCATGTGCTGTAGGGTTGCTGCGTAGGCTGCCAAAAAAACCCTATACACATGCCTATTCCCTGCTGACGAGAGCTGATGACCTCGAAACACGTGTCCAGGGATGGCCAACACGACTTTGATTCTTGCTCAATACCCTGGCAGAGGCGCACTCGCTGATGCTTACTTCATGGACCACAATGCTTTGGGATAACACGCTGGTAGGACGAGCAGTGTGCGACCAATTGGATTTATGTTTATATTCAGGCTTCCTTGAGCCGGTGGGGCTGACGAGCTCATGGTTACGCACCTGCGTGCCACGAGCGGTACCGGACCTGAGAAAAATTTTGGCAGCCTACGCAGCAACCCTACACACATGCCTATTCCCTGCTGACGAGAGGTAGTGACCTCAAAACACGTGTCCAGGGATGGCCAACGAGACTTTGATTCTTGATCAATACCCTGGCAGAGGCGCACTCGCTGATGCTGCCTTCATGGACCACAATGCTTTGGGGTAACACGCTGGTAGGAGGAGCAGTGTGCGACCAATTGGATTCATGTTTATATTCAGGCTCCCTTGAGCCGGTGGGGCTGACGAGCTCATGGTTACGCACCTGCGTGCCACGAGCGGTACCGGACCTGAGAACAATTTTTGGCAGCCTACGCAGCAACCCTACACACATGCCTATTCCCTGCTGACGAGAGGTAATGACCTCAAAACACGTGTCCAGGGATGGCCAACGCGACTTTGATTCTTGCTCAATACCCTGGCAGAGGCGCACTCGCTGATGCTGACTTCATGGACCACAATGCTTTGGGGTAACACGCTGGTAGGACGAGCAGTGTGCGACCAATTGGATTCATGTTTATATTCAGGCTCCCTTGAGCCGGTGGGGCTGACGAGCTCATGGTTACGCAACTGCGTGCCACGAGCGGCACCGGACCTGAGAACAATTTTTGGCAGCCTACGCAGCAACCCTACACACATGCCTATTCCCTGCTGACGAGAGGTAATGACCTAGAAACACGTGTCCAGGGATGGCCAACGCGACTTTGATGCTTGCTCAATACCCTGGCAGAGGTGCACTCGCTGATGCTGACTTCATGGACCACAATGCTTTGGGGTAACACGCTGGTAGGACGAGCAGTGTGTGACCAATTGGATTCATGTTTATATTCAGGCTCCCTTGAGCCGGTGGGGCTGACGAGCTCATGGTTACGCACCTTTGTGCCAAGAGCGGTACCGGACCTGAGAACAATTTTTGGCAGCCTACGCAGCAACCCTACACACATGCCTATTCCCTGCTGACAAGAGGTAATGACCCCGAAACACGTGTCCAGGGATGGCCAACGCGACTTTGATTCTTGCTCAATACCCTGGCAGAGGCGCACTCGCTGATGCTGACTTCATGGACCACAATGCTTTGGGATAACACGCTGGTAGGACGAGCAGTGTGCGACCAATTGGATTCATGTTTATATTCAGGCTCCCTTGAGCCGGTGGGGCTGGCGAGCTCATGGTTACGCACCTGCGTGCCACGAGCGGTACCGGACCTGAGAACAATTTTTGGCAGCCTACGCAGCAACCCTACACACATGCCTATTCCCTGCTGACGAGAGGTAATGACCTCGAAACACGTGTCCAGGGATGGCCAATGCGACTTTGATTCTTGCTCAATACCCTGGCAGAGGCGCACTCGCTGATGCTGACTTCATGGACCACAATGCTTTGGGGTAACACGCTGGTAGGACGAGCAGTGTGCGACCAATTGGATTCATGTTTATATTCAGGCTCCCTTGAGCCGGTGGGGCTGACGAGCTCATGGTTACGCACCTGCGTGCCATGAGCTGTACCGGACCTGAGATCAATTTTTGGCAGCCTACGCAGCAACCCTACACACATGCCTATTCCCTGCTGACGAGAGGTAATGACCTCGAAACACGTGTCCATGGATGGCCAACGCGACTTTGATTCTTGCTCAATACCCTGGCAGAGGCGCACTCGCTGATGCTGACTTCATGGACCACAATGCTTTGGGGTAACACGCTGGTAGGACGAGCAGTGTGCGACCAATTGGATTCATGTTTATATTCAGGCTCCCTTGAGCCGGTGGGGCTGTTGAGCTCATGGTTACGCACCTGCGTGCCACGAGCGGTACCGGACCTGAGAACAATTGTTGTCAGCCTACGCAGCAACCCTACACACATGCCTATTCCCTGCTGACGAGAGGTAATGACTTAGAAACACGTGTCCAGGGATGGCCAACGCGACTTTGATTCTTGCTCAATACCCTGGCAGAGGCGCTCTCGCTGATGCTGACTTCATGGATCACAATGCTTTGGGGTAACACGCTGGTAGGACGAGCAGTGGGCGACCAATTGGATTCATGTTCATATTCAGGCTCCCTTGAGCCGGTGGGGCTGACGATCTCATGGTTACGCACCTGCGTGCCACGAGCGGTACCGGACCCGAGAACAATTTTTGGCAGCCTACGCAGCATCCCTACACACATGCCTATTCCCTGCTGACGAGAGGTAATGACCTCGAAACACATGTCCAGGGATGGCCAACGCGACTTTGATTCTTGCTCAATACCCTGGCAGAGGCGCATTAGCTGATGCTGACTTTATGGACCACAATGCTTTGGGGTAACACGCTGGTAGGACAAGCAGTGTGCGACCAATTGGATTCATGTTTATATTCAGGCTCCCTTGAGCCGGTGGGGCTGACGAGCTAATGGTTACGCACCTGCGTGCCAAGAGCGTTACCGGACCTGAGAACAATTTTTGGCAGCCTACGCAGCAACCCTACACACATGCCTATTCCGTGCTGACGAGAGCTAATGACCTCGAAACACGTGTCCAGGGATGGCCAACGCGACTTTGATTCTTGCTCAATACCCTGGCAGAGGCGCACTCGCTGATGCTAACTTCATGGACCACAATGCTTTGGGATAACACGCTGGTAGGACGAGCAGTGTGCGACGAATTGGATTCATGTTTATATTCAGGCTTCCTTGAGCCGGTGGGGCTGACGAGCTCATGGTTACGCACCTGCGTGCCACGAGCGGTACCGGACCTGAGAAAAAGTTTTGGCAGCCTACGCAGCAACCCTACACACATGCCTATTCCCTGCTGACGAGAGGTAATGACCTCAAAACACATGTCCAGGGATGGCCAACGAGACTTTGATTCTTGATCAATACCCTGGCAGAGGCGCACTCGCTGATGCTGCCTTCATGGACCACAATGCTTTGGGGTAACACGCTGGTAGGACGAGCAGTGTGCGACCAATTGGATTCATGTTTATATTCAGGCTCCCTTGAGCCGGTGGGGCTGACGAGCTCATGGTTACGCACCTGCGTGCCACGAGCGGTACCGGACCTGAGAACAATTTTTGGCAGCCTATGCAGCAACCCTACACACATGCCTATTCCCTGCTGACGAGAGGTAATGACCTCAAAACACGTGTCCAGGGATGGCCAACGCGACTTTGATTCTTGCTCAATACCCTGGCAGAGGCGCACTCGCTGATGCTGACTTCATGGACCACAATGCTTTGGGGTAACACGCTGGTAGGACGAGCAGTGTGCGACCAATTGGATTCATGTTTATATTCAGGCTCCCTTGAGCCGGTGGGCCTGACGAGCTCATGGTTACGCAACTGCGTGCCACGAGCGGTACCGGACCTGAGAACAATTTTTGGCAGCCTACGCAGCAACCCTACACACATGCCTATTCCCTGCTGACGAGAGGTAATGACCTCGAAACACGTGTCCAGGGATGGCCAACGCAACTTTGATGCTTGCTCAATACCCTGGCAGAGGCGCACTCGCTGATGCTGACTTCATGGACCACAATGCTTTGGGGTAACACGCTGGTAGGACGAGCAGTGTGCGACCAATTGGATTCATGTTTATATTCAGGCTCCCTTGAGCCGGTGGGGCTGATGAGCTCATGGTTACGCACCTTTGTGCCACGAGCGGTACCGGACCTGAGAACAATTTTTGGCAGCCTATGCAGCAACCCTACACACATGCCTATTCCCTGCTGACAAGAGGTAATGACCTCGAAACACGTGTCCAGGGATGGCCAACGCGACTTTGATTCTTGCTCAATACCCTGGCAGAGGCGCACTCGCTGATGCTGACTTCATGGACCACAATGCTTTGGGATAACACGCTGGTAGGACGAGCAGTGTGCGACCAATTGGATTCATGTTTATATTCAGGCTCCCTTGAGCCGGTGGGGCTGACGAGCTCATGGTTACGCAACTGCGTGCCACGAGCGGTACCGGACCTGAGAAAATTTTTTGGCAGCCTACGCAGCAACCCTACACACATGCCTATTCCCTGCTGACGAGAGGTAATGACCTCGAAACACGTGTCCAGGGATGGCCAATGCAACTTTGATTCTTGCTCAATACCCTGGCAGAGGCGCACTCGCTGATGCTGACTTCATGGACCACAATGCTTTGGGGTAACACGCTGGTAGGACGAGCAGTGTGCGACCAATTGGATTCATGTTTATATTCAGGCTCCCTTGAGCCGGTGGGGCTGACGAGCTCATGGTTACGCACCTGCGTGCCATGAGCGGTACCGGACCTGAGAACAATTTTTGGCAGCCTACGCAGCAACCCTACACACATGCCTATTCCCTGCTGACGAGAGGTAATGACCTCGAAACACGTGTCCAGGGATGGCCAACGCGACTTTGATTCTTGCTCAATACCCTGGCAGAGGCGCACTCGCTGATGCTGACTTCATGGACCACAATGCTTTGGGGTAACACGCTGGTAGGACGAGCAGTGTGCGACCAATTGGATTCATGTTTATATTCAGGCTCCCTTGAGCCGGTGGGGCTGACGAGCTCATGGTTACGCAACTGCGTGCCACGAGCGGTACCGGACCTGAGAACAATTTTTGGCAGCCTACGCAGCAACCCTACACACATGCCTATTCCCTGCTGACGAGAGGTAATGACCTCGAAACACGTGTCCAGGGATGGCCAACGCAACTTTGATGCTTGCTCAATACCCTGGCAGAGGCGCACTCGCTGATGCTGACTTCATGGACCACAATGCTTTGGGGTAACACGCTGGTAGGACGAGCAGTGTGCGACCAATTGGATTCATGTTTATATTCAGGCTCCCTTGAGCCGGTGGGGCTGACGAGCTCATGGTTACGCACCTTTGTGCCACGAGCGGTACCGGACCTGAGAACAATTTTTGGCAGCCTACGCAGCAACCCTACACACATGCCTATTCCCTGCTGACAAGAGGTAATGACCTCGAAACACGTGTCCAGGGATGGCCAACGCGACTTTGATTCTTGCTCAATACCCTGGCAGAGGCGCTCTCGCTGATGCTGACTTCATGGACCACAATGCTTTGGGGTAACACGCTGGTAGGACGAGCAGTGGGCGACCAATTGGATTCATGTTCATATTCAGGCTCCCTTGAGCCGGTGGGGCTGACGATCTCATGGTTACGCACCTGCGTGCCACGAGCGGTACCGGACCCGAGAACAATTTTTGGCAGCCTACGCAGCAACCCTACACACATGCCTATTCCCTGCTGACGAGAGGTAATGACCTCGAAACACATGTCCAGGGATGGCCAACGCGACTTTGATTCTGTCAGGTATACCAAGCACTCTTACCTGAAGTCTCCAAACTCTTACCTGTAAGGTGCTTGGTGATGTTTCGCAGAGACGCTATGGGCCAAACTCCCTATAACTCTATTCAGTAACCAAAGATTTTACATTACACTCTTCAGGTTGACTATAGGATTTAAGGGAGGAGGGCCGGAATCGACGCTAATGAAGTTCCTGTAGTCGACCTGCGAGACAACAAGAAGATTCCTTAGCTAATGTATTCTGCACTCTAATAGTCTATAAGCACTATACTTTAGTTTTTATTCTGAGTAGTGTTGTGTATTTCCTGTAATTAAGTTCCTACCTGCGATTCTACAAGGTAAGGCTTCGCGTCCAGGAAGTAGTTGCGAGATGATAGGAGTCCGATGTTCTTCCCCTTTTCTCTGTTAGACGTGTATTCGACGTGTATAAGATGTTGGATTTCTGCGAGCAAACAATTATCACAATTAACAGTCTGTACCACAAACAAGTGACTCTACCACTCTTTTCTAGTTTTTTTTATACTATCACCTTGTTTACCTTACTGTGCAACCTTCCTGTTCTTTCGTTGTTTCTTCACTATGCGTCTTCTAAATCAGAAACAAATAAAACATGCAAAAATATACATTCCTAAAACTGTTATAACATTGTTCGCAAAAGCCCCAAGTACTGATTCCTCTTTAGAAATCAATATGTCCAAAAATTTGTAAAGTCTTTACTAAGAAGTCTTTCTTGCGATGGGCGCCAAGAGCATTAGTAAGATTGATTCACTTAACTTAAAGTTCCTTTCTTTCAGGTTGCAGCATGCTGAGAAATGGAAGATTCAGGAAGCAGGAGTGAAGTCTCGAGGAGCTGGAGCGCTTTGAAAGAAGGTAAGTGAAGAACGAGTTCAGCGCGATGTTTTCCCGATGCTGGAACTGAAGGCTAAGCACCTTCCAGAGCCTGGGTGTGGCTTAAATACTCCAGCCACACCCAGAGACGTCCGTTGATAGAAACGCAAGGAGCGCGTGTGCGTGCTCACGCGCCGTGAGGAGCAACGCGAAGGAAACTGAATCGGAGTTTTCCTGCTCTCGCGCCGTGTTCTATTTACACAGACGCGAGGCAGGCTGACAGTATACGGGCGCTTGTTAAACCAATGTGTTTTATTCCGTATTCTTTCCCTGACATCCGCGATGCGAGCGGAGCCCAAGCATATAATAAAACTGCATGAAAACAAACATTGGTAAAAGCAAGTTACAATAGCAATTACAACAGCAATCACCTCTACAGTTGCACAATCACAAACACTAGTAAAAAGCACCTACATCTTTGGAGTGCAGGATGCACGGGATAGGGGTGGGTTTTCTACTGGGAACATGTTGTGGATTCATGACAGTATGTTATGGATTCATGACAGATTCTTGCTCAATACCCTGGCACAGGCGCATTCGCTGATGCTGACTTCATGGACCACAATGCTTTGGGGTAACACGCTGGTAGGACAAGCAGTGTGCGACCAATTGGATTCATGTTCATATTCAGGCTCCCTTGAGCCGGTGGGGCTGACGAGCTCATGGTTACGCACCTGCGTGCCACGAGCGGTACCGGACCTGAGAACAATTTTTGGCAGCCTACGCAGCAACCCTACACACATGCCTATTCCTTGCTGACGAGAGGTAATGACCTTGAAACACGTGTCCAGGGATGGCCAACGCGACTTTGATTCTTGCTCAATACCCTGGCAGAGGCGCACTAGCTGATGCTGACTTCATGGACCACAATGCTTTGGGGTAACACGCTGGTAGGACGAGCAGTGTGCGACCAATTGGATTCATGTTTATATTCAGGCTCCCTTGAGCCGGTGGGGCTGACGAGCTCATGGTTACGCACCTGCGTGCCACGAGCGGTACCGGACCTGAGAACAATTTTTGGCAGCCTACGCAGCAACCCTACACACATGCCTATTCCCTGCTGCCGAGCGGTAATGACCTCGAAACACGTGTCCAGGGATGGCCAACGCGACTTTGATTCTTGCTCAATGCCCTGGCAGAGGCGCACTCGCTGATGCTGACTTCATGGACCACAATGCTTTGGGGTAACACGCTGGTAGGACGAGCAGTGTGCGACCAATTGGATTCATGTTTATATTCAGGCTCCCTTGAGCCGGTGGGGCTGACGAGCTCATGGTTACGCACCTGCGTGCCACGAGTGGTACCGGACCTGAGAAAATTTTTTGGCAGCCTACGCAGCAACCCTACACACATGCCTATTCCCTGCTGACGAGAGGTAATGACCTCAAAACACGTGTCCAGGGATGGCCAACGCGACTTTGATTCTTGATCAATACCCTGGCAGAGGCGCACTCGCTGATGCTGCCTTCATGGACCACAATGCTTTAGGGTAACACGCTGGTAGGACAAGCAGTGTGCGACCAATTGGATTCATGTTTATATTCAGGCTCCCTTGAGCCGGTGGGGCTGACGAACTCATGGTTACGCACCTGCGTGCCACGAGCGGTACCGGACCTGAGAACAATTTTTGGCAGCCTACGCAGCAACCCTACACACATGCCTATTCCCTGCTGACGAGAGGTAATGACCTCAAAACACGTGTCCAGGGATGGCCAACGCGACTTTGATTCTTGCTCAATACCCTGGCAGAGGCGCACTCGCTGATGCTGACTTCATGGACCACAATGCTTTGGGGTAACACGCTGGTAGGACGAGCAGTGTGCGACCAATTGGATTCATGTTTATATTCAGGCTCCCTTGAGCCGGTGGGGCTGACGAGCTCATGGTTACGCACCTGCGTGCCACGAGCGGTACCGGACCTGAGAAAAATTTTTGGCAGCCCACGCAGCAACCCTACACACATGCCTATTCCCTGCTGACGAGAGGTAATGACCTCGAAACACATGTCCAGGGATGGCCAACGCGACTTTGATTCTTGCTCAATACCCTGGCAGAGGCGCACTCGCTGATGCTGACTTCATGGACCACAATGCTTTGGGGTAACACGCTGGTAGGATGAGCAGTGTGCGACCAATTGGATTCATGTTTATATTCAGGCTCCCTTGAGCCGGTGGGGCTGACGAGCTCATGGTTACGCACCTGCGTGCCACGAGCGGTACCGGACCTGAGAACAATTTTTGGCAGCCTACGCAGCAACCCTACACACATGCCTATTCCCTGCTGCCGAGCGGTAATGACCTCGAAACACGTGTCCAGGGATGGCCAACGCGACTTTGATTCTTGCTCAATACCCTGGCAGAGGCGCACTCGCTGATGCTGACTTCATGGACCACAATGCTTTGGGGTAACACGCTGGTAGGACGAGCAGTGTGCGACCAATTGGATTCATGTTTATATTCAGGCTCCCTTGAGCCGGTGGGGCTGACGAGCTCATGGTTACGCACCTGCGTGCCACGAGCGGTACCGGACCTGAGAAAAATTTTGGCAGCCTACGCAGCAACCCTACACACATGCCTATTCCCTGCTGACGAGAGGTAATGACCTCAAAACACGTGTCCAGGGATGGCCAACGCGACTTTGATTCTTGATCAATACCCTGGCAGAGGCGCACTCGCTGATGCTGCCTTCATGGACCACAATGCTGTGGGGTAACACGCTGGTAGGACAAGCAGTGTGCGACCAATTGGATTCATGTTTATATTCAGGCTCCCTTGAGCCGGTGGGGCTGACGAGCTCATGGTTACGCACCTGCGTGCCACGAGCGGTACCGGACCTGAGAACAATTTTTGGCAGCCTACGCAGCAACCCTACACACATGCCTATTCCCTGCTGACGAGAGGTAATGACCTCGAAACACGTGTCCAGGGATGGCCAACGCGACTTTGATTCTTGCTCAATACCCTGGCAGAGGCGCACTCGCTGATGCTGACTTCATGGACCACAATGCTTTGGGGTAACACGCTGGTAGGACGAGCAGTGTGCGACCAATGGGATTCATGTTTATATTCAGGCTCCCTTGAGCCGGTGGGGCTGACGAGCTCATGGTTACGCACCTGTGGGCCACGAGCGGTACCGGACCTGAGAAAATTTTTTGGCAGTCTATGCAGCAACCCTACACACATGCCTATTCCCTGCTGATGAGAGGTAATGACCTCGAAACACGTATCCAGGGATGGCTAACGCGACTTTGATTCTTGCTCAATACCGTGGCAGAGGCGCACTCGCTGATGCTGACTTCATGGACCACAATGCTTTGGGATATCACGCTGGTAGGACGAGCAGTGTGCGACCAATTGGATTCATGTTTATATTCAGGCTCCCTTGAGCCGGTGGGGCTGGCGAGCTCATGGTTACGCACCTGCGTGCCACGAGCGGTACCGGACCTGAGAACAATTTTTGGCAGCCTACGCAGCAACCCTACACACATGCCTATTCCCTGCTGACGAGAGGTAATGACCTCGAAACACGTGTCCAGGGATGGCCAATGCGACTTTGATTCTTGCTCAATAACCTGGCAGAGGCGCACTCGCTGATGCTGACTTCATGGACCACAATGCTTTGGGGTAACACGCTGGTAGGACGAGCAGTGTGCGACCAATTGGATTCATGTTTATATTCAGGCTCCCTTGAGCCGGTGGGGCTGACGAGCTCATGGTTACGCACCTGCGTGCCATGAGCTGTACCGGACCTGAGAACAATTTTTGGCAGCCTACGCAGCAACCCTACACACATGCCTATTCCCTACTGACGAGAGGTAATGACCTCGAAACACGTGTCCAGGGATGGCCAACGCGACTTTGATTCTTGCTCAATTCCCTGGCAGAGGCGCACTCGCTGATGCTGACTTCATGGACCACAATGCTTTGGGGTAACACGCTGGTAGGACGAGCAGTGTGCGACCAATTGGATTCATGTTTATATTCAGGCTCCCTTGAGCCGGTGTGGCTGTTGAGCTCATGGTTACGCACCTGCGTGCCACGAGCGGTACCGGACCTGAGAACAATTTTTGTCAGCCTACGCAGCAACCCTACACACATGCCTATTCCCTGCTGACGAGAGGTAATGACTTAGAAACACGTGTCCAGGGATGGCCAACGCGACTTTGATTCTTGCTCAATACCCTGGCAGAGGCGCTCTCGCTGATGCTGACTTCATGGATCACAATGCTTTGGGGTAACACGCTTGTAGGACGAGCAGTGGGCGACCAATTGGATTCATGTTCATATTCAGGCTCCCTTGAGCCGGTGGGGCTGACGATCTCATGGTTACGCACCTGCGTGCCACGAGCGGTACCGGACCCGAGAACAATTTTTGGCAGCCTACGCAGCAACCCTACACACATGCCTATTCCCTGCTGACGAGAGGTAATGAACTCGAAACACATGTCCAGGGATGGCCAACGCGACTTTGATTCTTGCTCAATACCCTGGCAGAGGCGCATTCGCTGATGCTGACTTCATGGACCACAATGCTTTGGGGTAACACGCTGGTAGGACAAGCAGTGTGCGACCAATTGGATTCATGTTTATATTCAGGCTCCCTTGAGCCGGTGGGGCTGACGAGCTAACGGTTACGCACCTGCGTGCCAAGAGCGTTACCGGACCTGAGAACAATTTTTGGCAGCCTACGCAGCAACCCAACACACATGCCTATTCCCTGCTGACGAGAGCTAATGACCTCGAAACACGTGTCCAGGGATGGCCAACGCGACTTTGATTCTTGCTCAATACCCTGGCAGAGGCGCACTCGCTGATGCTAACTTCATGGACCACAATGCTTTGGGATAACACGCTGGTAGGATGAGCAGTGTGCGACCAATTGGATTCATGTTTATATTCAGGCTTCCTTGAGCCGGTGGGGCTGACGAGCTCATGGTTACGCACCTGCGTGCCACGAGCGGTACCGGACCTGAGAAAAAGTTTTGGCAGCCTACGCAGCAACCCTACACACATGCCTATTCCCTGCTGACGAGAGGTAATGACCTCAAAACACGTGTCCAGGGATGGCCAACGAGACTTTGATTCTTGATCAATACCCTGGCAGAGGCGCACTCGCTGATGCTGCCTTCATGGACCACAATGCTTTGGGGTAACACGCTGGTAGGACGAGCAGTGTGCGACCAATTGGATTCATGTTTATATTCAGGCTCCCTTGAGCCGGTGGGGCTGACGAGCTCATGGTTACGCACCTGCGTGCCACGAGCGGCACTGGACCTGAGAACAATTTTTGGCAGCCTACGCAGCAACCCTACACACATGCCTATTCCCTGCTGACGAGAGGTAATGACCTCAAAACACGTGTCCAGGGATGGCCAACGCGACTTTGATTCTTGCTCAATACCCTGGCAGAGGCGCACTCGCTGATGCTGACTTCATGGACCACAATGCTTTGGGGTAACACGCTGGTAGGACAAGCAGTGTGCGACCAATTGGATTCATGTTTATATTCAGGCTCCCTTGAGCCGGTGGGGCTGACAAGCTCATGGTTACGCAACTGCGTGCCACGAGCGGTACCGGACCTGAGAACAATTTTTGGCAGCCTATGCAGCAACCCTACACACATGCCTATTCCCTGCTGACGAGAGGTAATGACCTCGAAACACGTGTCCAGGGATGGCCAATGCAACTTTGATGCTTGCTCAATACCCTGGCAGAGGCGCACTCGCTGATGCTGACTTCATGGACCACAATGCTTTGGGGTAACACGCTGGTAGGACGAGCAGTGTGCGACCAATTGGATTCATGTTTATATTCAGGCTCCCTTGAGCCGGTGGGGCTGACGAGCTCATGGTTATGCACCTTTGTGCCACGAGCGGTACCGGACCTGAGAACAATTTTTGGCAGCCTACGCAGCAACCCTACACACATGCCTATTCCCTGCTGACAAGAGGTAATGACCTCGAAACACGTGTCCAGGGATGGCCAACGCGACTTTGACTCTTGCTCAATACCCTGGCAGTGGCGCACTCGCTGATGCTGACTTCATGGACCACAATGCTTTGGGATAACACGCTGGTAGGACGAGCAGTGTGCGACCAATTGGATTCATGTTTATATTCAGGCTCCCTTGAGCCGGTGGGGCTGACGAGCTCATGGTTACGCACCTGCGTGCCACGAGCGGTACCGGACCTGAGAACAATTTTTGGCAGCCTACGCAGCAACCCTACACACATGCCTATTCCCTGCTGACGAGAGGTAATGACCTCGAAACACGTGTCCAGGGATGGCCAACGCGACTTTGATTCTTGCTCAATACCCTGGCAGAGGCGCACTCGCTGATGCTGACTTCATGGACCACAATGCTTTGGGGTAACACGCTGACAGGACGAGCAGTGTGCGACCAATTGGATTCATGTTTATATTCAGGCTCCCTTGAGCCGGTGGGGCTGACGAGCTCATGGTTACGCACCTGCGTGCCATGAGTGGTAACGGACCTGAGAACAATTTTTGGCAGCCTACGCAGCAACCCTACACACATGCCTATTCCCTGCTGACGAGAGGTAATGACCTCGAAACACGTGTCCAGGGATGGCCAACGCGACTTTGATTCTTGCTCAATACCCTGGCAGAGGCGCACTCGCTGATGCTGACTTCATGGACCACAATGCTTTGGGGTAACACGCTGGTAGGACGAGCAGTGTGCGACCAATTGGATTCATGTTTATATTCAGGCTCCCTTGAGCCGGTGGGGCTGTTGAGCTCATGGTTACGCACCTGCGTGCCACGAGCGGTACCGGACCTGAGAACAATTTTTGTCAGCCTACGCAGCAACCCTACACACATGCCTATTCCCTGCTGACGAGAGGTAATGACTTAGAAACACGTGTCCAGGGATGGCCAACGCGACTTTGATTCTTGCTCAATACCCTGGCAGAGGCGCATTCGCTGATGCTGACTTCATGGACCACAATGCTTTGGGGTAACACGCTGGTAGGACAAGCAGTGTGCGACCAATTGGATTCATGTTTATATTCAGGCTCCCTTGAGCCGGTGGGGCTGACGAGCTAATGGTTACGCACCTGCGTGCCACGAGCGTTACCGGACCTGAGAACAATTTTTGGCAGCCTACGCAGCAACCCTACACACATGCCTATACCCTGCTGACGAGAGCTAATGACCTCGAAACACGTGTCCAGGGATGGCCAACGCGACTTTGATTCTTGCTCAATACCCTGGCAGAGGCGCACTCGCTGATGCTAACTTCATGGACCACAATGCTTTGGGATAACACGCTGGTAGGACGAGCAGTGTGCGACCAATTGGATTCATGTTTAGATTCAGGCTTCCTTGAGCCGGTGGGGCTGACGAGCTCATGGTTACGCACCTGCGTGCCACGAGCGGTACCGGACCTGAGAAAAAGTTTTGGCAGCCTACGCAGCAACCCTACACACATGCCTATTCCCTGCTGACTAGAGGTAATGACCTCAAAACACGTGTCCAGGGATGGCCAACAAGACTTTGATTCTTGATCAATACCCTGGCAGAGGCGCACTCGCTGATGCTGCCTTCATGGACCACAATGCTTTGGGGTAACACGCTGGTAGGACGAGCAGTGTGCGACCAATTGGATTCATGTTTATATTCAGGCTCCCTTGAGCCGGTGGGGCTGACGAGCTCATGGTTACGCACCTGCGTGCCACGAGCGGTACCGGACCTGAGAACAAATTTTGGCAGCCTACGCAGCAACCCTACACACATGCCTATTCCCTGCTGACGAGAGGTAATGACCTCAAAACACGTGTCCAGGGATGGCCAACGCGACTTTGATTCTTGCTCAATACCCTGGCAGAGGCGCACTCGCTGATGCTGACTTCATGGACCACAATGCTTTGGGGTAACACGCTGGTAGGACGAGCAGTGTGCGACCAATTGGATTCATGTTTATATTCAGGCTCCCTTGAGCCGGTGGGGCTGACGAGCTCATGGTTACGCACCTGCGTGCCACGAGCGGTACCGGACCTGAGAACAATTTTTGGCAGCCTACGCAGCAACCCTACACACATGCCTATTCCCTGCTGACGAGAGGTAATGACCTCGAAACACATGTCCAGGGATGGCCAACGCGACTTTGATTCTTGCTCAATACCCTGGCAGAGGCGCACTCGCTGATGCTGACTTCATGGACCACATCGCTTTGGGGTAACACGCTGGTAGGACGACCAGTGTGCGACCAATTGGATTCATGTTTATATTCAGGCTCCCTTGAGCCGGTGGGGCTGACGAGCTCATGGTTACGCACCTGCGTGCCACGAGCGGTACCGGACCTGAGAACAATTTTTGGCAGCCTATGCAGCAACCCTACACACATGCCTATTCCCTGCTGCCGAGCGGTAATGACCTCGAAACACGTGTCCAGGGATGGCCAACGCGACTTTGATTCTTGCTCAATACCCTGGCAGAGGCGCACTCGCTGATGCTGACTTCATGGACCACAATGCTTTGGGGTAACACGCTGGTAGGACGAGCAGTGTGCGACCAATTGGATTCATGTTTATATTCAGGCTCCCTTGAGCCGGGGGGGCTGACGAGCTCATGGTTACGCACCTGCGTGCCACGAGCGGTCCCGGACCTGAGAAAAGTTTTTGGCAGCCTACGCAGCAACCCTACAGACATGCCTATTCCCTGCTGACGAGAGGTAATGACCTCAAAACACGTGTCCAGGGATGGCCAACGCAACTTTGATCCTTGATCAATACCCTGGCAGAGGCGCACTCGCTGATGCTGCCTTCATGGACCACAATGCTTTGGGGTAACACGCTGGTAGGACAAGCAGTGTGCGACCAATTGGATTCATGTTTATATTCAGGCTCCCTTGAGCCGGTGGGGCTGACGAGCTCATGGTTACGCACCTGCGTGCCACGAGCGGTACCGGACCTGAGAACAATTTTTGGCAGCCTACGCAGCAACCCTACACACATGCCTATTCCCTGCTGACGAGAGGTAATGACCTCAAAACACGTGTCCAGGGATGGCCAACGCGACTTTGATTCTTGCTCAATACCCTGGCAGAGGCGCACTCGCTGATGCTGACTTTATGGACCACAATGCTTTGGGGTAACACGCTGGTAGGACGAGCAGTGTGTGACCAATTGGATTCATGTTTATATTCAGGCTCCCTTGAGCCGGTGGGGCTGACGAGCTCATGGTTACGCACCTGCGCGCCACGAGCGGTACCGGACCTGAGAAATTTTTTTGGCAGCCTACGCAGCAACCCTACACACATGCCTATTCCCTGCTGACGAGAGCTAATGACCTCGAAACACGTGTCCAGGGATGGCCAACGCGACTTTGATTCTTGCTCAAAACCCTGGCAGAGGCGCACTCGCTGATGCTGACTTCATGGACCACAATGCTTTGGGGTAACACGCTGGTAGGACAAGCAGTGTGCGACCAATTGGATTCATGTTTATATTCAGGCTCCCTTGAGCCGGTGGTGCTGACGAGCTCATGGTTAGGCACCTGCGTGCCACGAGCGGTACCGGACCTGAGAACAATTTTTGGCTGCCTACGCAGCAACCCTACACACATGCCTATACCCTGCTGATGAGAGGTAATGACCTCGAAACACGTGTCCAGGGATGGCCAACGCGACTTTGATTCTTGCTCAATACCCTGGCAGAGGCACACTCGCTGATGCTGACTTCATGGACCACAATGCTTTGGGGTAACACGCTGGTAGGACGAGCAGTGTGCGACCAATTGGATTCATGTTTATATTCAGGCTCCCTCGAGCCGGTGGGGCTGACGAGCTCATGGTTACGCACCTGCGTGCCACGAGCGTTACCGGACCTGAGAACAATTTTTGGCAGGCTACGCAACAACCCTATACACATGCCTATTCTCTGCTGACGAGAGCTAATGACCTCGAAACACGTGTCCAGGGATGGCCAACGCGACTTTGATTCTTGCTCAATACCCTGGCAGAGGCGCACTCGCTGATGCTAACTTCATGGACCACAATGCTTTGGGATAACACGCTGGTAGGACGAGCAGTGTGCGACCAATTGGATTCATGTTTATATTCAGGCTTCCTTGAGCCGGTGGGGCTGACGAGCTCATGGTTACGCACCTGCGTGCCACGAGCGGTACTGGACCTGAGAAAAAGTTTTGGCAGCCTACGCAGCAACCCTACACACATGCCTATTCCCTGCTGACGAGAGGTAATTACCTCAAAACACGTGTCCAGGGATGGCCAACGAGACTTTGATTCTTGATCAATACCCTGGCAGAGGCGCACTCGCTGATGCTGCCTTCATGGACCACAATGCTTTGGGGTAACACGCTGGTAGGACGAGCAGTGTGCGACCAATTGGATTCATGTTTATATTCAGGCTCCCTTGAGCCGGTGGGGCTGACGAGCTCATGGTTACGCACCTGCGTGCCACGAGCGGTACCGGACCTGAGAACAATTTTTGGCAGCCTACGCAGCAACCCTACACACATGCCTATTCCCTGCTGACGAGAGGTAATGACCTCAAAACACGTATCCAGGGATGGCCAACGCGACTTTGATTCTTGCTCAATACCCTGGCAGAGGCGCACTCGCTGATGCTGACTTCATGGACCACAATGCTTTGGGGTAACACGCTAGTAGGATGAGCAGTGTGCGACCAATTGGATTCATGTTTATATTCAGGCTCCCTTGAGCCGGTGGGGCTGACGAGCTCATGGTTACGCACCTGCGTGCCACGAGCGGTACCGGACCTGAGAACAATTTTTGGCAGCCTACGCAGCAACCCTACACACATGCCTATTCCCTGCTGACGAGAGGTAATGACCTCAAAACACGTGTCCAGGGATGGCCAACGCGACTTTGATTCTTGCTCAATACCCTGGCAGAGGCGCACTCGCTGATGCTGACTTCATGGACCACAATGCTTTGGGGTAACACGCTGGTAGGACGAGCAGTGTGCGACCAATTGGATTCATGTTTATATTCAGGCTCCCTTGAGCCGGTGGGGCTGACGAGCTCATGGTTACGCAACTGCGTGCCACGAGCGGTACCGGACCTGAGAACAATTTTTGGCAGCCTACGCAGCAACCCTACACACATGCCTATTCCCTGCTGACGAGAGGTAATGACCTCGAAACACGTGTCCAGGGATGGCCAATGCAACTTTGATGCTTGCTCAATACCCTGGCAGAGGCGCACTCGCTGATGCTGACTTCATGGACCACAATGCTTTGGGGTAACACGCTGGTAGGACGAGCAGTGTGCGACCAATTGGATTCATGTTTATATTCAGGCTCCCTTGAGCCGGTGGGGCTGACGAGCTCATGGTTACGCACATTTGTGCCACGAGCGGTACCGGACCTGAGAACAATTTTTGGCAGCCTACACAGCAACCCTACACACATGCCTATTCCGTGCTAACAAGAGGTAATGACCTCGAAACACGTGTCCAGGGATGGCCAACGCGACTTTGATTCTTGCTCAATACCCTGGCAGAGGCGCACTCGCTGATGCTGACTTCATGGACCACATCGCTTTGGGGTAACACGCTGGTAGGACGACCAGTGTGCGACCAATTGGATTCATGTTTATATTCAGGCTCCCTTGAGCCGGTGGGGCTGACGAGCTCATGGTTACGCACCTGCGTGCCACGAGCGGTACCGGACCTGAGAACAATTTTTGGCAGCCTATGCAGCAACCCTACACACATGCCTATTCCCTGCTGCCGAGCGGTAATGACCTCGAAACACGTGTCCAGGGATGGCCAACGCGACTTTGATTCTTGCTCAATACCCTGGCAGAGGCGCACTCGCTGATGCTGACTTCATGGACCACAATGCTTTGGGGTAACACGCTGGTAGGACGAGCAGTGTGCGACCAATTGGATTCATGTTTATATTCAGGCTCCCTTGAGCCGGGGGGGCTGACGAGCTCATGGTTACGCACCTGCGTGCCACGAGCGGTCCCGGACCTGAGAAAAGTTTTTGGCAGCCTACGCAGCAACCCTACACACATGCCTATTCCCTGCTGACGAGAGGTAATGACCTCAAAACACGTGTCCAGGGATGGCCAACGCGACTTTGATCCTTGATCAATACCCTGGCAGAGGCGCACTCGCTGATGCTGCCTTCATGGACCACAATGCTTTGGGGTAACACGCTGGTAGGACAAGCAGTGTGCGACCAATTGGATTCATGTTTATATTCAGGCTCCCTTGAGCCGGTGGGGCTGACGAGCTCATGGTTACGCACCTGCGTGCCACGAGCGGTACCGGACCTGAGAACAATTTTTGGCAGCCTACGCAGCAACCCTACACACATGCCTATTCCCTGCTGACGAGAGGTAATGACCTCAAAACACGTGTCCAGGGATGGCCAACGCGACTTTGATTCTTGCTCAATACCCTGGCAGAGGCGCACTCGCTGATGCTGACTTTATGGACCACAATGCTTTGGGGTAACACGCTGGTAGGACGAGCAGTGTGTGACCAATTGGATTCATGTTTATATTCAGGCTCCCTTGAGCCGGTGGGGCTGACGAGCTCATGGTTACGCACCTGCGCGCCACGAGCGGTACCGGACCTGAGAAATTTTTTTGGCAGCCTACGCAGCAACCCTACACACATGCCTATTCCCTGCTGACGAGAGCTAATGACCTCGAAACACGTGTCCAGGGATGGCCAACGCGACTTTGATTCTTGCTCAATACCCTGGCAGAGGCGCACTCGCTGATGCTGACTTCATGGACCACAATGCTTTGGGGTAACACGCTGGTAGGACAAGCAGTGTGCGACCAATTGGATTCATGTTTATATTCAGGCTCCCTTGAGCCGGTGGTGCTGACGAGCTCATGGTTAGGCACCTGCGTGCCACGAGCGGTACCGGACCTGAGAACAATTTTTGGCTGCCTACGCAGCAACCCTACACACATGCCTATACCCTGCTGATGAGAGGTAATGACCTCGAAACACGTGTCCAGGGATGGCCAACGCGACTTTGATTCTTGCTCAATACCCTGGCAGAGGCACACTCGCTGATGCTGACTTCATGGACCACAATGCTTTGGGGTAACACGCTGGTAGGACGAGCAGTGTGCGACCAATTGGATTCATGTTTATATTCAGGCTCCCTCGAGCCGGTGGGGCTGACGAGCTCATGGTTACGCACCTGCGTGCCACGAGCGTTACCGGACCTGAGAACAATTTTTGGCAGGCTACGCAACAACCCTATACACATGCCTATTCTCTGCTGACGAGAGCTAATGACCTCGAAACACGTGTCCAGGGATGGCCAACGCGACTTTGATTCTTGCTCAATACCCTGGCAGAGGCGCACTCGCTGATGCTAACTTCATGGACCACAATGCTTTGGGATAACACGCTGGTAGGACGAGCAGTGTGCGACCAATTGGATTCATGTTTATATTCAGGCTTCCTTGAGCCGGTGGGGCTGACGAGCTCATGGTTACGCACCTGCGTGCCACGAGCGGTACTGGACCTGAGAAAAAGTTTTGGCAGCCTACGCAGCAACCCTACACACATGCCTATTCCCTGCTGACGAGAGGTAATTACCTCAAAACACGTGTCCAGGGATGGCCAACGAGACTTTGATTCTTGATCAATACCCTGGCAGAGGCGCACTCGCTGATGCTGCCTTCATGGACCACAATGCTTTGGGGTAACACGCTGGTAGGACGAGCAGTGTGCGACCAATTGGATTCATGTTTATATTCAGGCTCCCTTGAGCCGGTGGGGCTGACGAGCTCATGGTTACGCACCTGCGTGCCACGAGCGGTACCGGACCTGAGAACAATTTTTGGCAGCCTACGCAGCAACCCTACACACATGCCTATTCCCTGCTGACGAGAGGTAATGACCTCAAAACACGTATCCAGGGATGGCCAACGCGACTTTGATTCTTGCTCAATACCCTGGCAGAGGCGCACTCGCTGATGCTGACTTCATGGACCACAATGCTTTGGGGTAACACGCTAGTAGGATGAGCAGTGTGCGACCAATTGGATTCATGTTTATATTCAGGCTCCCTTGAGCCGGTGGGGCTGACGAGCTCATGGTTACGCACCTGCGTGCCACGAGCGGTACCGGACCTGAGAACAATTTTTGGCAGCCTACGCAGCAACCCTACACACATGCCTATTCCCTGCTGACGAGAGGTAATGACCTCAAAACACGTGTCCAGGGATGGCCAACGCGACTTTGATTCTTGCTCAATACCCTGGCAGAGGCGCACTCGCTGATGCTGACTTCATGGACCACAATGCTTTGGGGTAACACGCTGGTAGGACGAGCAGTGTGCGACCAATTGGATTCATGTTTATATTCAGGCTCCCTTGAGCCGGTGGGGCTGACGAGCTCATGGTTACGCAACTGCGTGCCACGAGCGGTACCGGACCTGAGAACAATTTTTGGCAGCCTACGCAGCAACCCTACACACATGCCTATTCCCTGCTGACGAGAGGTAATGACCTCGAAACACGTGTCCAGGGATGGCCAATGCAACTTTGATGCTTGCTCAATACCCTGGCAGAGGCGCACTCGCTGATGCTGACTTCATGGACCACAATGCTTTGGGGTAACACGCTGGTAGGACGAGCAGTGTGCGACCAATTGGATTCATGTTTATATTCAGGCTCCCTTGAGCCGGTGGGGCTGACGAGCTCATGGTTACGCACATTTGTGCCACGAGCGGTACCGGACCTGAGAACAATTTTTGGCAGCCTACACAGCAACCCTACACACATGCCTATTCCGTGCTAACAAGAGGTAATGACCTCGAAACACGTGTCCAGGGATGGCCAACGCGACTTTGATTCTTGCTCAATACCCTGGCAGTGGCGCACTCGCTGATGCTGACTTCATGGACCACAATGCTTTGGGATAACACGCTGGTAGGACGAGCAGTGTGCGACCAATTGGATTCATGTTTATATTCAGGCTCCCTTGAGCCGGTGGGGCTGACGAGCTCATGGTTACGCACCTGCGTGCCACGAGCGGTACCGGACCTGAGAACAATTTTTGGCAGCCTACGCAGCAACCCTACACACATGCCTATTCCCTGCTGACGAGAGGTAATGACCTCGAAACACGTGTCCAGGGATGGCCAACGTGACTTTGATTCTTGCTCAATACCCTGGCAGAGGCGCACTCGCTGATGCTGACTTCATGGACCACAATGCTTTGGGGTAACACGCTGGTAGGATGAGCAGTGTGCGACCAATTGGATTCATGTTTATATTCAGGCTCCCTTGAGCCGGTAGGGCTGACGAGCTCATGGTTACGCACCTGCGTGCCATGAGTGGTAACGGACCTGAGAACAATTTTTGGCAGCCTACGCAGCAACCCTACACACATGCCTATTCCCTGCTGACGAGAGGTAATGACCTCGAAACACGTGTCCAGGGATGGCCAACGCGACTTTGATTCTTGCTCAATACCCTGGCAGAGGCGCACTCGCTGATGCTGACTTCATGGACCACAATGCTTTGGGGTAACACGCTGGTAGGACGAGCAGTGTGCGACCAATTGGATTCATGTTTATATTCAGGCTCCCTTGAGCCGGTGGGGCTGTTGAGCTCATGGTTACGCACCTGCGTGCCACGAGCGGTACCGGACCTGAGAACAATTTTTGTCAGCCTACGCAGCAACCCTACACACATGCCTATTCCCTGCTGACGAGAGGTAATGACTTAGAAACACGTGTCCAGGGATGGCCAACGCGACTTTGATTCTTGCTCAATACCCTGGCAGAGGCGCATTCGCTGATGCTGACTTCATGGACCACAATGCTTTGGGATAACACGCTGGTAGGACGAGCAGTGTGCGACCAATTGGATTCATGTTTATATTCAGGCTCCCTTGAGCCGGTGGGGCTGACGAGCTCATGGTTACGCACCTGCGTGCCACGAGCGGTACCGGACCTGAGAACAATTTTTGGCAGCCTACGCAGCAACCCTACACACATGCCTATTCCCTGCTGACGAGAGGTAATGACCTCAAAACACGTATCCAGGGATGGCCAACGCGACTTTGATTCTTGCTCAATACCCTGGCAGAGGCGCACTCGCTGATGCTGACTTCATGGACCACAATGCTTTGGGGTAACACGCTAGTAGGATGAGCAGTGTGCGACCAATTGGATTCATGTTTATATTCAGGCTCCCTTGAGCCGGTGTGGCTGACGAGCTCATGGTTACGCACCTGCGTGCCACGAGCGGTACCGGACCTGAGAACAATTTTTGGCAGCCTACGCAGCAACCCTACACACATGCCTATTCCCTGCTGACGAGAGGTAATGACCTCGAAACACGTGTCCAGGGATGGCCAACGCGACTTTGATTCTTGCTCAATACCCTGGCAGAGGCGCACTCGCTGATGCTGACTTCATGGACCACAATGCTTTGGGGTAACACGCTGGTAGGACGAGCAGTGTGCGACCAATTGGATTCATGTTTATATTCAGGCTCCCTTGAGCCGGTGGGGCTGACGAGCTCATGGTTACGCACCTGCGTGCCACGAGCGGTACCGGACCTGAGAACAATTTTTGGCAGCCTACGCAGCAACCCTACACACATGCCAATTCCCTGCTGACGAGAGGTAATGACCTCAAAACACGTGTCCAGGGATGGCCAACGCGACTTTGATTCTTGCTCAATACCCTGGCAGAGGCGCACTCGCTGATGCTGACTTCATGGACCACAATGCTTTGGGGTAACACGCTGGTAGGACGAGCAGTGTGCGACCAATTGGATTCATGTTTATATTCAGGCTCCCTTGAGCCGGTGGGGCTGACGAGCTCATGGTTACGCAACTGCGTGCCACGAGCGGTACCGGACCTGAGAACAATTTTTGGCAGCCTACGCAGCAACCCTACACACATGCCTATTCCCTGCTGACGAGAGGTAATGACCTCGAAACACGTGTCCAGGGATGGCCAATGCAACTTTGATGCTTGCTCAATACCCTGGCAGAGGCGCACTCGCTGATGCTGACTTCATGGACCACAATGCTTTGGGGTAACACGCTGGTAGGACGAGCAGTGTGCGACCAATTGGATTCATGTTTATATTCAGGCTCCCTTGAGCCGGTGGGGCTGACGAGCTCATGGTTACGCACCTTTGTGCCACGAGCGGTACCGGACCTGAGAACAATTTTTGGCAGCCTACGCAGCAACCCTACACACATGCCTATTCCGTGCTGACAAGAGGTAATGACCTCGAAACACGTGTCCAGGGATGGCCAACGCGACTTTGATTCTTGCTCAATACCCTGGCAGTGGCGCACTCGCTGATGCTGACTTCATGGACCACAATGCTTTGGGATAACACGCTGGTAGGACGAGCAGTGTGCGACCAATTGGATTCATGTTTATATTCAGGCTCCCTTGAGCCGGTGGGGCTGACGAGCTCATGGTTACGCACCTGCGTGCCACGAGCGGTACCGGACCTGAGAACTATTTTTGGCAGCCTACGCAGCAACCCTACACACATGCCTATTCCCTGCTGACGAGAGGTAATGACCTCGAAACACGTGTCCAGGGATGGCCAACGTGACTTTGATTCTTGCTCAATACCCTGGCAGAGGCGCACTCGCTGATGCTGACTTCATGGACCACAATGCTTTGGGGTAACACGCTGGTAGGATGAGCAGTGTGCGACCAATTGGATTCATGTTTATATTCAGGCTCCCTTGAGCCGGTGGGGCTGACGAGCTCATGGTTACGCACCTGCGTGCCATGAGTGGTAACGGACCTGAGAAAAATTTTTGGCAGCCTACGCAGCAACCCTACACACATGCCTATTCCCTGCTGACGAGAGGTAATGACCTCGAAACACGTGTCCAGGGATGGCCAACGCGACTTTGATTCTTGCTCAATACCCTGGCAGAGGCGCACTCGCTGATGCTGACTTCATGGACCACAATGCTTTGGGGTAACACGCTGGTAGGACGAGCAGTGTGCGACCAATTGGATTCATGTTTATATTCAGGCTCCCTTGAGCCGGTGGGGCTGTTGAGCTCATGGTTACGCACCTGCGTGCCACGAGCGGTACCGGACCTGAGAACAATTTTTGTCAGCCTACGCAGCAACCCTACACACATGCCTATTCCCTGCTGACGAGAGGTAATGACTTAGAAACACGTGTCCAGGGATGGCCAACGCGACTTTGATTCTTGCTCAATACCCTGGCAGAGGCGCATTCGCTGATGCTGACTTCATGGACCACAATGCTTTGGGATAACACGCTGGTAGGACGAGCAGTGTGCGACCAATTGGATTCATGTTTAGATTCAGGCTTCCTTGAGCCGGTGGGGCTGACGAGCTCATGGTTACGCACCTGCGTGCCACGAGCGGTACCGGACCTGAGAAAAAGTTTTGGCAGCCTACGCAGCAACCCTACACACATGCCTATTCCCTGCTGACTAGAGGTAATGACCTCAAAACACGTGTCCAGGGATGGCCAACAAGACTTTGATTCTTGATCAATACCCTGGCAGAGGCGCACTCGCTGATGCTGCCTTCATGGACCACAATGCTTTGGGGTAACACGCTGGTAGGACGAGCAGTGTGCGACCAATTGGATTCATGTTTATATTCAGGCTCCCTTGAGCCGGTGGGGCTGACGAGCTCATGGTTACGCACCTGCGTGCCACGAGCGGTACCGGACCTGAGAACAAATTTTGGCAGCCTACGCAGCAACCCTACACACATGCCTATTCCCTGCTGACGAGAGGTAATGACCTCAAAACACGTGTCCAGGGATGGCCAACGCGACTTTGATTCTTGCTCAATACCCTGGCAGAGGCGCACTCGCTGATGCTGACTTCATGGACCACAATGCTTTGGGGTAACACGCTGGTAGGACGAGCAGTGTGCGACCAATTGGATTCATGTTTATATTCTGGCTCCCTTGAGCCGGTGGGGCTGACGAGCTCATGGTTACGCACCTGCGTGCCACGAGCGGTACCGGACCTGAGAACAATTTTTGGCAGCCTACGCAGCAACCCTACACACATGCCTATTCCCTGCTGACGAGAGGTAATGACCTCGAAACACGTGTCCAGGGATGGCCAACGCGACTTTGATTCTTGCTCAATACCCTGGCAGAGGCGCACTCGCTGATGCTGACTTCATGGACCACATCGCTTTGGGGTAACACGCTGGTAGGACGACCAGTGTGCGACCAATTGGATTCATGTTTATATTCAGGCTCCCTTGAGCCGGTGGGGCTGACGAGCTCATGGTTACGCACCTGCGTGCCACGAGCGGTACCGGACCTGAGAACAATTTTTGGCAGCCTATGCAGCAACCCTACACACATGCCTATTCCCTGCTGTCGAGCGGTAATGACCTCGAAACACGTGTCCAGGGATGGCCAACGCGACTTTGATTCTTGCTCAATACCCTGGCAGAGGCGCACTCGCTGATGCTGACTTCATGGACCACAATGCTTTGGGGTAACACGCTGGTAGGACGAGCAGTGTGCGACCAATTGGATTCATGTTTATATTCAGGCTCCCTTGAGCCGGTGGGGCTGACGAGCTCATGGTTACGCACCTGCGTGCCACGAGCGGTCCCGGAACTGAGAACATTTTTTGGCAGCCTACGCAGCAACCCTACACACATGCCTATTCCCTGCTGACGAGAGGTAATGACCTCAAAACACGTGACCAGGGATGGCCAACGCGACTTTGATTCTTGATCAATACCCTGGCAGAGGCGCACTCGCTGATGCTGCCTTCATGGACCACAATGCTTTGGGGTAACACGCTGGTAGGACAAGCAGTGTGCGACCAATTGGATTCATGTTTATATTCAGGCTCCCTTGAGCCGGTGGGGCTGACGAGCTCATGGTTACGCACCTGCGTGCCACGAGCGGTACCGGACCTGAGAACAATTTTTGGCAGCCTACGCAGCAACCCTACACACATGCCTATTCCCTGCTGACGAGAGGTGATGACCTCAAAACACGTGTCCAGGGATGGCCAACGCGACTTTGATTCTTGCTCAATACCCTGGCAGAGGCGCACTCGCTGATGCTGACTTCATGGACCACAATGCTTTGGGGTAACACGCTGGTAGGACGAGCAGTGTGCGACCAATTGGATTCATGTTTATATTCAGGCTCCCTTGAGCCGGTGGGGCTGACGAGCTCATGGTTACGCACCTGCGTGCCACGAGCGGTACCGGACCTGAGAAATTTTTTTGGCAGCCTACGCAGCAACCCTACACACATGCCTATTCCCTGCTGACGAGAGCTAATGACCTCGAAACACGTGTCCAGGGATGGCCAACGCGACTTTGATTCTTGCTCAATACCCTGGCAGAGGCGCACTCGCTGATGCTGACTTCATGGACCACAATGCTTTGGGGTAACACGCTGGTAGGACGAGCAGTGTGCGACCAATTGGATTCATGTTTATATTCAGGCTCCCTTGAGCCGGTGGTGCTGACGAGCTCATGGTTAGGCACCTGCGTGCCACGAGCGGTACCGGACCTGAGAACAATTTTTGGCTGCCTACGCAGCAACCCTACACACATGCCTATACCCTGCTGATGAGAGGTAATGACCTCGAAACACGTGTCCAGGGATGGCCAACGCGACTTTGATTCTTGCTCAATACCCTGGCAGAGGCACACTCGCTGATGCTGACTTCATGGACCACAATGCTTTGGGGTAACACGCTGGTAGGACGAGCAGTGTGCGACCAATTGGATTCATGTTTATATTCAGGCTCCCTTGAGCCGGTGGGGCTGACGAGCTCATGGTTACGCACCTGCATGCCACGAGCGTTACCGGACCTGAGAACAATTTTTGGCAGGCTACGCAACAACCCTATACACATGCCTATTCTCTGCTGACGAGAGCTAATGACCTCGAAACACGTGTCCAGGGATGGCCAACGCGACTTTGATTCTTGCTCAATACCCTGGCAGAGGCGCACTCGCTGATGCTAACTTCATGGACCACAATGCTTTGGGATAACACGCTGGTAGGACGAGCAGTGTGCGACCAATTGGATTCATGTTTATATTCAGGCTTCCTTGAGCCGGTGGGGCTGACGAGCTCATGGTTACGCACCTGCGTGCCACGAGCGGTACTGGACCTGAGAAAAAGTTTTGGCAGCCTACGCAGCAACCCTACACACATGCCTATTCCCTGCTGACGAGAGGTAATTACCTCAAAACACGTGTCCAGGGATGGCCAACGAGACTTTGATTCTTGATCAATACCCTGGCAGAGGCGCACTCGCTGATGCTGCCTTCATGGACCACAATGCTTTGGGGTAACACGCTGGTAGGACGAGCAGTGTGCGACCAATTGGATTCATGTTTATATTCAGGCTCCCTTGAGCCGGTGGGGCTGACGAGCTCATGGTTACGCACCTGCGTGCCACGAGCGGTACCGGACCTGAGAACAATTTTTGGCAGCCTACGCAGCAACCCTACACACATGCCTATTCCCTGCTGACGAGAGGTAATGACCTCAAAACACGTATCTAGGGATGGCCAACGCGACTTTGATTCTTGCTCAATACCCTGGCAGAGGCGCACTCGCTGATGCTGACTTCATGGACCACAATGCTTTGGGGTAACACGCTAGTAGGATGAGCAGCGTGCGACCAATTGGATTCATGTTTATATTCAGGCTCCCTTGAGCCGGTGGGGCTGACGAGCTCATGGTTACGCACCTGCGTGCCACGAGCGGTACCGGACCTGAGAACAATTTTTGGCAGCCTACGCAGCAACCCTACACACATGCCTATTCCCTGCTGACGAGAGGTAATGACCTCGAAACACGTGTCCAGGGATGGCCAACGCGACTTTGATTCTTGCTCAATACCCTGGCAGAGGCGCACTCGCTGATGCTGACTTCATGGACCACAATGCTTTGGGGTAACACGCTGGTAGGACGAGCAGTGTGCGACCAATTGGATTCATGTTTATATTCAGGCTCCCTTGAGCCGGTGGGGCTGACGAGCTCATGGTTACGCACCTGCGTGCCACGAGCGGTACCGAACCTGAGAACAATTTTTGGCAGCCTACGCAGCAACCCTACACACATGCCTATTCCCTGCTGCCGAGCGGTAATGACCTCGAAACACGTGTCCAGGGATGGCCAACGCGACTTTGATTCTTGCTCAATACCCTGGCAGAGGCGCACTCGCTGATGCTGACTTCATGGACCACAATGCTTTGGGGTAACACGCTGGTAGGACGAGCAGTGTGCGACCAATCGGATTCATGTTTATATTCAGGCTCCCTTGAGCCGGTGGGGCTGACGAGCTCATGGTTACGCACCTGCGTGCCACGAGCGGTACCGGACCTGAGAAAATTTTTTGGCAGCCTACGCAGCAACCCTACACACATGCCTATTCCCTGCTGACGAGAGGTAATGACCTCAAAACACGTGTCCAGGGATGGCCAACGCGACTTTGATTCTTGATCAATACCCTGGCAGAGGCGCACTCGCTGATGCTGCCTTCATGGACCACAATGCTTTGGGGTAACACGCTGGTAGGACAAGCAGTGTGCGACCAATTGGATTCATGTTTATATTCAGGCTCCCTTGAGCCGGTGGGGCTGACGAGCTCATGGTTACGCACCTGCGTGCCACGAGCGGTACCGGACCTGAGAACAATTTTTGGCAGCCTACGCAGCAACCCTACACACATGCCTATTCCCTGCTGACGAGAGGTAATGACCTCAAAACACGTGTCCAGGGATGGCCAACGCGACTTTGATTCTTGCTCGATACCCTGGCAGAGGCGCACTCGCTGATGCTGCCTTCATGGACCACAATGCTTTGGGGTAACACGCTGGTAGGACGAGCAGTGTGCGACCAATTGGATTCATGTTTATATTCAGGCTCCCTTGAGCTGGTGGGGCTTACGAGCTCATGGTTACGCACCTGCGTGCCACGAGCAGTACCGGACCTGAGAACAATTTTTGGCAGCCTACGCAGCAACCCTACACACATGCCTATTCCCTGCTGACGAGAGGTAATGACCTCGAAACACGTGTCCAGGGATGGCCAACGCGACTTTGATTCTTGCTCAATACCCTGGCAGAGGCGCACTCGCTGATGCTGACTTCATGGACCACAATGCTTTGGGGTAACACGCTGGTAGGACGAGCAGTGTGCGACCAATTGGATTCATGTTTATATTCAGGCTCCCTTGAGCCGGTGGGGCTGACGAGCTCATGGTTACGCACCTGCGGGCCACGAGCTGTACCGGAACTGAGAAAATTTTTGGGCAGTCTATGCAGCAACCCTACACACATGCCTATTCCCTGCTGACGAGAGGTAATGACCTCGAAACACGTATCCAGGGATGGCTAACGCGACTTTGATTCTTGCTCAAAACCCTGGCAGAGGCGCACTCGCTGATGCTGACTTCATGGACCACAATGCTTTGGGGAAACACGCTGGTAGGACGAGCAGTGTGCGACCAATTGGATTCATGTTTATATTCAGGCTCCCTTGAGCCGGTGGGGCTGACGAGCTCATGGTTACGCAACTGCGTGCCACGAGCGGTACCGGACCTGAGAACAATTTTTGGCAGCCTACGCAGCAACCCTACACACATGCCTATTCCCTGCTGACGAGAGGTAATGACCTCGAAACACGTGTCCAGGGATGGCCAACGCGACTTTGATTCTTGCTCAATACCCTGGCAGAGGCGCACTCGCTGATGCTGACTTCATGGACCACAATGCTTTGGGGTAACACGCTGGTAGGACGAGCAGTGTGCGACCAATTGGATTCATGTTTATATTCAGGCTCCCTTGAGCCGGTGGGGCTGACGAGCTCATGGTTACGCACCTGCGTGCCACGAGCGGTACCGGACCTGAGAACAAATTTTGGCAGCCTACGCAGCAACCCTACACACATGCCTATTCCCTGCTGACGAGAGGTAATGACCTCAAAACACGTGTCCCGGGATGGCCAACGCGACTTTGATTCTTGATCAATACCCTGGCAGAGGCGCACTCGCTGATGCTGCCTTCATGGACCACAATGCTTTGGGGTAACACGCTGGTAGGACAAGCAGTGTGCGACCAATTGGATTCATGTTTATATTCAGGCTCCCTTGAGCCGGTGGGGCTGACGAGCTCATGGTTACGCACCTGCGTGCCACGAGCGGTACCGGACCTGAGAACAATTTTTGGCAGCCTACGCAGCAACCCTACACACATGCCTATTCCCTGCTGACGAGAGGTAATGACCTCAAAACACGTGTCCAGGGATGGCCAACGCGACTTTGATTCTTGCTCGATACCCTGGCAGAGGCGCACTCGCTGATGCTGCCTTCATGGACCACAATGCTTTGGGGTAACACGCTGGTAGGACGAGCAGTGTGCGACCAATTGGATTCATGTTTATATTCAGGCTCCCTTGAGCTGGTGGGGCTGACGAGCTCATGGTTACGCACCTGCGTGCCACGAGCGGTACCGGACCTGAGAACAATTTTTGGCAGCCTACGCAGCAACCCTACACACATGCCTATTCCCTGCTGACGAGAGGTAATGACCTCGAAACACGTGTCCAGGGATGGCCAACGCGACTTTGATTCTTGCTCAATACCCTGGCAGAGGCGCACTCGCTGATGCTGACTTCATGGACCACAATGCTTTGGGGTAACACGCTGGTAGGACGAGTAGTGTGCGACCAATTGGATTCATGTTTCTATTCAGGCTCCCTTGAGCCGGTGGGGCTGTTGAGCTCATGGTTACGCACGTGCGTGCCACGAGCGGTACCGGACCTGAGAACAATTTTTGTCAGCCTACGCAGCAACCCTACACACATGCCTATTCCCTGCTGACGAGAGGTAATGACTTAGAAACACGAGTCCAGGGATGGCCAACGCGACTTTGATTCTTGCTCAATACCCTGGCAGAGGCGCACTCGCTGATGCTGACTTCATGGACCACAATGCTTTGGGGTAACACGCTGGTAGGACGAGCAGTGGGCGACCAATTGGATTCATGTTCATATTCAGGCTCCCTTGAGCCGGTGGGGCTGACGATCTCATGGTTACGCACCTGCGTGCCACGAGCTGTACCGGACCCGAGAACAATTTTTGGCAGCCTACGCAGCAACCCTACACACATGCCTATTCCCTGCTGACGAGAGGTAATGACCTCGAAAACGTGTCCAGGGATGGCCAACGCGACTTTGATTGTTGCTCAATACCCTGGCAGAGGCGCACTCGCTGATGCTGACTTCATGGACCACAATGCTTTGGGGTAACACGCTGGTAGGACGAGCAGTGTGCGACCAATTGGATTCATGTTTATATTCAGGCTCCCTTGAGCCGGTGGGGCTGACGAGCTCATGGTTACGCACCTGCGTGCCACGATCGGTACCGGACCTGAGAACAATTTTTGGCAGCCTATGCAGCAACCCTACACACATGCCTATTCCCTGCTGACGAGAGGTAATGACCTCGAAACACGTGTCGAGGGATGGCCAACACGACTTTGATTCTTGCTCAATACCCTGGCAGAGGCGCAATCGCTGATGCTGACTTCATGGACCACAATGCTTTGGGGTAACACGCTGGTAGGACGAGTAGTGTGCGACCAATTGGATTCATGTTTCTATTCAGGCTCCCTTGAGCCGGTGGGGCTGTTGAGCTCATGGTTACGCACGTGCGTGCCACGAGCGGTACCGGACCTGAGAACAATTTTTGTCAGCCTACGCAGCAACCCTACACTCATGCCTATTCCCTGCTGACGAGAGGTAATTACCTCGAAACACGTGTCCAGGGATGGTCAACGCGACTTTGATTCTTGCTCAATACCCTGGCAGAGGCGCACTCGCTGATGCTGACTTCATGGACAACAATGCTTTGGGGTAACACGCTGGTAGGACGAGCAGTGTGCGACCAATTGGATTCATGTTTATATTCAGGCTCCCTTGAGCCGGTGGGGCTGACGAGCTCATGGTGACGCACCTGCGTGCCACGAGCGGTACCGGACCTGAGAACAATTTTTGGCAGCCTACGCAGCAACCCTACACACATGCCTATTCCCTGCTGACGAGAGGTAATGACCTCGAAAACGTGTCCAGGGATGCCCAACGCGACTTTGATTCTTGCTCAATACCCTGGCAGAGGCGCACTCGCTGATGCTGACTTCATGGACCACAATGCTTTGGGGTAACACGCTGGTAGGACCAACAGTGTGCGACCAATTGGATTCATGTTTATATTCAGGCTCCCTTGAGCCGGTGGGGCTGACGAGCTCATTGTTACGCACCTGCGTGCCACGAGCGGTACCGGACCTGAGAACAATTTTTGCAGCCTACGCAGCAACCCTACACACATGCCTATTCCCTGCTGACGAGAGGTAATGACCTCGAAACACGTGTCCAGGGATGGCCAACATGACTTTGATTCTTGCTCAATACCCTGGCAGAGGCGCACTCGCTGATGCTGACTTCATGGACCACAATGCTTTGGGGTACCACGCCGGTAGGACGAGCAGTGTGCAACCAATGGATTCATGTTTATATTCAGGCTCCCTTGAGCCGGTGGGGCTGACGAGCTCATGGTTACGCACCTGTGTGCCACGAGCGGTACCGGACCTGAGAAACGTTTTTGGCAGCCTACGCAGCAACCCTACACACATGCCTATTCCCTGCTGACGAGAGGTAATGACCTCAAAACACGTGTCCAGGGATGGCCAACGCGACTTTGATTCTTGCTCAATACCCTGGCAGAGGCGCACTCGCTGATGCTGACTTCATGGACCACAATGCTTTGGGGTAACACGCTGGTAGGACGAGCAGTGTGCGACCAATTGGATTCATGTTTATATTCAGGCTCCCTTGAGCCGGTGGGGTTGACGAGCTCATGGTTACGCACCTGCGTGCCACGCGCGGTACCGGACCTGAGAACAATTTTTGGCAGCCTACGCAGCAACCCTACACACATGCCTATTCCCTGCTGACGAGAGGTAATGACCTCAAAACACATGTCCAGGGATGGCCAACGCGTCTTTGATTCTTGCTCAATACCCTGGCAGAGGCGCACTCGCTGATGCTGACTTCATGGACCACAATGCTTTGGGGTAACACGCTGGTAGGACGAGCAGTGTGCGACCAATTGGATTCATGTTTATATTCAGGCTCCCTTGAGCCGTGGGGGCTGACGAGCTCATGGTTACGCACCTGCGTGCCACGAGCGGTACCGAACCTGAGAACAATTTTTGGCAGCCTACGCAGCAACCCTACACACATGCCTATTCCCTGCTGCCGAGCGGTAATGACCTCGAAACACGTGTCCAGGGATGGCCAACGCGACTTTGATTCTTGCTCAATACCCTGGCAGAGGCGCACTCGCTGATGCTGACTTCATGGACCACAATGCTTTGGGGTAACACGCTGGTATGACGAGCAGTGTGCGACCAATCGGATTCATGTTTATATTCAGGCTCCCTTGAGCCGGTGGGGCTGACGAGCTCATGGTTACGCACCTGCGTGCCACGAGCGGTACCGGACCTGAGAAAAATTTTTGGCAGCCTACGCAGCAACCCTACACACATGCCTATTCCCTGCTGACGAGAGGTAATGACCTCAAAACACGTGTCCAGGGATGGCCAACGCGACTTTGATTCTTGATCAATACCCTGGCAGAGGCGCACTCGCTAATGCTGCCTTCATGGACCACAATGCTTTGGGGTAACACGCTGGTAGGACAAGCAGTGTGCGACCAATTGGATTCATGTTTATATTCAGGCTCCCTTGAGCCGGTGGGGCTGACGAGCTCATGGTTACGCACCTGCGTGCCACGAGCGGTACCGGACCTGAGAACAATTTTTGGCAGCCTACGCAGCAACCCTACACACATGCCTATTCCCTGCTGACGAGAGGTAATGACCTCAAAACACGTGTCCAGGGTTGGCCAACGCGACTTTGATTCTTGCTCAATACCCTGGCAGAGGCGCACTCGCTGATGCTGACTTCATGGACCACAATGCTTTGGGGTAACACGCTGGTAGGACGAGCAGTGTGCGACCAATTGGATTCATGTTTATATTCAGGCTCCCTTGAGCTGGTGGGGCTGACGAGCTCATGGTTATGCACCTGCGTGCCACGAGCGGTACCGGACCTGAGAACAATATTTGGCAGCCTACGCAGCAACCCTACACACATGCCTATTCGATGCTGACGAGAGGTAATGACCTCGAAACACGTGTCCAGGGATGGCCAACGCGACTTTGATTCTTGCTCAATACCCTGGCAGAGGCGCACTCGCTGATGCTGACTTCATGGACCACAATGCTTTGGGGTAACACGCTGGTAGGACGAGCAGTGTGCGACCAATTGGATTCATGTTTATATTCAGGCTCCCTTGAGCCGGTGGGGCTGACGAGCTCATGGTTACGCAACTGCGTGCCACGAGCGGTACCGGACCTGAGAACAATTTTTGGCAGCCTACGCAGCAACCCTACACACTTGCCTATTCCCTGCTGATGAGAGGTAATGACCTCGAAACACGTGTCCAGGGATGGCCAACGCGACTTTGATTCTTGCTCAATACCCTGGCAGAGGCGCACTCGCTGATGCTGACTTCATGGACCACAATGCTTTGGGGTAACACGCTGGTAGGACGAGCAGTGTGCGACCAATTGGATTCATGTTTATATTCAGGCTCCCTTGAGCCGGTGGGGCTGACGAGCTCATGGTTACGCACCTGCGTGCCACGAGCGGTACCGGACCTGAGAACAAATTTTGGCAGCCTACGCAGCAACCCTACACACATGCCTATTCCCTGCTGACGAGAGGTAATGACCTCAAAACACGTGTCCAGGGATGGCCAACGCGACTTTGATTCTTGCTCAATACCCTGGCAGAGGCGCACTCGCTGATGCTGACTTCATGGACCACAATGCTTTGGGGTAACACGCTGGTAGGACGAGCAGTGTGCGACCAATTGGATTCATGTTTATATTCAGGCTCCCTTGATCCGGTGGGGCTGACGAGCTCATGGTTACGCACCTGCGTGCCACGAGCGGTACCGGACCTGAGAACAATTTTTGGCAGCCTACGCAGCAACCCTACACACATGCCTATTCCCTGCTGACGAGAGGTAATGACCTCGAAACACGTGTCCAGGGATGGCCAACGCGACTTTGATTCTTGCTCAATACCCTGGCAGAGGCGCACTCGCTGATGCTGACTTCATGGACCACAATGCTTTGGGGTAACACGCTGGTAGGACGAGTAGTGTGCGACCAATTGGATTCATGTTTCTATTCAGGCTCCCTTGAGCCGGTGGGGCTGTTGAGCTCATGGTTACGCACGTGCGTGCCACGAGCGGTACCGGACCTGAGAACAATTTTTGTCAGCCTACGCAGCAACCCTACACACATGCCTATTCCCTGCTGACGAGAGGTAATGACTTAGAAACACGTGTCCAGGGATGGCCAACGCGACTTTGATTCTTGCTCAATACCCTGGCAGAGGCGCACTCGCTGATGCTGACTTCATGGACCACAATGCTTTGGGGTAACACGCTGGTAGGACGAGCAGTGGGCGACCAATTGGATTCATGTTCATATTCAGGCTCCCTTGAGCCGGTGGGGCTGACGATCTCATGGTTACGCACCTGCGTGCCACGAGCGGTACCGGACCCGAGAACAATTTTTGGCAGCCTACGCAGCAACCCTACACACATGCCTATTCCCTGCTGACGAGAGGTAATGACCTCGAAAACGTGTCCAGGGATGGCCAACGCGACTTTGATTGTTGCTCAATACCCTGGCAGAGGCGCACTCGCTGATGCTGACTTCATGGACCACAATGCTTTGGGATAACACGCTGGTAGGACGAGCAGTGTGCGACCAATTGGATTCATGTTTATATTCAGGCTCCCTTGAGCCGGTGGGGCTGACGAGCTCATGGTTACGCACCTGCGTGCCACGATCGGTACCGGACCTGAGAACAATTTTTGGCAGCCTATGCAGCAACCCTACACACATGCCTATTCCCTGCTGACGAGAGGTAATGACCTCGAAACACGTGTCCAGGGATGGCCAACACGACTTTGATTCTTGCTCAATACCCTGGCAGAGGCGCAATCGCTGATGCTGACTTCATGGACCACAATGCTTTGGGGTAACACGCTGGTAGGACGAGCAGTGTGCGACCAATTGGATTCATGTTTATATTCAGGCTCCCTTGAGCCGGTGGGGCTGACGAGCTCATGGTTACGCACCTGCGTGCCACGAGCGGTACCGGACCTGAGAACAATTTTTGGCAGCCTACGCAGCAACCCTACACACATGCCTATTCCCTGCTGATGAGGGGTAATGACCTCGAAACACGTGTCCAGGTATGGCCAACGCGACTTTGATTCTTGCTCAATACCCTGGAAGAGGCGCACTCGCTGATGCTGACTTCATGGACCACAATGCTTTTGGGTAACACGCTGGTAGGACGAGCAGTGTGCGACCAATTGGATTTATGTTTATATTCAGGCTCCCTTGAGCCGGTGGGGCTGACGAGCTCATGGTTACGCACCTGTGTGCCACGAGCGGTACCGGACCTGAGAACAATTTTTGGCAGCCTACGCAGCAACCCTACACTCATGCCTATTCCCTGCTTACGAGAGGTAATTACCTCGAAACACGTGTCCAGGGATGGTCAACGCGACTTTGATTCTTGCTCAATACCCTGGCAGAGGCGCACTCGCTGATGCTGACTTCATGGACAACAATGCTTTGGGGTAACACGCTGGTAGGACGAGCAGTGTGCGACCAATTGGATTCATGTTTATATTCAGGCTCCCTTGAGCCGGTGGGGCTGACGAGCTCATGGTGACGCACCTGCGTGCCACGAGCGGTACCGGACCTGAGAACAATTTTTGGCAGCCTACGCAGCAACCCTACACACATGCCTATTCCCTGCTGACGAGAGGTAATGACCTCGAAAACGTGTCCAGGGATGCCCAACGCGACTTTGATTCTTGCTCAATACCCTGGCAGAGGCGCACTCGCTGATGCTGACTTCATGGACCACAATGCTTTGGGGTAACACGCTGGTAGGACCAACAGTGTGCGACCAATTGGATTCATGTTTATATTCAGGCTCCCTTGAGCCGGTGGGGCTGACGAGCTCATTGTTACGCACCTGCGTGCCACGAGCGGTACCGGACCTGAGAACAATTTTTGGCAGCCTAGGCAGCAACCCTACACACATGCCTATTCCCTGCTGACGAGAGGTAATGACCTCGAAACACGTGTCCAGGGATGGCCAACATGACTTTGATTCTTGCTCAATACCCTGGCAGAGGCGCACTCGCTGATGCTGACTTCATGGACCACAATGCTTTGGGGTAACACGCCGGTAGGACGAGCAGTGTGCAACCAATGGATTCATGTTTATATTCAGGCTCCCTTGAGCCGGTGGGGCTGACGAGCTCATGGTTACGCACCTGTGTGCCACGAGCGGTACCGGACCTGAGAAAAGTTTTTGGCAGCCTACGCAGCAACCCTACACACATGCCTATTCCCTGCTGACGAGAGGTAATGACCTCAAAACACGTGTCCAGGGATGGCCAACGCGACTTTGATTCTTGCTCAATACCCTGGCAGAGGCGCACTCGCTGATGCTGACTTCATGGACCACAATGCTTTGGGGTAACACGCTGGTAGGACGAGCAGTGTGCGACCAATTGGATTCATGTTTATATTCAGGCTCCCTTGAGCCGGTGGGGTTGACGAGCTCATGGTTACGCACCTGCGTGCCACGCGCGGTACCGGACCTGAGAACAATTTTTGGCAGCCTACGCAGCAACCCTACACACATGCCTATTCCCTGCTGACGAGAGGTAATGACCTCAAAACACATGTCCAGGGATGGCCAACGCGACTTTGATTCTTGCTCAATACCCTGGCAGAGGCGCACTCGATGATGCTGACTTCATGGACCACAATGCTTTCGGGTAACACGCTGGTAGGACGAGCACTGTGCGACCAATTGGATTCATGTTTATATTCAGGCTCCCTTGAGCCGGTGGGGCTGACGAGCTCATGGTTACACACCTGCGTGCCACGAGCGGTACCGGACCTGAGAGCAATTTTTGGCAGCCTACGCAGCAACCCTACACATGCCTATTCCCTGCTGATGAGAGGTAATGACCTCGAAAACACGTGTCCAGGGATGGCCAACGCGACTTTGATTCTTGCTCAATACCCTGGCAGAGGGGCACTCGCTGATGCTGACTTCATGGACCACAATGCTTTGGGGTAACACTCTGGTAGGACGAGCAGTGTGCGACCAATTGGATTCATGTTTATATTCAGGCTCCCTTGAGCCGGTGGGGCTGGCGAGCTCATGGTTACGCACCTGCGTGCCACGAGCGGTACCGGACCTGAGAACAATTTTTGGCAGCCTACGCAGCAACCCTACACACATGCCTATTCCCTGCTGACTAGAGGTAATGACCTCGAAAACGTGTCCACGGATGGCCAACGCGACTTTGATTGTTGCTCAATACCCTGGCAGAGGCGCACTCGCTGATGCTGACTTCATGGACCACAATGCTTTGGGGTAACACGCTGGTAGGACGAGCAGTGTGCGACCAATTGGATTCATGTTTATATTCAGGCTCCCTTGAGCCGGTGGGGCTGACGAGCTCATGGTTACGCACCTGCGTGCCACGATCGGTGCCGGACCTGAGAACAATTTTTGGCAGCCTATGCAGCAACCCTACACACATGCCTATTCCCTGCTGACGAGAGGTAATGACCTCGAAACACGTGTCCAGGGATGGCCAACACGACTTTGATTCTTGCTCAATACCCTGGCAGAGGCGCAATCGCTGATGCTGACTTCATGGACCACAATGCTTTGGGGTAACACGCTGGTAGGACGAGCAGTGTGCGACCAATTGGATTCATGTTTATATTCAGGCTCCCTTGAGCCGGTGGGGCTGACGAGCTCATGGTTACGCACCTGCGTGCCACGAGCGGTACCGGACCTGAGAACAATTTTTGGCAGCCTACGCAGCAACCCTACACACATGCCTATTCCCTGCTGATGAGGGGTAATGACCTCGAAACACGTGTCCAGGTATGGCCAACGCGACTTTGATTCTTGCTCAATACCCTGGAAGAGGCGCACTCGCTGATGCTGACTTCATGGACCACAATGCTTTTGGGTAACACGCTGGTAGGACGAGCAGTGTGCGACCAATTGGATTTATGTTTATATTCAGGCTCCCTTGAGCCGGTGGGGCTGACGAGCTCATGGTTACGCACCTGTGTGCCACGAGTGGTACCGGACCTGAGAACAATTTTTGGCAGCCTACGCAGCAACCCTACACTCATGCCTATTCCCTGCTGACGAGAGGTAATTACCTCGAAACACGTGTCCAGGGATGGTCAACGCGACTTTGATTCTTGCTCAATACCCTGGCAGAGGCGCACTCGCTGATGCTGACTTCATGGACAACAATGCTTTGGGGTAACACGCTGGTAGGACGAGCAGTGTGCGACCAATTGGATTCATGTTTATATTCAGGCTCCCTTGAGCCGGTGGGGCTGACGAGCTCATGGTGACGCACCTGCGTGCCACGAGCGGTACCGGACCTGAGAACAATTTTTGGCAGCCTACGCAGCAACCCTACACACATGCCTATTCCCTGCTGACGAGAGGTAATGACCTCGAAAACGTGTCCAGGGATGCCCAACGCGACTTTGATTCTTGCTCAATACCCTGGCAGAGGTGCACTCGCTGATGCTGACTTCATGGACCACAATGCTTTGGGGTAACACGCTGGTAGGACCAACAGTGTGCGACCAATTGGATTCATGTTTATATTCAGGCTCCCTTGAGCCGGTGGGGCTGACGAGCTCATTGTTACGCACCTGCGTGCCACGAGCGGTACCGGACCTGAGAACAATTTTTGGCAGCCTACGCAGCAACCCTACACACATGCCTATTCCCTGCTGACGAGAGGTAATGACCTCGAAACACGTGTCCAGGGATGGCCAACATGACTTTGATTCTTGCTCAATACCCTGGCAGAGGCGCACTCGCTGATGCTGACTTCATGGACCACAATGCTTTGGGGTAACACGCCGGTAGGACGAGCAGTGTGCAACCAATGGATTCATGTTTATATTCAGGCTCCCTTGAGCCGGTGGGGCTGACGAGCTCATGGTTACGCACCTGTGTGCCACGAGCGGTACCGGACCTGAGAAAAGTTTTTGGCAGCCTACGCAGCAACCCTACACACATGCCTATTCCCTGCTGACGAGAGGTAATGACCTCAAAACACGTGTCCAGGGATGGCCAACGCGACTTTGATTCTTGCTCAATACCCTGGCAGAGGCGCACTCGCTGATGCTGACTTCATGGACCACAATGCTTTGGGGTAACACGCTGGTAGGACGAGCAGTGTGCGACCAATTGGATTCATGTTTATATTCAGGCTCCCTTGAGCCGGTGGGGTTGACGAGCTCATGGTTACGCACCTGCGTGCCACGCGCGGTACCGGACCTGAGAACAATTTTTGGCAGCCTACGCAGCAACCCTACACACATGCCTATTCCCTGCTGACGAGAGGTAATGACCTCAAAACACATGTCCAGGGATGGCCAACGCGACTTTGATTCTTGCTCAATACCCTGGCAGAGGCGCACTCGATGATGCTGACTTCATGGACCACAATGCTTTGGGGTAACACGCTGGTAGGACGAGCACTGTGCGACCAATTGGATTCATGTTTATATTCAGGCTCCCTTGAGCCGGTGGGGCTGACGAGCTCATGGTTACACACCTGCGTGCCACGAGCGGTACCGGACCTGAGAGCAATTTTTGGCAGCCTACGCAGCAACCCTACACACATGCCTATTCCCTGCTGATGAGAGGTAATGACCTCGAAAACACGTGTCCAGGGATAGCCAACGCGACTTTGATTCTTGCTCAATACCCTGGCAGAGGGGCACTCGCTGATGCTGACTTTATGGACCACAATGCTTTGGGGTAACACTCTGGTAGGACGAGCAGTGTGCGACCAATTGGATTCATGTTTATATTCAGGCTCCCTTGAGCCGGTGGGGCTGGCGAGCTCATGGTTACGCACCTGCGTGCCACGAGCGGTACCGGACCTGAGAACAATTTTTGGCAGCCTACGCAGCAACCCTACACACATGCCTATTCCCTGCTGACGAGAGGTAATGACCTCGAAACACGTATCCAGGGATGGCCAACGCGACTTTGATTCTTGCTCAAAACCCTGGCAGAGGCGCACTCGCTGATGCTGACTTCATGGACCACAATGCTTTGGGGTAACACGCTGGTAGGACGAGCAGTGTGCGACCAATTGGATTCATGTTTATATTCAGGCTCCCTTGAGCCGGTGGGGCTGACGAGCTCATGGTTACGCAACTGCGTGCCATGAGCGGTACCGGACCTGAGAACAATTTTTGGCAGCCTACCCAGCAACCCTACACACATGCCTATTCCCTGCTGACGAGAGCTAATGACCTCGAAACACGTGTCCAGGGATGGCCAACGCGACTTTGATTCTTGCTCAATACCCTTGCAGAGGCGCACTCGCTGATGCTGACTTCATGAACCACAATGCTTTGGGGTAACACGCTGGTAGGATGAGCAGTGTGCGACCAATTGGATTCATGTTTATATTCAGGCTCCCTTGAGCCGGTGGGGCTGACGAGCTCATGGTGACGCACCTGCGTGCCACGAGCGGTACCGGACCTGAGAACAATTTTTGGCAGCCTACGCAGCAACCCTACACACATGCCTATTCCCTGCTGACGAGAGGTAATGACCTCGAAAACGTGTCCAGGGATGCCCAACGCGACTTTGATTCTTGCTCAATACCCTGGCAGAGGTGCACTCGCTGATGCTGACTTCATGGACCACAATGCTTTGGGGTAACACGCTGGTAGGACCAACAGTGTGCGACCAATTGGATTCATGTTTATATTCAGGCTCCCTTGAGCCGGTGGGGCTGACGAGCTCATTGTTACGCACCTGCGTGCCACGAGCGGTACCGGACCTGAGAACAATTTTTGGCAGCCTACGCAGCAACCCTACACACATGCCTATTCCCTGCTGACGAGAGGTAATGACCTCGAAACACGTGTCCAGGGATGGCCAACATGACTTTGATTCTTGCTCAATACCCTGGCAGAGGCGCACTCGCTGATGCTGACTTCATGGACCACAATGCTTTGGGGTAACACGCCGGTAGGACGAGCAGTGTGCAACCAATGGATTCATGTTTATATTCAGGCTCCCTTGAGCCGGTGGGGCTGACGAGCTCATGGTTACGCACCTGTGTGCCACGAGCGGTACCGGACCTGAGAAAAGTTTTTGGCAGCCTACGCAGCAACCCTACACACATGCCTATTCCCTGCTGACGAGAGGTAATGACCTCAAAACACGTGTCCAGGGATGGCCAACGCGACTTTGATTCTTGCTCAATACCCTGGCAGAGGCGCACTCGCTGATGCTGACTTCATGGACCACAATGCTTTGGGGTAACACGCTGGTAGGACGAGCAGTGTGCGACCAATTGGATTCATGTTTATATTCAGGCTCCCTTGAGCCGGTGGGGTTGACGAGCTCATGGTTACGCACCTGCGTGCCACGCGCGGTACCGGACCTGAGAACAATTTTTGGCAGCCTACGCAGCAACCCTACACACATGCCTATTCCCTGCTGACGAGAGGTAATGACCTCAAAACACATGTCCAGGGATGGCCAAAGCGACTTTGATTCTTGCTCAATACCCTGGCAGAGGCGCACTCGATGATGCTGACTTCATGGACCACAATGCTTTGGGGTAACACGCTGGTAGGACGAGCACTGTGCGACCAATTGGATTCATGTTTATATTCAGGCTCCCTTGAGCCGGTGGGGCTGACGAGCTCATGGTTACACACCTGCGTGCCACGAGCGGTACCGGACCTGAGAGCAATTTTTGGCAGCCTACGCAGCAACCCTACACACATGCCTATTCCCTGCTGATGAGAGGTAATGACCTCGAAAACACGTGTCCAGGGATAGCCAACGCGACTTTGATTCTTGCTCAATACCCTGGCAGAGGGGCACTCGCTGATGCTGACTTTATGGACCACAATGCTTTGGGGTAACACTCTGGTAGGACGAGCAGTGTGCGACCAATTGGATTCATGTTTATATTCAGGCTCCCTTGAGCCGGTGGGGCTGGCGAGCTCATGGTTACGCACCTGCGTGCCACGAGCGGTACCGGACCTGAGAACAATTTTTGGCAGCCTACGCAGCAACCCTACACACATGCCTATTCCCTGCTGACGAGAGGTAATGACCTCGAAACACGTATCCAGGGATGGCCAACGCGACTTTGATTCTTGCTCAAAACCCTGGCAGAGGCGCACTCGCTGATGCTGACTTCATGGACCACAATGCTTTGGGGTAACACGCTGGTAGGACGAGCAGTGTGCGACCAATTGGATTCATGTTTATATTCAGGCTCCCTTGAGCCGGTGGGGCTGACGAGCTCATGGTTACGCAACTGCGTGCCATGAGCGGTACCGGACCTGAGAACAATTTTTGGCAGCCTACCCAGCAACCCTACACACATGCCTATTCCCTGCTGACGAGAGCTAATGACCTCGAAACACGTGTCCAGGGATGGCCAACGCGACTTTGATTCTTGCTCAATACCCTTGCAGAGGCGCACTCGCTGATGCTGACTTCATGAACCACAATGCTTTGGGGTAACACGCTGGTAGGATGAGCAGTGTGCGACCAATTGGATTCATGTTTATATTCAGGCTCCCTTGAGCCGGTGGGGCTGACGAGCTCATGGTTACGCACCTGCGTGCCACGAGCGGTACCGGACCTGAGAACAATTTTTGGCAGCCTACGCAGCAACCCTACACACATGCCTATTCCCTGCTGACGAGAGATAATGACCTCGAAACACGTGTCCGGGGATGGCCAATGCGACTTTGTTTCTTGCTCAATACCCTGGCAGAGGCGCACTCGCTGATGCTGACTTCATGGACCACAATGCTTTGGGGTAACACGCTGGTAGGACGAGCAGTGTGCGACCAATTGGATTCATGTTTATATTCAGGCTCCCTTGAGCCGTTGGGGCTGACGAGCTCATGGTTACGCACCTGCGTGCCACGAGCGGTACCGGACCTGAGAATAATTTTTGGCAGCCTACGCAGCAACCCTACACACGTGCCTATTCCCTGCTGACGAGAGGTAATGACCTCGAAACACGTGTCCAGGTATGGCCAACGCGACTTTGATTCTTGCTCAATACCCTGACAGAGGCGCACTCGCTGATGCTGACTTCATGGACCACAATGCTTTGGGGTAATACGCTGGTAGGATGAGCAGTGTGCGACCAATTGGATTCATGTTTATATTCAGGCTCCCTTGGGCTGGTGGGGCTGACGAGCTCATGGTTACGCACCTGCGTGCCACGAGCAGTACCGGACCTGAGAACAATTTTTGGCAGCCTAAGCAGCAACCCTACACACATGCCTATTCCCTGCTGACGAGAGGTAATGACCTCGAAACACGTGTCCAGGGATGGCCAACGCGACTTTGATTCTTGCTCAATACCCTGGCAGAGGCGCACTCGCTGATGCTGACTTCATGGACCACAATGCTTTGGGGTAACACGCTGGTAGGACGAGCAGTGTGCGACCAATTGGATTCATGTTTATATTCAGGCTCCCTTGAGCCGGTGGGGCTGACGAGCTCATGGTTACGCAACTGCGTGCCATGAGCGGTACCGGACCTGAGAACAATTTTTGGCAGCCTACCCAGCAACCCTACACACATGCCTATTCCCTGCTGACGAGAGCTAATGACCTCGAAACACGTGTCCAGGGATGGCCAACGCGACTTTGATTCTTGCTCAATACCCTTGCAGAGGCGCACTCGCTGATGCTGACTTCATGAACCACAATGCTTTGGGGTAACACGCTGGTAGGATGAGCAGTGTGCGACCAATTGGATTCATGTTTATATTCAGGCTCCCTTGAGCCGGTGGGGCTGACGAGCTCATGGTGACGCACCTGCGTGCCACGAGCGGTACCGGACCTGAGAACAATTTTTGGCAGCCTACGCAGCAACCCTACACACATGCCTATTCCCTGCTGACGAGAGGTAATGACCTCGAAAACGTGTCCAGGGATGCCCAACGCGACTTTGATTCTTGCTCAATACCCTGGCAGAGGTGCACTCGCTGATGCTGACTTCATGGACCACAATGCTTTGGGGTAACACGCTGGTAGGACCAACAGTGTGCGACCAATTGGATTCATGTTTATATTCAGGCTCCCTTGAGCCGGTGGGGCTGACGAGCTCATTGTTACGCACCTGCGTGCCACGAGCGGTACCGGACCTGAGAACAATTTTTGGCAGCCTACGCAGCAACCCTACACACATGCCTATTCCCTGCTGACGAGAGGTAATGACCTCGAAACACGTGTCCAGGGATGGCCAACATGACTTTGATTCTTGCTCAATACCCTGGCAGAGGCGCACTCGCTGATGCTGACTTCATGGACCACAATGCTTTGGGGTAACACGCCGGTAGGACGAGCAGTGTGCAACCAATGGATTCATGTTTATATTCAGGCTCCCTTGAGCCGGTGGGGCTGACGAGCTCATGGTTACGCACCTGTGTGCCACGAGCGGTACCGGACCTGAGAAAAGTTTTTGGCAGCCTACGCAGCAACCCTACACACATGCCTATTCCCTGCTGACGAGAGGTAATGACCTCAAAACACGTGTCCAGGGATGGCCAACGCGACTTTGATTCTTGCTCAATACCCTGGCAGAGGCGCACTCGCTGATGCTGACTTCATGGACCACAATGCTTTGGGGTAACACGCTGGTAGGACGAGCAGTGTGCGACCAATTGGATTCATGTTTATATTCAGGCTCCCTTGAGCCGGTGGGGTTGACGAGCTCATGGTTACGCACCTGCGTGCCACGCGCGGTACCGGACCTGAGAACAATTTTTGGCAGCCTACGCAGCAACCCTACACACATGCCTATTCCCTGCTGACGAGAGGTAATGACCTCAAAACACATGTCCAGGGATGGCCAACGCGACTTTGATTCTTGCTCAATACCCTGGCAGAGGCGCACTCGATGATGCTGACTTCATGGACCACAATGCTTTGGGGTAACACGCTGGTAGGACGAGCACTGTGCGACCAATTGGATTCATGTTTATATTCAGGCTCCCTTGAGCCGGTGGGGCTGACGAGCTCATGGTTACACACCTGCGTGCCACGAGCGGTACCGGACCTGAGAGCAATTTTTGGCAGCCTACGCAGCAACCCTACACACATGCCTATTCCCTGCTGATGAGAGGTAATGACCTCGAAAACACGTGTCCAGGGATAGCCAACGCGACTTTGATTCTTGCTCAATACCCTGGCAGAGGGGCACTCGCTGATGCTGACTTTATGGACCACAATGCTTTGGGGTAACACTCTGGTAGGACGAGCAGTGTGCGACCAATTGGATTCATGTTTATATTCAGGCTCCCTTGAGCCGGTGGGGCTGGCGAGCTCATGGTTACGCACCTGCGTGCCACGAGCGGTACCGGACCTGAGAACAATTTTTGGCAGCCTACGCAGCAACCCTACACACATGCCTATTCCCTGCTGACGAGAGGTAATGACCTCGAAACACGTATCCAGGGATGGCCAACGCGACTTTGATTCTTGCTCAAAACCCTGGCAGAGGCGCACTCGCTGATGCTGACTTCATGGACCACAATGCTTTGGGGTAACACGCTGGTAGGACGAGCAGTGTGCGACCAATTGGATTCATGTTTATATTCAGGCTCCCTTGAGCCGGTGGGGCTGACGAGCTCATGGTTACGCAACTGCGTGCCATGAGCGGTACCGGACCTGAGAACAATTTTTGGCAGCCTACCCAGCAACCCTACACACATGCCTATTCCCTGCTGACGAGAGCTAATGACCTCGAAACACGTGTCCAGGGATGGCCAACGCGACTTTGATTCTTGCTCAATACCCTTGCAGAGGCGCACTCGCTGATGCTGACTTCATGAACCACAATGCTTTGGGGTAACACGCTGGTAGGATGAGCAGTGTGCGACCAATTGGATTCATGTTTATATTCAGGCTCCCTTGAGCCGGTGGGGCTGACGAGCTCATGGTTACGCACCTGCGTGCCACGAGCGGTACCGGACCTGAGAACAATTTTTGGCAGCCTACGCAGCAACCCTACACACATGCCTATTCCCTGCTGACGAGAGATAATGACCTCGAAACACGTGTCCGGGGATGGCCAATGCGACTTTGTTTCTTGCTCAATACCCTGGCAGAGGCGCACTCGCTGATGCTGACTTCATGGACCACAATGCTTTGGGGTAACACGCTGGTAGGACGAGCAGTGTGCGACCAATTGGATTCATGTTTATATTCAGGCTCCCTTGAGCCGTTGGGGCTGACGAGCTCATGGTTACGCACCTGCGTGCCACGAGCGGTACCGGACCTGAGAATAATTTTTGGCAGCCTACGCAGCAACCCTACACACGTGCCTATTCCCTGCTGACGAGAGGTAATGACCTCGAAACACGTGTCCAGGTATGGCCAACGCGACTTTGATTCTTGCTCAATACCCTGACAGAGGCGCACTCGCTGATGCTGACTTCATGGACCACAATGCTTTGGGGTAATACGCTGGTAGGATGAGCAGTGTGCGACCAATTGGATTCATGTTTATATTCAGGCTCCCTTGGGCTGGTGGGGCTGACGAGCTCATGGTTACGCACCTGCGTGCCACGAGCAGTACCGGACCTGAGAACAATTTTTGGCAGCCTAAGCAGCAACCCTACACACATGCCTATTCCCTGCTGACGAGAGGTAATGACCTCGAAACACGTGTCCAGGGATGGCCAACGCGACTTTGATTCTTGCTCAATACCCTGGCAGAGGCGCACTCGCTGATGCTGACTTCATGGACCACAATGCTTTGGGGTAACATGCTGGTAGGACGAGCAGTGTGTGACCAATTGGATTCATGTTTATATTCAGGCTCCCTTGAGCCGGTGGGGCTGACGAGCTCATGGTTACGCACCTGCGTGCCACGAGCGGTACCGGACCTGAGAACAATTTTTGGCAGCCTACGCAGCAACCCTACACACATGCCTTTTCCCTGCTGATGAGAGGTAATGACCTCGAAACACGTGTCCAGGGATGGCCAACGCGACTTTGTTTCTTGCTCAATACCCTGGCAGAGGCACACTCGCTGATGCTGACTTCATGGACCACAATGCTTTGGGGTATCACGCTGGTAGGACGAGCAGTGTGCGACCAATTGGATTCATGTTTATATTCAGGCTCCCTTGAGCCGGTGGGGCTGACGAGCTCAAGGTTACGCACCTGCGTGCCACGAGCGGTACCGGACCTGAGAACATTTTTTGGCAGCCTACGCAGCAACCCTACACACATGCCTATTCCCTGCTGACGAGAGGTAATGACCTCGAAAACGTGTCCAGGGATGGCCAACACGACTTTGATTCTTCCTCAATACCCTGGCAGAGGCGCACTCGCTGATGCTGCCTTCATGGACCACAATGCTTTGGGGTAACACGCTGGTAGGATGAGCAGTGTGCGACCAATTGGATTCATGTTTATATTCAGGCTCCCTTGAGCCGGTGGGGCTGACGAGCTCATGGTTACGCATCTGCGTGCCACGAGCGGTACCGGACCTGAGAACAATTTTTGGCAGCCTACGCAGCAACCCTACACACATGCCTATTCCCTGCTGACGAGAGGTAATGACCTCAAAACACGTGTCCAGGGATGGCCAACGCGACTTTGATTCTTGCTCAATACCCTGGCAGAGGCGCACTCGCTGATGCTGACTTCATGGACCACTATGCTTTGGGGTAACACGCTGGTAGGACGAGCAGTGTGCGACCAATTGGATTCATGTTTATATTCAGGCTCCCTTGAGCCGGTGGGGCTGACGAGCTCATGGTTACGCACCTGCGTGCCACGAGCGGTACCGGACCTGAGAACAATTTTTGGCAGCCTACTCAGCAACCCTACACACATGCCTATTCCCTGCTGACGAGAGGTAATGACCTCGAAACACATGTCCAGGGATGGCCAACGCGACTTTGATTCTTGCTCAATACCCTGGCAGAGGCGCACTCGCTGATGCTGACTTCATGGACCACAATGCTTTGGGGTAACACGCTGGTAGGACGAGCAGTGTGCGACCAATTGGATTCATGTTTATATTCAGGCTCCCTTGAGCCGGTGGGGCTGACGAGCTCATGGTTACGCACCTGCGTGCCACGAGCGGTACCGGACCTGAGAACAATTTTTGGCAGCCTACGCAGCAACCCTACACACATGCCTATTCCCTGCTGCCGAGCGGTAATGACCTCGAAACACGTGTCCAGGGATGGCCAACGCGACTTTGATTCTTGCTCAATACCCTGGCAGAGGCGCACTCGCTGATGCTGACTTCATGGACCACAATGCTTTGGGGTAACACTCTGGTAGGATGAGCAGTGTGCGACCAATTGGATTCATGTTTATATTCAGGCTCCCTTGAGCCGGTGGGGCTGACGAGCTCATGTTTACGCACCTGCGGGCCACGAGCGGTACCGGACCTGAGAACAATTTTTGGCAGCCTACGCAGCAACCCTACACACATGCCTATTCCCTGCTGACGAGAGGTAATGACCTCGAAACACGTATCCAGGGATGGCCAACGCGACTTTGATTCTTGCTCAAAACCCTGGCAGAGGCGCACTCGCTGATGCTGACTTCATGGACCACAATGCTTTGGGGTAACACGCTGGTAGGACGAGCAGTGTGCGACCAATTGGATTCATGTTTATATTCAGGCTCCCTTGAGCCGGTGGGGCTGACGAGCTCATGGTTACGCAACTGCGTGCCACGAGCGGTACCGGACCTGAGAACAATTTTTGGCAGCCTACGCAGCAACCCTACACACATGCCTATTCCCTGCTGACGAGAGCTAATGACCTCGAAACACGTGTCCAGGGATGGCCAACGCGACTTTGATTCTTGCTCAATACCCTTGCAGAGGCGCACTCGCTGATGCTGACTTCATGAACCACAATGCTTTGGGGTAACACGCTGGTAGGACGAGCAGTGTGCGACCAATTGGATTCATGTTTATATTCAGGCTCCCTTGAGCCGGTGGGGCTGACGAGCTCATGGTTACGCACCTGCGTGCCACGAGCGGTACCGGACCTGAGAACAATTTTTGGCAGCCTACGCAGCAACCCTACACACATGCCTATTCCCTGCTGACGAGAGGTAATGACCTCGAAACACGTGTCCAGGGATGGCCAATGCGACTTTGTTTCTTGCTCAATACCCTGGCAGAGGCGCACTCGCTGATGCTGACTTCATGGACCACAATGCTTTGGGGTAACACGCTGGTAGGACGAGCAGTGTGCGACCAATTGGATTCATGTTTATATTCAGGCTCCCTTGAGCCGGTGGGGCTGACGAGCTCATGGTTACGCACCTGCGTGCCACGAGCGGTACCGGACCTGAGAATAATTTTTGGCAGCCTACGCAGCAACCCTACACACATGCCTATTCCCTGCTGACGAGAGGTAATGACCTCGAAACACGTGTCCAGGTATGGCCAACGCGACTTTGATTCGTGCTCAATACCCTGGCAGAGGCGCACTCGCTGATGCTGACTTCATGGACCACAATGCTTTGGGATAACACGCTGGTAGGACGAGCAGTGTGCGACCAATTGGATTCATGTTTATATTCAGGCTCCCTTGAGCTGGTGGGGCTGACAAGCTCATGGTTACGCACCTGCGTGCCACGAGCGGTACCAGACCTGAGAACAATTTTTGGCAGCCTACGCAGCAACCCTACACACATGCCTATTCCCTGCTGACGAGAGGTAATGACCTCGAAACACGTGTCCAGGGATGGCCAACGCGACTTTGATTCTTGCTCAATACCCTGGCAGAGGCGCACTCGCTGATGCTGACTTCATGGACCACAATGCTTTGGGGTAATACGCTGGTAGGATGAGCAGTGTGCGACCAATTGGATTCATGTTTATATTCAGGCTCCCTTGAGCCGGTGGGGCTGACGAGCTCATGGTTACGCACCTGCGAGCCACGAGCGGTACCGGACCTGAGAACAATTTTTGGCAGCCTACGCAGCAACCCTACACACATGCCTTTTCCCTGCTGATGAGAGGTAATGACCTCGAAACACGTGTCCAGGGATGGCCAACGCGACTTTGTTTCTTGCTCAATACCCTGGCAGAGGCGCACTCGCTGATGCTGACTTCATGGACCACAATGCTTTGGGGTATCACGCTGGTAGGACGAGCAGTGTGCGACCATTTGGATTCATGTTTATATTCAGGCTCCCTTGAGCCGGTGGGGCTGACGAGCTCAAGGTTACGCACCTGCGTGCCACGAGCGGTACCGGACCTGAGAACATTTTTTGGCAGCCTACGCAGCAACCCTACACACATGCCTATTCCCTGCTGACGAGAGGTAATGACCTCGAAAACGTGTCCAGCGATGGCCAACGCGACTTTGATTCTTGCTCAATACCCTGGCAGAGGCGCACTCGCTGATGCTGACTTCATGGACCACAATGCTTTGGGGTAACGCGCTGGTAGGACGAGCAGTGTGCGACCAATTGGATTCATGTTTATATTCAGGCTCCCTTGAGCCGGTGGGGCTGACGAGCTCATGGTTACGCACCTGCGTGCCACGAGCGTTACTGGACCTGAGAACAATTTTTGGCAGCCTACGCAGCAACCCTATACACATGCCTATTCCCTGCTGACGAGAGCTAATGACCTCGAAACACGTGTCCAGGGATGGCCAACGCGACTTTGATTCTTGCTCAATACCCTGGCAGAGGCGCACTCGCTGATGCTAACTTCATGGACCACAATGCTTTGGGATAACACGCTGGTAGGACGAGCAGTGTACGACCAATTGGATTCATGTTTATATTCAGGCTTCCTTGAGCCGGTGGGGCTGACGAGCTCATGGTTACGCACCTGCGTGCCACGAGCGGTACCGGACCTGAGAAAAAGTTTTGGAAGCCTACGCAGCAACCCTACACACATGCCTATTCCCTGCTGACGAGAGGTAATGACCTCAAAACACGTGTCCAGGGATGGCCAACGCGACTTTGATTCTTGCTCAATACCCTGGCAGAGGCGCACTCGATGATGCTGACTTCATGGACCACAATGCTTTGGGGTAACACGCTGGTAGGACGAGCAGTGTGCGACCAATTGGATTCATGTTTATATTCAGGCTCCCTTGAGCCGGTGGGGCTGACGAGCTCATGGTTACGCACCTGCGTGCCACGAGCGGTACCGGACCTGAGAGCAATTTTTGGCAGCCTACGCAGCAACCCTACACACATGCCTATTCCCTGCTGACGAGAGCTAATGACCTCGAAACACGTGTCCAGGGATGGCCAACGCGACTTTGATTCTTGCTCAATACCCTTGCAGAGGCGCACTCGCTGATGCTGACTTCATGAACCACAATGCTTTGGGGTAACACGCTGGTAGGACGAGCAGTGTGCGACCAATTGGATTCATGTTTATATTCAGGCTCCCTTGAGCCGGTGGGGCTGACGAGCTCATGGTTACGCACCTGCGTGCCACGAGCGGTACCGGACCTGAGAACAATTTTTGGCAGCCTACGCAGCAACCCTACACACATGCCTATTCCCTGCTGACGAGAGGTAATGACCTCGAAACACGTGTCCAGGGATGGCCAATGCGACTTTGTTTCTTGCTCAATACCCTGGCAGAGGCGCACTCGCTGATGCTGACTTCATGGACCACAATGCTTTGGGGTAACACGCTGGTAGGACGAGCAGTGTGCGACCAATTGGATTCATGTTTATATTCAGGCTCCCTTGAGCCGGTGGGGCTGACGAGCTCATGGTTACGCACCTGCGTGCCACGAGCGGTACCGGACCTGAGAATAATTTTTGGCAGCCTACGCAGCAACCCTACACATATGCCTATTCCCTGCTGACGAGAGGTAATGACCTCGAAACACGTGTCCAGGTATGGCCAACGCGACTTTGATTCTTGCTCAATACCCTGGCAGAGGCGCACTCGCTGATGCTGACTTCATGGACCACAATGCTTTGGGATAACACGCTGGTAGGACGAGCAGTGTGCGACCAATTGGATTCATGTTTATATTCAGGCTCCCTTGAGCTGGTGGGGCTGACAAGCTCATGGTTACGCACCTGCGTGCCACGAGCGGTACCAGACCTGAGAACAATTTTTTGCAGCCTACGCAGCAACCCTACACACATGCCTATTCCCTGCTGACGAGAGGTAATGACCTCGAAACACGTGTCCAGGGATGGCCAACGCGACTTTGATTCTTGCTCAATACCCTGGCAGAGGCGCACTCGCTGATGCTGACTTCATGGACCACAATGCTTTGGGGTAATACGCTGGTAGGATGAGCAGTGTGCGACCAATTGGATTCATGTTTATATTCAGGCTCCCTTGAGCCGGTGGGGCTGACGAGCTCATGGTTACGCACCTGCGAGCCACGAGTGGTACCGGACCTGAGAACAATTTTTGGCAGCCTACGCAGCAACCCTACACACATGCCTTTTCCCTGCTGATGAGAGGTAATGACCTCGAAACACGTGTCCAGGGATGGCCAACGCGACTTTGTTTCTTGCTCAATACCCTGGCAGAGGCGCACTCGCTGATGCTGACTTCATGGACCACAATGCTTTGGGGTATCACGCTGGTAGGACGAGCAGTGTGCGACCATTTGGATTCATGTTTATATTCAGGCTCCCTTGAGCCGGTGGGGCTGACGAGCTCAAGGTTACGCACCTGCGTGCCACGAGCGGTACCGGACCTGAGAACATTTTTTGGCAGCCTACGCAGCAACCCTACACACATGCCTATTCCCTGCTGACGAGAGGTAATGACGTCGAAAACGTGTCCAGCGATGGCCAACGCGACTTTGATTCTTGCTCAATACCCTGGCAGAGGCGCACTCGCTGATGCTGACTTCATGGACCACAATGCTTTGGGGTAACGCGCTGGTAGGACGAGCAGTGTGCGACCAATTGGATTCATGTTTATATTCAGGCTCCCTTGAGCCGGTGGGGCTGACGAGCTCATGGTTACGCACCTGCGTGCCACGAGCGTTACCGGACCTGAGAACAATTTTTGGCAGCCTACGCAGCAACCCTATACACATGCCTATTCCCTGCTGACGAGAGCTAATGACCTCGAAACACGTGTCCAGGGATGGCCAACGCGACTTTGATTCTTGCTCAATACCCTGGCAGAGGCGCACTCGCTGATGCTAACTTCATGGACCACAATGCTTTGGGATAACACGCTGGTAGGACGAGCAGTGTACGACCAATTGGATTCATGTTTATATTCAGGCTTCCTTGAGCCGGTGGGGCTGACGAGCTCATGGTTACGCACCTGCGTGCCACGAGCGGTACCGGACCTGAGAAAAAGTTTTGGCAGCCTACGCAGCAACCCTACACACATGCCTATTCCCTGCTGACGAGAGGTAATGACCTCAAAACACGTGTCCAGGGATGGCCAACGAGACTTTGATTCTTGATCAATACCCTGGCAGAGGCGCACTCGCTGATGCTGCCTTCATTGACCACAATGCTTTGGGGTAACACGCTGGTAGGATGAGCAGTGTGCGACCAATTGGATTCATGTTTATATTCAGGCTCCCTTGAGCCGGTGGGGCTGACGAGCTCATGGTTACGCACCTGCGTGCCACGAGCGGTACCGGACCTGAGAACAATTTTTGGCAGCCTACGCAGCAACCCTACACACATGCCTATTCCCTGCTGATGAGAGGTAATGACCTCAAAACACGTGTCCAGGGATGGCCAACGCGACTTTGATTCTTGCTCAATACCCTGGCAGAGGCGCACTCACTGATGCTGACTTCATGGACCACAATGCTTTGGGGTAACACGCTGGTAGGACGAGCAGTGTGCGACCAATTGGATTCATGTTTATATTCAGGCTCCCTTGAGCCGGTGGGGCTGACGAGCTCATGGTTACGCACCTGCGTGCCACGAGCGGTACCGGACCTGAGAACAATTTTTGGCAGCCTACGCAGCAACCCTACACACATGCCTATTCCCTGCTGACGAGAGGTAATGACCTCGAAACACATGTCCAGGGATGGCCAACGCGACTTTGATTCTTGCTCAATACCCTGGCAGAGGCGCACTCGCTGATGCTGACTTCATGGACCACAATGCTTTGGGGTAACACGCTGGTAGGACGAGCAGTGTGCGACCAATTGGATTCATGTTTATATTCAGGCTCCCTTGAGCCGTTGGGGCTGACGAGCTCATGGTTACGCACCTGCGTGCCACGAGCGGTACCGGACCTGAGAATAATTTTTGGCAGCCTACGCAGCAACCCTACACACATGCCTATTCCCTGCTGACGAGAGGTAATGACCTCGAAACACGTGTCCAGGTATGGCCAACGCGACTTTGATTCTTGCTCAATACCCTGGCAGAGGCGCACTCGCTGATGCTGACTTCATGGACCACAATGCTTTGGGATAACACGCTGGTAGGACGAGCAGTGTGCGACCAATTGGATTCATGTTTATATTCAGGCTCCCTTTAGCTGGTGGGGCTGACAAGCTCATGGTTACGCACCTGCGTGCCACGAGCGGTACCAGACCTGAGAACAATTTTTGGCAGCCTACGCAGCAACCCTACACACATGCCTATTCCCTGCTGACGAGAGGTAATGACCTCGAAACACGTGTCCAGGGATGGCCAACGCAACTTTGATTCTTGCTCAATACCCTGGCAGAGGCGCACTCGCTGATGCTGACTTCATGGACCACAATGCTTTGGGGTAATACGCTGGTAGGATGAGCAGTGTGCGACCAATTGGATTCATGTTTATATTCAGGCTCCCTTGAGCTGGTGGGGCTGACGAGCTCATGGTTACGCACCTGCGTGCCACGAGCGGTACCGGACCTGAGAACAATTTCTGGCAGCCTACGCAGCAACCCTACACACATGCCTATTCACTGCTGACGAGAGGTAATGACCTCGAAACACGTGTCCAGGGATGGCCAACGCGACTTTAATTCTTGCTCAATACCCTGGCAGAGGCGCACTCGCTGATGCTGACTTCATGGACCACAATGCTTTGGGGTAACATGCTGGTAGGACGAGCAGTGTGTGACCAATTGGATTCATGTTTATATTCAGGCTCCCTTGAGCCGGTGGGGCTGACGAGCTCATGGTTACGCACCTGCGTGCCACGAGCGGTACCGGACCTGAGAACAATTTTTGGCAGCCTACGCAGCAACCCTACACACATGCCTTTTCCCTGCTGATGAGAGGTAATGACCTCGAAACACGTGTCCAGGGATGGCCAACGCGACTTTGTTTCTTGCTCAATACCCTGGCAGAGGCGCACTCGCTGATGCTGACTTCATGGACCACAATGCTTTGGGGTATCACGCTGGTAGGATGAGCAGTGTGCGACCAATTGGATTCATGTTTATATTCAGGCTCCCTTGAGCCGGTGGGGCTGACAAGCTCAAGGTTACGCACCTGCGTGCCACGAGCGGTACCGGACCTGAGAACATTTTTTGGCAGCCTACGCAGCAACCCTACACACATGCCTATTCCCTGCTGACGAGAGGTAATGACCTCGAAAACGTGTCCAGCGATGGCCAACGCGACTTTGATTCTTGCTCAATACCCTGGCAGAGGCGCACTCGCTGATGCTGACTTCATGGACCACAATGCTTAGGGGTAACGCGCTGGTAGGACGAGCAGTGTGCGACCAATTGGATTCATGTTTATATTCAGGCTCCCTTGAGCCGGTGGGGCTGATGAGCTCATGGTTACGCACCTGCGTGCCACGAGCGTTACCGGACCTGAGAACAATTTTTGGCAGCCTACGCAGCAACCCTATACACATGCCTATTCCCTGCTGACGAGAGCTAATGACCTCGAAACACGTGTCCAGGGATGGCCAACGCGACTTTGATTCTTGCTCAATACCCTGGCAGAGGCGCACTCGCTGATGCTAACTTCATGGACCACAATGCTTTGGGATAACACGCTGGTAGGACGAGCAGTGTACGACCAATTGGATTCATGTTTATATTCAGGCTTCCTTGAGCCGGTGGGGCTGACGAGCTCATGGTTACGCACCTGCGTGCCACGAGCGGTACCGGACCTGAGAAAAAGTTTTGGCAGCCTACGCAGCAACCCTACACACATGCCTATTCCCTGCTGACGAGAGGTAATGACCTCAAAACACGTGTCCAGGGATGGCCAACGAGACTTTGATTCTTGATCAATACCCTGGCAGAGGCGCAGTCGCTGATGCTGCCTTCATGGACCACAATGCTTTGGGGTAACACGCTGGTAGGATGAGCAGTGTGCGACCAATTGGATTCATGTTTATATTCAGGCTCCCTTGAGCCGGTGGGGCTGAAGAGCTCATGGTTACGCATCTGCGTGCCACGAGCGGTACCGGACCTGAGAACAATTTTTGGCAGCCTACGCAGCAACCCTACACACATGCCTATTCCCTGCTGACGAGAGGTAATGACCTCAAAACACGTGTCCAGGGATGGCCAACGCGACTTTGATTCTTGGTCAATACCCTGGCAGAGGCGCACTCGCTGATGCTGACTTCATGGACCACTATGCTTTGGGGTAACACGCTGGTAGGACGAGCAGTGTGCGACCAATTGGATTCATGTTTATATTCAGGCTCCCTTGAGCCGGTGGGGCTGACGAGCTCATGGTTACGCACCTGCGTGCCACGAGCGGTACTGGACCTGAGAACAATTTTTGGCAGCCTACTCAGCAACCCTACACACATGCCTATTCCCTGCTGACGAGAGGTAATGACCTCGAAACACATGTCCGGGGATGGCCAACGCGACTTTGATTCTTGCTCAATACCCTGGCAGAGGCGCACTCGCTGATGCTGACTTCATGGACCACAATGCTTTGGGGTAACACGCTGGTAGGACGAGCAGTGTGCGACCAATTGGATTCATGTTTATATTCAGGCTCCCTTGAGCCGGTGGGGCTGACGAGCTCATGGTTACGCACCTGCGTGCCACGAGCGGTACCGGACCTGAGAACAATTTTTGGCAGCCTACGCAGCAACCCTACACACATGCCTATTCCCTGCTGCCGAGCGGTAATGACCTCGAAACACGTGTCCAGGGATGGCCAACGCGACTTTGATTCTTACTCAATACCCTGGCAGAGGCGCACTTGCTGATGCTGACTTCATGGACCACAATGCTTTGGGGTAACACTCTGGTAGGACGAGCAGTGTGCGACCAATTGGATTCATGTTTATATTCAGGCTCCCTTGAGCCGGTGGGGCTGACGAGCTCATGTTTACGCACCTGCGGGCCACGAGCGGTACCGGACCTGAGAACAATTTTTGGCAGCCTACACAGCAACCCTACACACATGCCTATTCCCTGCTGAGGAGAGGTAATGACCTCGAAACACGTATCCAGGGATGGCCAACGCGACTTTGATTCTTGCTCAAAACCCTGGCAGAGGCGCACTCGCTGATGCTGACTTCATGGACCACAATGCTTTGGGGTAACACGCTGGTAGGACGAGCAGTGTGCGACCAATTGGATTCATGTTTATATTCAGGCTCCCTTGAGCCGGTGGGGCTGACGAGCTCATGGTTACGCAACTGCGTGCCACGAGCGGTACCGGACCTGAGAACAATTTTTGGCAGCCTACGCAGCAACCCTACACACATGCCTATTCCCTGCTGACGAGAGCTAATGACCTCGAAACACGTGTCCAGGGATGGCCAACGCGACTTTGATTCTTGCTCAATACCCTTGCAGAGGCGCACTCGCTGATGCTGACTTCATGAACCACAATGCTTTGGGGTAACACGCTGGTAGGACGAGCAGTGTGCGACCAATTGGATTCATGTTTATATTCAGGCTCCCTTGAGCCGGTGGGGCTGACGAGCTCATGGTTACGCACCTGCGTGCCACGAGCGGTACCGGACCTGAGAACAATTTTTGGCAGCCTACGCAGCAACCCTACACACATGCCTATTCCCTGCTGACGAGAGGTAATGACCTCGAAACACGTGTCCAGGGATGGCCAATGCGACTTTGTTTCTTGCTCAATACCCTGGCAGAGGCGCACTCGCTGATGCTGACTTCATGGACCACAATGCTTTGGGGTAACACGCTGGTAGGACGAGCAGTGTGCGACCAATTGGATTCATGTTTATATTCAGGCTCCCTTGAGCCGGTGGGGCTGACGAGCTCATGGTTACGCACCTGCGTGCCACGAGCGGTACCGGACCTGAGAATAATTTTTGGCAGCCTACGCAGCAACCCTACACACATGCCTATTCCCTGCTGACGAGAGGTAATGACCTCGAAACACGTGTCCAGGTATGGCCAACGCGACTTTGATTCTTGCTCAATACCCTGGCAGAGGCGCACTCGCTGATGCTGACTTCATGGACCACAATGCTTTGGGATAACACGCTGGTAGGACGAGCAGTGTGCGACCAATTGGATTCATGTTTATATTCAGGCTCCCTTGAGCTGGTGGGGCTGACAAGCTCATGGTTACGCACCTGCGTGCCACGAGCGGTACCAGACCTGAGAACAATTTTTGGCAGCCTACGCAGCAACCCTACACACATGCCTATTCCCTGCTGACGAGAGGTAATGACCTCGAAACACGTGTCCAGGGATGGCCAACATGACTTTGATTCTTGCTCAATACCCTGGCAGAGGCGCACTCGCTGATGCTGACTTCATGGACCACAATGCTTTGGGGTAACACGCCTGTAGGACGAGCAGTGTGCAACCAATGGATTCATGTTTATATTCAGGCTCCCTTGAGCCGGTGGGGCTGACGAGCTCATGGTTACGCACCTGTGTGCCACGAGCGGTACCGGACCTGAGAAAAGTTTTTGGCAGCCTACGCAGCAACCCTACACACATGCCTATTCCCTGCTGACGAGAGGTAATGACCTCAAAACACGTGTCCAGGGATGGCCAACGCGACTTTGATTCTTGCTCAATACCCTGGCAGAGGCGCACTCGCTGATGCTGACTTCATGGACCACAATGCTTTGGGGTAACACGCTGGTAGGACGAGCAGTGTGCGACCAATTGGATTCATGTTTATATTCAGGCTCCCTTGAGCCGGTGGGGTTGACGAGCTCATGGTTACGCACCTGCGTGCCACGCGCGGTACCGGACCTGAGAACAATTTTTGGCAGCCTACGCAGCAACCCTACACACATGCCTATTCCCTGCTGACGAGAGGTAATGACCTCAAAACACATGTCCAGGGATGGCCAACGCGACTTTGATTCTTGCTCAATACCCTGGCAGAGGCGCACTCGATGATGCTGACTTCATGGACCACAATGCTTTGGGGTAACACGCTGGTAGGACGAGCACTGTGCGACCAATTGGATTCATGTTTATATTCAGGCTCCCTTGAGCCGGTGGGGCTGACGAGCTCATGGTTACACACCTGCGTGCCACGAGCGGTACCGGACCTGAGAGCAATTTTTGGCAGCCTACGCAGCAACCCTACACACATGCCTATTTCCTGCTGATGAGAGGTAATGACCTCGAAAACACGTGTCCAGGGATAGCCAACGCGACTTTGATTCTTGCTCAATACCCTGGCAGAGGGGCACTCGCTGATGCTGACTTCATGGACCACAATGCTTTGGGGTAACACTCTGGTAGGACGAGCAGTGTGCGACCAATTGGATTCATGTTTATATTCAGGCTCCCTTGAGCCGGTGGGGCTGGCGAGCTCATGGTTACGCACCTGCGTGCCACGAGCGGTACCGGACCTGAGAACAATTTTTGGCAGCCTACGCAGCAACCCTACACACATGCCTATTCCCTGCTGACGAGAGGTAATGACCTCGAAACACGTATCCAGGGATGGCCAACGCGACTTTGATTCTTGCTCAAAACCCTGGCAGAGGCGCACTCGCTGATGCTGACTTCATGGACCACAATGCTTTGGGGTAACACGCTGGTAGGACGAGCAGTGTGCGACCAATTGGATTCATGTTTATATTCAGGCTCCCTTGAGCCGGTGGGGCTGACGAGCTCATGGTTACGCAACTGCGTGCCATGAGCGGTACCGGACCTGAGAACAATTTTTGGCAGCCTACCCAGCAACCCTACACACATGCCTATTCCCTGCTGACGAGAGCTAATGACCTCGAAACACGTGTCCAGGGATGGCCAACGCGACTTTGATTCTTGCTCAATACCCTTGCAGAGGCGCACTCGCTGATGCTGACTTCATGAACCACAATGCTTTGGGGTAACACGCTGGTAGGACGAGCAGTGTGCGACCAATTGGATTCATGTTTATATTCAGGCTCCCTTGAGCCGGTGGGGCTGACGAGCTCATGGTTACGCACCTGCGTGCCACGAGCGGTACCGGACCTGAGAACAATTTTTGGCAGCCTACGCAGCAACCCTACACACATGCCTATTCCCTGCTGACGAGAGATAATGACCTCGAAACACGTGTCCGGGGATGGCCAATGCGACTTTGTTTCTTGCTCAATACCCTGGCAGAGGCGCACTCGCTGATGCTGACTTCATGGACCACAATGCTTTGGGGTAACACGCTGGTAGGACGAGCAGTGTGCGACCAATTGGATTCATGTTTATATTCAGGCTCCCTTGAGCCGTTGGGGCTGACGAGCTCATGGTTACGCACCTGCGTGCCACGAGCGGTACCGGACCTGAGAATAATTTTTGGCAGCCTACGCAGCAACCCTACACACGTGCCTATTCCCTGCTGACGAGAGGTAATGACCTCGAAACACGTGTCCAGGTATGGCCAACGCGACTTTGATTCTTGCTCAATACCCTGACAGAGGCGCACTCGCTGATGCTGACTTCATGGACCACAATGCTTTGGGGTAATACGCTGGTAGGATGAGCAGTGTGCGACCAATTGGATTCATGTTTATATTCAGGCTCCCTTGGGCTGGTGGGGCTGACGAGCTCATGGTTACGCACCTGCGTGCCACGAGCAGTACCGGACCTGAGAACAATTTTTGGCAGCCTAAGCAGCAACCCTACACACATGCCTATTCCCTGCTGACGAGAGGTAATGACCTCGAAACACGTGTCCAGGGATGGCCAACGCGACTTTGATTCTTGCTCAATACCCTGGCAGAGGCGCACTCGCTGATGCTGACTTCATGGACCACAATGCTTTGGGGTAACATGCTGGTAGGACGAGCAGTGTGTGACCAATTGGATTCATGTTTATATTCAGGCTCCCTTGAGCCGGTGGGGCTGACGAGCTCATGGTTACGCACCTGCGTGCCACGAGCGGTACCGGACCTGAGAACAATTTTTGGCAGCCTACGCAGCAACCCTACACACATGCCTTTTCCCTGCTGATGAGAGGTAATGACCTCGAAACACGTGTCCAGGGATGGCCAACGCGACTTTGTTTCTTGCTCAATACCCTGGCAGAGGCACACTCGCTGATGCTGACTTCATGGACCACAATGCTTTGGGGTATCACGCTGGTAGGACGAGCAGTGTGCGACCAATTGGATTCATGTTTATATTCAGGCTCCCTTGAGCCGGTGGGGCTGACGAGCTCAAGGTTACGCACCTGCGTGCCACGAGCGGTACCGGACCTGAGAACATTTTTTGGCAGCCTACGCAGCAACCCTACACACATGCCTATTCCCTGCTGACGAGAGGTAATGACCTCGAAAACGTGTCCAGGGATGGCCAACACGACTTTGATTCTTCCTCAATACCCTGGCAGAGGCGCACTCGCTGATGCTAACTTCATGGACCACAATGCTTTGGGATAACACGCTGGTAGGACGAGCAGTGTACGACCAATTGGATTCATGTTTATATTCAGGCTTCCTTGAGCCGGTGGGGCTGACGAGCTCATGGTTACGCACCTGCGTGCCACGAGCGGTACCGGACCTGAGAAAAAGTTTTGGCAGCCTACGCAGCAACCCTACACACATGCCTATTCCCTGCTGACGAGAGGTAATGACCTCAAAACACGTGTCCAGGGATGGCCAACGAGACTTTGATTCTTGATCAATACCCTGGCAGAGGCGCACTCGCTGATGCTGCCTTCATGGACCACAATGCTTTGGGGTAACACGCTGGTAGGATGAGCAGTGTGCGACCAATTGGATTCATGTTTATATTCAGGCTCCCTTGAGCCGGTGGGGCTGACGAGCTCATGGTTACGCATCTGCGTGCCACGAGCGGTACCGGACCTGAGAACAATTTTTGGCAGCCTACGCAGCAACCCTACACACATGCCTATTCCCTGCTGACGAGAGGTAATGACCTCAAAACACGTGTCCAGGGATGGCCAACGCGACTTTGATTCTTGCTCAATACCCTGGCAGAGGCGCACTCGCTGATGCTGACTTCATGGACCACTATGCTTTGGGGTAACACGCTGGTAGGACGAGCAGTGTGCGACCAATTGGATTCATGTTTATATTCAGGCTCCCTTGAGCCGGTGGGGCTGACGAGCTCATGGTTACGCACCTGCGTGCCACGAGCGGTACCGGACCTGAGAACAATTTTTGGCAGCCTACTCAGCAACCCTACACACATGCCTATTCCCTGCTGACGAGAGGTAATGACCTCGAAACACATGTCCAGGGATGGCCAACGCGACTTTGATTCTTGCTCAATACCCTGGCAGAGGCGCACTCGCTGATGCTGACTTCATGGACCACAATGCTTTGGGGTAACACGCTGGTAGGACGAGCAGTGTGCGACCAATTGGATTCATGTTTATATTCAGGCTCCCTTGAGCCGGTGGGGCTGACGAGCTCATGGTTACGCACCTGCGTGCCACGAGCGGTACCGGACCTGAGAACAATTTTTGGCAGCCTCCGCAGCAACCCTACACACATGCCTATTCCCTGCTGCCGAGCGGTAATGACCTCGAAACACGTGTCCAGGGATGGCCAACGCGACTTTGATTCTTGCTCAATACCCTGGCAGAGGCGCACTCGCTGATGCTGACTTCATGGACCACAATGCTTTGGGGTAACACTCTGGTAGGATGAGCAGTGTGCGACCAATTGGATTCATGTTTATATTCAGGCTCCCTTGAGCCGGTGGGGCTGACGAGCTCATGTTTACGCACCTGCGGGCCACGAGCGGTACCGGACCTGAGAACAATTTTTGGCAGCCTACGCAGCAACCCTACACACATGCCTATTCCCTGCTGACGAGAGGTAATGACCTCGAAACACGTATCCAGGGATGGCCAACGCGACTTTGATTCTTGCTCAAAACCCTGGCAGAGGCGCACTCGCTGATGCTGACTTCATGGACCACAATGCTTTGGGGTAACACGCTGGTAGGACGAGCAGTGTGCGACCAATTGGATTCATGTTTATATTCAGGCTCCCTTGAGCCGGTGGGGCTGACGAGCTCATGGTTACGCAACTGCGTGCCACGAGCGGTACCGGACCTGAGAACAATTTTTGGCAGCCTACGCAGCAACCCTACACACATGCCTATTCCCTGCTGACGAGAGCTAATGACCTCGAAACACGTGTCCAGGGATGGCCAACGCGACTTTGATTCTTGCTCAATACCCTTGCAGAGGCGCACTCGCTGATGCTGACTTCATGAACCACAATGCTTTGGGGTAACACGCTGGTAGGACGAGCAGTGTGCGACCAATTGGATTCATGTTTATATTCAGGCTCCCTTGAGCCGGTGGGGCTGACGAGCTCATGGTTACGCACCTGCGTGCCACGAGCGGTACCGGACCTGAGAACAATTTTTGGCAGCCTACGCAGCAACCCTACACACATGCCTATTCCCTGCTGACGAGAGGTAATGACCTCGAAACACGTGTCCAGGGATGGCCAATGCGACTTTGTTTCTTGCTCAATACCCTGGCAGAGGCGCACTCGCTGATGCTGACTTCATGGACCACAATGCTTTGGGGTAACACGCTGGTAGGACGAGCAGTGTGCGACCAATTGGATTCATGTTTATATTCAGGCTCCCTTGAGCCGGTGGGGCTGACGAGCTCATGGTTACGCACCTGCGTGCCACGAGCGGTACCGGACCTGAGAATAATTTTTGGCAGCCTACGCAGCAACCCTACACACATGCCTATTCCCTGCTGACGAGAGGTAATGACCTCGAAACACGTGTCCAGGTATGGCCAACGCGACTTTGATTCGTGCTCAATACCCTGGCAGAGGCGCACTCGCTGATGCTGACTTCATGGACCACAATGCTTTGGGATAACACGCTGGTAGGACGAGCAGTGTGCGACCAATTGGATTCATGTTTATATTCAGGCTCCCTTGAGCTGGTGGGGCTGACAAGCTCATGGTTACACACCTGCGTGCCACGAGCGGTACCAGACCTGAGAACAATTTTTGGCAGCCTACGCAGCAACCCTACACACATGCCTATTCCCTGCTGACGAGAGGTAATGACCTCGAAACACGTGTCCAGGGATGGCCAACGCGACTTTGATTCTTGCTCAATACCCTGGCAGAGGCGCACTCGCTGATGCTGACTTCATGGACCACAATGCTTTGGGGTAATACGCTGGTAGGATGAGCAGTGTGCGACCAATTGGATTCATGTTTATATTCAGGCTTCCTTGAGCCGGTGGGGCTGACGAGGTCATGGTTACGCACCTGCGTGCCACGAGCGGTACCGGACCTGAGAACAATTTTTGGCAGCCTACGCAGCAACCCTACACACATGCCTTTTCCCTGCTGATGAGAGGTAATGACCTCGAAACACGTGTCCAGGGATGGCCAACGCGACTTTGTTTCTTGCTCAATACCCTGGCAGAGGCGCACTCGCTGATGCTGACTTCATGGACCACAATGCTTTGGGGTATCACGCTGGTAGGACGAGCAGTGTGCGACCAATTGGATTCATGTTTATATTAAGGCTCCCTTGAGCCGGTGGGGCTGACGAGCTCAAGGTTACGCACCTGCGTGCCACGAGCGGTACCGGACCTGAGAACATTTTTTGGCAGCCTACGCAGCAACCCTACACACATGCCTATTCCCTGCTGACGAGAGGTAATGACCTCGAAAACGTGTCCAGCGATGGCCAACGCGACTTTGATTCTTGCTCAATACCCTGGCAGAGGCGCACTCGCTGATGCTGACTTCATGGACCACAATGCTTTGGGGTAACGCGCTGGTAGGACGAGCAGTGTGCGACCAATTGGATTCATGTTTATATTCAGGCTCCCTTGAGCCGGTGGGGCTGACGAGCTCATGGTTACGCACCTGCGTGCCACGAGCGTTACCGGACCTGAGAACAATTTTTGGCAGCCTACGCAGCAACCCTATACACATGCCTATTCCCTGCTGACGAGAGCTAATGACCTCGAAACACGTGTCCAGGGATGGCCAACGCGACTTTGATTCTTGCTCAATACCCTGGCAGAGGCGCACTCGCTGATGCTAACTTCATGGACCACAATGCTTTGGGATAACACGCTGGTAGGACGAGCAGTGTACGACCAATTGGATTCATGTTTATATTCAGGCTTCCTTGAGCCGGTGGGGCTGACGAGCTCATGGTTACGCACCTGCGTGCCACGAGCGGTACCGGACCTGAGAAAAAGTTTTGGCAGCCTACGCAGCAACCCTACACACATGCCTATTCCCTGCTGACGAGAGGTAATGACCTCAAAACACGTGTCCAGGGATGGCCAACGCGACTTTGATTCTTGCTCAATACCCTGGCAGAGGCGCACTCGATGATGCTGACTTCATGGACCACAATGCTTTGGGGTAACACGCTGGTAGGACGAGCAGTGTGCGACCAATTGGATTCATGTTTATATTCAGGCTCCCTTGAGCCGGTGGGGCTGACGAGCTCATGGTTACGCACCTGCGTGCCACGAGCGGTACCGGACCTGAGAGCAATTTTTGGCAGCCTACGCAGCAACCCTACACACATGCCTATTCCCTGCTGATGAGAGGTAATGACCTCGAAACACATGTCCAGGGATGGCCAACGCGACTTTGATTCTTGCTCAATACCCTGGCAGAGGCGCACTCGCTGATGCTGACTTCATGGACCACAATGCTTTGGGGTAACACGCTGGTAGGACGAGCAGTGTGCGACCAATTGGATTCATGTTTATATTCAGGCTCCCTTGAGCCGGTGGGGCTGACGAGCTCATGGTTACGCACCTGCGTGCCACGAGCGGTACCGGACCTGAGAATAATTTTTGGCAGCCTACGCAGCAACCCTACACATATGCCTATTCCCTGCTGACGAGAGGTAATGACCTCGAAACACGTGTCCAGGTATGGCCAACGCGACTTTGATTCTTGCTCAATACCCTGGCAGAGGCGCACTCGCTGATGCTGACTTCATGGACCACAATGCTTTGGGATAACACGCTGGTAGGACGAGCAGTGTGCGACCAATTGGATTCATGTTTATATTCAGGCTCCCTTGAGCTGGTGGGGCTGACAAGCTCATGGTTACGCACCTGCGTGCCACGAGCGGTACCAGACCTGAGAACAATTTTTTGCAGCCTACGCAGCAACCCTACACACATGCCTATTCCCTGCTGACGAGAGGTAATGACCTCGAAACACGTGTCCAGGGATGGCCAACGCGACTTTGATTCTTGCTCAATACCCTGGCAGAGGCGCACTCGCTGATGCTGACTTCATGGACCACAATGCTTTGGGGTAATACGCTGGTAGGATGAGCAGTGTGCGACTAATTGGATTCATGTTTATATTCAGGCTCCCTTGAGCCGGTGGGGCTGACGAGCTCATGGTTACGCACCTGCGAGCCACGAGTGGTACCGGACCTGAGAACAATTTTTGGCAGCCTACGCAGCAACCCTACACACATGCCTTTTCCCTGCTGATGAGAGGTAATGACCTCGAAACACGTGTCCAGGGATGGCCAACGCGACTTTGTTTCTTGCTCAATACCCTGGCAGAGGCGCACTCGCTGATGCTGACTTCATGGACCACAATGCTTTGGGGTATCACGCTGGTAGGACGAGCAGTGTGCGACCATTTGGATTCATGTTTATATTCAGGCTCCCTTGAGCCGGTGGGGCTGACGAGCTCAAGGTTACGCACCTGCGTGCCACGAGCGGTACCGGACCTGAGAACATTTTTTGGCAGCCTACGCAGCAACCCTACACACATGCCTATTCCCTGCTGACGAGAGGTAATGACGTCGAAAACGTGTCCAGCGATGGCCAACGCGACTTTGATTCTTGCTCAATACCCTGGCAGAGGCGCACTCGCTGATGCTGACTTCATGGACCACAATGCTTTGGGGTAACGCGCTGGTAGGACGAGCAGTGTGCGACCAATTGGATTCATGTTTATATTCAGGCTCCCTTGAGCCGGTGGGGCTGACGAGCTCATGGTTACGCACCTGCGTGCCACGAGCGTTACCGGACCTGAGAACAATTTTTGGCAGCCTACGCAGCAACCCTATACACATGCCTATTCCCTGCTGACGAGAGCTAATGACCTCGAAACACGTGTCCAGGGATGGCCAACGCGACTTTGATTCTTGCTCAATACCCTGGCAGAGGCGCACTCGCTGATGCTAACTTCATGGACCACAATGCTTTGGGATAACACGCTGGTAGGACGAGCAGTGTACGACCAATTGGATTCATGTTTATATTCAGGCTTCCTTGAGCCGGTGGGGCTGACGAGCTCATGGTTACGCACCTGCGTGCCACGAGCGGTACCGGACCTGAGAAAAAGTTTTGGCAGCCTACGCAGCAACCCTACACACATGCCTATTCCCTGCTGACGAGAGGTAATGACCTCAAAACACGTGTCCAGGGATGGCCAACGAGACTTTGATTCTTGATCAATACCCTGGCAGAGGCGCACTCGCTGATGCTGCCTTCATTGACCACAATGCTTTGGGGTAACACGCTGGTAGGATGAGCAGTGTGCGACCAATTGGATTCATGTTTATATTCAGGCTCCCTTGAGCCGGTGGGGCTGACGAGCTCATGGTTACGCACCTGCGTGCCACGAGCGGTACCGGACCTGAGAACAATTTTTGGCAGCCTACGCAGCAACCCTACACACATGCCTATTCCCTGCTGATGAGAGGTAATGACCTCAAAACACGTGTCCAGGGATGGCCAACGCGACTTTGATTCTTGCTCAATACCCTGGCAGAGGCGCACTCACTGATGCTGACTTCATGGACCACAATGCAATGGGGTAACACGCTGGTAGGACGAGCAGTGTGCGACCAATTGGATTCATGTTTATATTCAGGCTCCCTTGAGCCGGTGGGGCTGACGAGCTCATGGTTACGCACCTGCGTGCCACGAGCGGTACCGGACCTGAGAACAATTTTTGGCAGCCTACGCAGCAACCCTACACACATGCCTATTCCCTGCTGACGAGAGGTAATGACCTCGAAACACATGTCCAGGGATGGCCAACGCGACTTTGATTCTTGCTCAATACCCTGGCAGAGGCGCACTCGCTGATGCTGACTTCATGGACCACAATGCTTTGGGGTAACACGCTGGTAGGACGAGCAGTGTGCGACCAATTGGATTCATGTTTATATTCAGGCTCCCTTGAGCCGTTGGGGCTGACGAGCTCATGGTTACGCACCTGCGTGCCACGAGCGGTACCGGACCTGAGAACAATTTTTGGCAGCCTACGCAGCAACCCTACACACATGCCTATTCCCTGCTGACGAGAGGTAATGACCTCGAAACACGTGTCCAGGTATGGCCAACGCGACTTTGATTCTTGCTCAATACCCTGGCAGAGGCGCACTCGCTGATGCTGACTTCATGGACCACAATGCTTTGGGATAACACGCTGGTAGGACGAGCAGTGTGCGACCAATTGGATTCATGTTTATATTCAGGCTCCCTTTAGCTGGTGGGGCTGACAAGCTCATGGTTACGCACCTGCGTGCCACGAGCGGTACCAGACCTGAGAACAATTTTTGGCAGCCTACGCAGCAACCCTACACACATGCCTATTCCCTGCTGACGAGAGGTAATGACCTCGAAACACGTGTCCAGGGATGGCCAACGCAACTTTGATTCTTGCTCAATACCCTGGCAGAGGCGCACTCGCTGATGCTGACTTCATGGACCACAATGCTTTGGGGTAATACGCTGGTAGGATGAGCAGTGTGCGACCAATTGGATTCATGTTTATATTCAGGCTCCCTTGAGCTGGTGGGGCTGACGAGCTCATGGTTACGCACCTGCGTGCCACGAGCGGTACCGGACCTGAGAACAATTTCTGGCAGCCTACGCAGCAACCCTACACACATGCCTATTCACTGCTGACGAGAGGTAATGACCTCAAAACACGTGTCCAGGGATGGCCAACGCGACTTTAATTCTTGCTCAATACCCTGGCAGAGGCGCACTCGCTGATGCTGACTTCATGGACCACAATGCTTTGGGGTAACATGCTGGTAGGACGAGCAGTGTGTGACCAATTGGATTCATGTTTATATTCAGGCTCCCTTGAGCCGGTGGGGCTGACGAGCTCATGGTTACGCACCTGCGTGCCACGAGCGGTACCGGACCTGAGAACAATTTTTGGCAGCCTACGCAGCAACCCTACACACATGCCTTTTCCCTGCTGATGAGAGGTAATGACCTCGAAACACGTGTCCAGGGATGGCCAACGCGACTTTGTTTCTTGCTCAATACCCTGGCAGAGGCGCACTCGCTGATGCTGACTTCATGGACCACAATGCTTTGGGGTATCACGCTGGTAGGATGAGCAGTGTGCGACCAATTGGATTCATGTTTATATTCAGGCTCCCTTGAGCCGGTGGGGCTGACAAGCTCAAGGTTACGCACCTGCGTGCCACGAGCGGTACCGGACCTGAGAACATTTTTTGGCAGCCTACGCAGCAACCCTACACACATGCCTATTCCCTGCTGACGAGAGGTAATGACCTCGAAAACGTGTCCAGCGATGGCCAACGCGACTTTGATTCTTGCTCAATACCCTGGCAGAGGCGCACTCACTGATGCTGACTTCATGGACCACAATGCTTAGGGGTAACGCGCTGGTAGGACGAGCAGTGTGCGACCAATTGGATTCATGTTTATATTCAGGCTCCCTTGAGCCGGTGGGGCTGATGAGCTCATGGTTACGCACCTGCGTGCCACGAGCGTTACCGGACCTGAGAACAATTTTTGGCAGCCTACGCAGCAACCCTATACACATGCCTATTCCCTGCTGACGAGAGCTAATGACCTCGAAACACGTGTCCAGGGATGGCCAACGCGACTTTGATTCTTGCTCAATACCCTGGCAGAGGCGCACTCGCTGATGCTAACTTCATGGACCACAATGCTTTGGGATAACACGCTGGTAGGACGAGCAGTGTACGACCAATTGGATTCATGTTTATATTCAGGCTTCCTTGAGCCGGTGGGGCTGACGAGCTCATGGTTACGCACCTGCGTGCCACGAGCGGTACCGGACCTGAGAAAAAGTTTTGGCAGCCTAAGCAGCAACCCTACACACATGCCTATTCCCTGCTGACGAGAGGTAATGACCTCAAAACACGTGTCCAGGGATGGCCAACGAGACTTTGATTCTTGATCAATACCCTGGCAGAGGCGCAGTCGCTGATGCTGCCTTCATGGACCACAATGCTTTGGGGTAACACGCTGGTAGGATGAGCAGTGTGCGACCAATTGGATTCATGTTTATATTCAGGCTCCCTTGAGCCGGTGGGGTTGACGAGCTCATGGTTACGCATCTGCGTGCCACGAGCGGTACCGGACCTGAGAACAATTTTTGGCAGCCTACGCAGCAACCCTACACACATGCCTATTCCCTGCTGACGAGAGGTAATGACCTCAAAACACGTGTCCAGGGATGGCCAACGCGACTTTGATTCTTGGTCAATACCCTGGCAGAGGCGCACTCGCTGATGCTGACTTCATGGACCACTATGCTTTGGGGTAACACGCTGGTAGGACGAGCAGTGTGCGACCAATTGGATTCATGTTTATATTCAGGCTCCCTTGAGCCGGTGGGGCTGACGAGCTCATGGTTACGCACCTGCGTGCCACAAGCGGTACCGGACCTGAGAACAATTTTTGGCAGCCTACTCAGCAACCCTACACACATGCCTATTCCCTGCTGACGAGAGGTAATGACCTCGAAACACATGTCCGGGGATGGCCAACGCGACTTTGATTCTTGCTCAATACCCTGGCAGAGGCGCACTCGCTGATGCTGACTTCATGGACCACAATGCTTTGGGGTAACACGCTGGTAGGACGAGCAGTGTGCGACCAATTGGATTCATGTTTATATTCAGGCTCCCTTGAGCCGGTGGGGCTGACGAGCTCATGGTTACGCACCTGCGTGCCACGAGCGGTACCGGACCTGAGAACAATTTTTGGCAGCCTACGCAGCAACCCTACACACATGCCTATTCCCTGCTGCCGAGCGGTAATGACCTCGAAACACGTGTCCAGGGATGGCCAACGCGACTTTGATTCTTACTCAATACCCTGGCAGAGGCGCACTTGCTGATGCTGACTTCATGGACCACAATGCTTTGGGGTAACACTCTGGTAGGACGAGCAGTGTGCGACCAATTGGATTCATGTTTATATTCAGGCTCCCTTGAGCCGGTGGGGCTGACGAGCTCATGTTTACGCACCTGCGGGCCACGAGCGGTACCGGACCTGAGAACAATTTTTGGCAGCCTACACAGCAACCCTACACACATGCCTATTCCCTGCTGAGGAGAGGTAATGACCTCGAAACACGTATCCAGGGATGGCCAACGCGACTTTGATTCTTGCTCAAAACCCTGGCAGAGGCGCACTCGCTGATGCTGACTTCATGGACCACAATGCTTTGGGGTAACACGCTGGTAGGACGAGCAGTGTGCGACCAATTGGATTCATGTTTATATTCAGGCTCCCTTGAGCCGGTGGGGCTGACGAGCTCATGGTTACGCAACTGCGTGCCACGAGCGGTACCGGACCTGAGAACAATTTTTGGCAGCCTACGCAGCAACCCTACACACATGCCTATTCCCTGCTGACGAGAGCTAATGACCTCGAAACACGTGTCCAGGGATGGCCAACGCGACTTTGATTCTTGCTCAATACCCTTGCAGAGGCGCACTCGCTGATGCTGACTTCATGAACCACAATGCTTTGGGGTAACACGCTGGTAGGACGAGCAGTGTGCGACCAATTGGATTCATGTTTATATTCAGGCTCCCTTGAGCCGGTGGGGCTGACGAGCTCATGGTTACGCACCTGCGTGCCACGAGCGGTACCGGACCTGAGAACAATTTTTGGCAGCCTACGCAGCAACCCTACACACATGCCTATTCCCTGCTGACGAGAGGTAATGACCTCGAAACACGTGTCCAGGGATGGCCAATGCGACTTTGTTTCTTGCTCAATACCCTGGCAGAGGCGCACTCGCTGATGCTGACTTCATGGACCACAATGCTTTGGGGTAACACGCTGGTAGGACGAGCAGTGTGCGACCAATTGGATTCATGTTTATATTCAGGCTCCCTTGAGCCGGTGGGGCTGACGAGCTCATGGTTACGCACCTGCGTGCCACGAGCGGTACCGGACCTGAGAATAATTTTTGGCAGCCTACGCAGCAACCCTACACACATGCCTATTCCCTGCTGACGAGAGGTAATGACCTCGAAACACGTGTCCAGGTATGGCCAACGCGACTTTGATTCTTGCTCAATACCCTGGCAGAGGCGCACTCGCTGATGCTGACTTCATGGACCACAATGCTTTGGGATAACACGCTGGTAGGACGAGCAGTGTGCGACCAATTGGATTCATGTTTATATTCAGGCTCCCTTGAGCTGGTGGGGCTGACAAGCTCATGGTTACGCACCTGCGTGCCACGAGCGGTACCAGACCTGAGAACAATTTTTGGCAGCCTACGCAGCAACCCTACACACATGCCTATTCCCTGCTGACGAGAGGTAATGACCTCGAAACACGTGTCCAGGGATGGCCAACGCGACTTTGATTCTTGCTCAATACCCTGGCAGAGGCGCACTCGCTGATGCTGACTTCATGGACCACAATGCTTTGGGGTAATATGCTGGTAGGATGAGCAGTGTGCGACCAATTGGATTCATGTTTATATTCAGGCTCCCTTGAGCCGGTGGGGCTGACGAGCTCATGGTTACGCACCTGCGTGCCACGAGCGGTACCGGACCTGAGAACAATTTTTGGCAGCCTACGCAGCAACCCTACACACATGCCTTTTCCCTGCTGATGAGAGGTAATGACCTCGAAACACGTGTCCAGGGATGGCCAACGCGACTTTGTTTCTTGCTCAATACCCTGGCAGAGGCGCACTCGCTGATGCTGACTTCATGGACCACAATGCTTTGGGGTATCACGCTGGTAGGACGAGCAGTGTGCGACCAATTGGATTCATGTTTATATTCAGGCTCCCTTGAGCTGGTGGGGCTGACGAGCTCAAGGTTACGCACCTGCGTGCCACGAGCGGTACCGGACCTGAGAACATTTTTTGGCAGCCTACGCAGCAACCCTACACACATGCCTATTCCCTGCCGACGAGAGGTAATGACCTCGAAAACGTGTCCAGCGATGGCCAACGCGACTTTGATTCTTGCTCAATACCCTGGCAGAGGCGCACTCGCTGATGCTGACTTCATGGACCACAATGCTTTGGGGTAACGCACTGGTAGGACGAGCAGTGTGCGACCAATTGGATTCATGTTTATATTCAGGCTCCCTTGAGCCGGTGGGGCTGACGAGCTCATGGTTACGCACCTGCGTGCCACGAGCGTTACCGGACCTGAGAACAATTTTTGGCAGCCTACGCAGCAACCCTATACACATGCCTATTCCCTGCTGACGAGAGCTAATGACCTCGAAACACGTGTCCAGGGATGGCCAACGCGACTTTGATTCTTGCTCAATACCCTGGCAGAGGCGCACTCGCTGATGCTAACTTCATGGACCACAATGCTTTGGGATAACACGCTGGTAGGACGAGCAGTGTACGACCAATTGGATTCATGTTTATATTCAGGCTTCCTTGAGCCGGTGGGGCTGACGAGCTCATGGTTACGCACCTGCGTGCCACGAGCGGTACCGGACCTGAGAAAAAGTTTTGGCAGCCTACGCAGCAACCCTACACACATGCCTATTCCCTGCTGACAAGAGGTAATGACCTCAAAACACGTGTCCAGGGATGGCCAACGCGACTTTGATTCTTGCTCAATACCCTGGCAGAGGCGCACTCGATGATGCTGACTTCATGGACCACAATGCTTTGGGGTAACACGCTGGTAGGACGAGCAGTGTGCGACCAATTGGATTCATGTTTATATTCAGGCTCCCTTGAGCCGGTGGGGCTGACGAGCTCATGGTTACGCACCTGCGTGCCACGAGCGGTACCGGACCTGAGAGCAATTTTTGGCAGCCTACGCAGCAACCCTACACACATGCCTATTCCCTGCTGATGAGAGGTAATGACCTCGAAACACGTGTCCAGGGATGGCCAACGCGACTTTGATTCTTGCTCAATACCCTGGCAGAGGGGCACTCGCTGATGCTGACTTCATGGACCACAATGCTTTGGGGTAACACTCTGGTAGGACGAGCAGTGTGCGACCAATTGGATTCATGTTTATATTCAGGCTCCCTTGAGCCGGTGGGGCTGACGAGCTCATGTTTACGCACCTGCGGGCCACGAGCGGTACCGGACCTGAGAACAATTTTTGGCAGCCTACGCAGCAACCCTACACACATGCCTATTCCCTGCTGACGAGAGGTAATGACCTCGAAACACGTATCCAGGGATGGCCAACGCGACTTTGATTTTTGCTCAAAACCCTGGCAGAGGCGCACTCGCTGATGCTGACTTCATGGACCACAATGCTTTGGGGTAACACGCTGGTAGGACGAGCAGTGTGCGACCAATTGGATTCATGTTTATATTCAGGCTCCCTTGAGCCGGTGGGGCTGACGAGCTCATGGTTACGCAACTGCGTGCCACGAGCGGTACCGGACCTGAGAACAATTTTTGGCAGCCTACGCAGCAACCCTACACACATGCCTATTCCCTGCTGATGAGAGCTAATGACCTCGAAACACGTGTCCAGGGATGGCCAACGCGACTTTGTTTCTTGCTCAATACCCTTGCAGAGGCGCATTTGCTGATGCTGACTTCATGAACCACAATGCTTTGGGGTAACACGCTGGTAGGACGAGCAGTGTGCGACCAATTGGATTCATGTTTATATTCAGGCTCCCTTGAGCCGGTGGGGCTGACGAGCTCATGGTTACGCACCTGCGTGCCACGAGCGGTACCGGACCTGAGAACAATTTTTGGCAGCCTACGCAGCAACCCTACACACATGCCTATTCCCTGTTGACGAGAGGTAATGACCTCGAAACACGTGTCCAGGGATGGCCAATGCGACTTTGTTTCTTGCTCAATACCCTGGCAGAGGCGCACTCGCTGATGCTGACTTCATGGACCACAATGCTTTGGGGTAACACGCTGGTAGGACGAGCAGTGTGCGACCAATTGGATTCATGTTTATATTCAGGCTCCCTTGAGCCGGTGGGGCTGACGAGCTCATGGTTACGCACCTGCGTGCCACGAGCGGTACCGGACCTGAGAATAATTTTTGGCAGCCTACGCAGCAACCCTACACACATGCCTATTCCCTGCTGACGAGAGGTAATGACCTCAAAACACGTGCCCAGGTATGGCCAACGCGACGTTGATTCTTGCTCAATACCCTGGCAGAGGCGCACTCGCTGATGCTGACTTCATGGACCACAATGCTTTGGGATAACACGCTGGTAGGACGAGCAGTGTGCGACCAATTGGATTCATGTTTATATTCAGGCTCCCTTGAGCTGGTGGGGCTGACAAGCTCATGGTTACGCACCTGCGTGCCACGAGCGGTACCAGACCTGAGAACAATTTTTGGCAGCCTACGCAGCAACCCTACACACATGCCTATTCCCTGCTGACGAGAGGTAATGACCTCGAAACACGTGTCCAGGGATGGCCAACGCGACTTTGATTCTTGCTCAATACCCTGGCAGAGGCGCACTCGCTGATGCTGACTTCATGGACCACAATGCTTTGGGGTAATATGCTGGTAGGATGAGCAGTGTGCGACCAATTGGATTCATGTTTATATTCAGGCTCCCTTGAGCCGGTGGGGCTGACGAGCTCATGGTTACGCACCTGCATGCCACGAGCGGTACCGGACCTGAGAACAATTTTTGGCAGCCTACGCAGCAACCCTACACACATGCCTTTTCCCTGCCGATGATAGGTAATGACCTCGAAACACGTGTCCAGGGATGGCCAACGCGACTTTGTTTCTTGCTCAATACCCTGGCAGAGGCGCACTCGCTGATGCTGACTTCATGGACCACAATGCTTTGGGGTATCACGCTGGTAGGACGAGCAGTGTGCGACCAATTGGATTCATGTTTATATTCAGGCTCCCTTGAGCCGGTGGGGCTGACGAGCTCAAGGTTACGCACCTGCGTGCCACGAGCGGTACCGGACCTGAGAACATTTTTTGGCAGCCTACGCAGCAACCCTACACACATGCCTATTCCCTGCTGACGAGAGGTAATGACCTCGAAAACGTGTCCAGCGATGGCCAACGCGACTTTGATTCTTGCTCAATACCCTGGCAGAGGCGCACTCGCTGATGCTGACTTTATAGACCACAATGCTTTGGGGTAACGCGCTGGTAGGACGAGCAGTGTGCGACCAATTGGATTCATGTTTATATTCAGGCTCCCTTGAGCCGGTGGGGCTGACGAGCTCATGGTTACGCACCTGCGTGCCACGAGCGTTACCGGACCTGAGAACAATTTTTGGCAGCCTACGCAGCAACCCTATACACATGCCTATTCCCTGCTGACGAGAGCTAATGACCTCGAAACACGTGTCCAGGGATGGCCAACGCGACTTTGATTCTTGCTCAATACCCTGGCAGAGGCGCACTCGCTGATGCTAACTTCATGGACCACAATGCTTTGGGATAACACGCTGGTAGGACGAGCAGTGTACGACCAATTGGATTCATGTTTATATTCAGGCTTCCTTGAGCCGGTGGGGCTGACGAGCTCATGGTTACGCACCTGCGTGCCACGAGCGGTACCGGACCTGAGAAAAAGTTTTGGCAGCCTACGCAGCAACCCTACACACATGCCTATTCCCTGCTGACGAGAGGTAATGACCTCAAAACACGTGTCCAGGGATGGCCAACGCGACTTTGATTCTTGCTCAATACCCTGGCAGAGGCGCACTCGATGATGCTGACTTCATGGACCACAATGCTTTGGGGTAACACGCTGGTAGGACGAGCAGTGTGCGACCAATTGGATTCATGTTTATATTCAGGCTCCCTTGAGCTGGTGGGGCTGACGAGCTCATGGTTACACACCTGCGTGCCATGAGCGGTACCGGACCTGAGAGCAATTTTTGGCAGCCTACGCAGCAACCCTACACACATGCCTATTCCCTGCTGATGAGAGGTAATGACCTCGAAACACGTGTCCAGGGATGGCCAACGCGACTTTGATTCTTGCTCAATACCCTGGCAGAGGGGCACTCGCTGATGCTGACTTCATGGCCACAATGCTTTGGGGTAACACTCTGGTAGGACGAGCAGTGTGCGACCAATTGGATTCATGTTTATATTCAGGCTCCCTTGAGCCGGTGGGGCTGATGAGCTCATGTTTACGCACCTGCGGGCCACGAGCGGTACCGGACCTGAGAACAATTTTTGGCAGCCTACGCAGCAACCCTACACACATGCCTATTCCCTGCTGACGAGAGGTAATGACCTCGAAACACGTATCCAGGGATGGCCAACGCGACTTTGATTCTTGCTCAAAACCCTGGCAGAGGCGCACTCGCTGATGCTGACTTCATGGACCACAATGCTTTGGGGTAACACGATGGTAGGACGAGCAGTGTGCGACCAATTGGATTCATGTTTATATTCAGGCTCCCTTGAGCCGGTGGGGCTGACGAGCTCATGGTTACGCAACTGCGTGCCACGAGCGGTACCGGACCTGAGAACAATTTTTGGCAGCCTACGCAGCAACCCTACACACATGCCTATTCCCTGCTGATGAGAGCTAATGACCTCGAAACACGTGTCCAGGGATGGCCAACGCGACTTTGTTTCTTGCTCAATACCCTGGCAGAGGCGCACTCGCTGATGCTGACTTCATGGACCACAATGCTTTGGGGTATCACGCTGGTAGGACGAGCAGTGTGCGACCAATTGGATTCATGTTTATATTCAGGCTCCCTTGAGCCGGTGGGGCTGACGAGCTCAAGGTTACGCACCTGCGTGCCACGAGCGGTACCGGACCTGAGAACATTTTTTGGCAGCCTACGCAGCATCCCTACACACATGCCTATTCCCTGCTGACGAGAGGTAATGACCTCGAAAACGTGTCCAGCGATGGCCAACGCGACTTTGATTCTTGCTCAATACCCTGGCAGAGGCGCACTCGCTGATGCTGACTTCATGGACCACAATGCTTTGGGGTAACGCGCTGGTAGGACGAGCAGTGTGCGACCAATTGGATTCATGTTTATATTCAGGCTCCCTTGAGCCGGTGGGGCTGACGAGCTCATGGTTACGCACCTGCGTGCCACGAGCGGTACCGGACCTGAGAACAATTTTTGGCAGCCTACGCAGCAACCCTACACACATGCCTTTTCCCTGCTGATGAGAGGCAATGACCTCGAAACACGTGTCCAGGGATGGCCAACGCGACTTTGTTTCTTGCTCAATACCCTGGCAGAGGCGCACTCGCTGATGCTGACTTCATGGACCACAATGCTTTGGGGTATCACACTGGTGGGACGAGCAGTGTGCGACCAATTGGATTCATGTTTATATTCAGGCTCCCTTGAGCCGGTGGGGCTGACGAGCTCAAGGTTACGCACCTGCGTGCCACGAGCGGTACCGGACCTGAGAACATTTTTTGGCAGCCTACGCAGCAACCCTACACACATGCCTATTCCCTGCTGACGAGAGGTAATGACCTCGAAAACGTGTCCAGCGATGGCCAACGCGACTTTGATTCTTGCTCAATACCCTGGCAGAGGCGCACTCGCTGATGCTGACTTCATGGACCACAATGCTTTGGGGTAACGCGCTGGTAGGACGAGCAGTGTGCGACCAATTGGATTCATGTTTATATTCAGGCTCCCTTGAGCCGGTGGGGCTGACGAGCTCATGGTTACGCACCTGCGTGCCACGAGCGTTACCGGACCTGAGAACAATTTTTGGCAGCCTACGCAGCAACCCTATACACATGCCTATTCCCTGCTGACGAGAGCTAATGACCTCGAAACACGTGTCCAGGGATGGCCAACGCGACTTTGATTCTTGCTCAATACCCTGGCAGAGGCGCACTCGCTGATGCTAACTTCGTGGACCACAATGCTTTGGGATAACACGCTGGTAGGACGAGCAGTGTACGACCAATTGGATTCATGTTTATATTCAGGCTTCCTTGAGCCGGTGGGGCTGACGAGCTCATGGTTACGCACCTGCGTGCCACGAGCGGTACCGGACCTGAGAAAAAGTTTTGGCAGCCTACGCAGCAACCCTACACACATGCCTATTCCCTGCTGACGAGAGGTAATGACCTCAAAACACGTGTCCAGGGATGGCCAACGCGACTTTGATTCTTGCTCAATACCCTGGCAGAGGCGCACTCGATGATGCTGACTTCATGGACCACAATGCTTTGGGGTAACACGCTGGTAGGACGAGCAGTGTGCGACCAATTGGATTCATGTTTATATTCAGGCTCCCTTGAGCTGGTGGGGCTGACGAGCTCATGGTTACGCACCTGCGTGCCACGAGCGGTACCGGACCTGAGAGCAATTTTTGGCAGCCTACGCAGCAACCCTACACACATGCCTATTCCCTGCTGATGAGAGGTAATGACCTCGAAACACGTGTCCAGGGATGGCCAACGCGACTTTGATTCTTGCTCAATACCCTGGCAGAGGGGCACTCGCTGATGCTGACTTCATGGACCACAATGCTTTGGGGTAACACTCTGGTAGGACGAGCAGTGTGCGACCAATTGGATTCATGTTTATATTCAGGCTCCCTTGAGCCGGTGGGGCTGATGAGCTCATGTTTACGCACCTGCGGGCCACGAGCGGTACCGGACCTGAGAACAATTTTTGGCAGCCTACGCAGCAACCCTACACACATGCCTATTCCCTGCTGACGAGAGGTAATGACCTCGAAACACGTATCCAGGGATGGCCAACGCGACTTTGATTCTTGCTCAAAACCCTGGCAGAGGCGCACTCGCTGATGCTGACTTCATGGACCACAATGCTTTGGGATAACACACTGGTAGGACGAGCAGTGTGCGACCAATTGGATTCATGTTTATATTCAGGCTCCCTTGAGCCGGTGGGGCTGACGAGCTCATGGTTATGCACCTGCGTGCCACGAGCGGTAGCAGACCTGAGAACAATTTTTGGCAGCCTACGCAGCAACCCTACACACATGCCTATTCCCTGCTGACGAGAGGTAATGACCTCGAAACACGTGTCCAGGGATGGCCAACGCGACTTTGATTCTTGCTCAATACCCTGGCAGAGGCGCACTCGCTGATGCTGACTTCATGGACCACAATGCTTTGGGGTAACACGCTGGTAGGACGAGCAGTGGGCGACCAATTGGATTCATGTTCATATTCAGGCTCCCTTGAGCCGGTGGGGCTGACGATCTCATGGTTACGCACCTGCGTGCCACGAGCGGTAGCGGACTCGAGAACAATTTTTGGCAGCCTATGCAGCAACCCTACACACATGCCTATTCCCTGCTGACGAGAGGTATTGACCTCGATACACGTATCCAGGGATGGCAAACGCGACTTTGATTCTTGCTCAATACCCTGGCAGAGGCGCACTCGCTGATGCTGACTTCATGGACCACAATGCTTTGGGATAACACGCTGGTAGGACGAGCAGTGTGCGACCAATTGGATTCATGTTTATATTCAGGCTCCCTTGAGCCGGTGGGGCTGACGAGCTCATGGTTACGCACCTGCGTGCCACGAGCGGTACCGGACCTGAGAGCAATTTTTGGCAGCCTACGCAGCAACCCTACACACATGCCTATTCCCTGCTGATGAGAGGTAATGACCTCGAAACACGTGTCCAGGGATGGCCAACGCGACTTTGATTCTTGCTCAATACCCTGGCAGAGGGGCACTCGCTGATGCTGACTTCATGGACCACAATGCTTTGGGGTAACACTCTGGTAGGACGAGCAGTGTGCGACCAATTGGATTCATGTTTATATTCAGGCTCCCTTGAGCCGGTGGGGCTGACGAGCTCATGTTTACGCACCTGCGGGCCACGAGCGGTACCGGACCTGAGAACAATTTTTGGCAGCCTACGCAGCAACCCTACACACATGCCTATTCCCTGCTGACGAGAGGTAATGACCTCGAAACACGTATCCAGGGATGGCCAACGCGACTTTGATTCTTGCTCAAAACCCTGGCAGAGGCGCACTCGCTGATGCTGACTTCATGGACCACAATGCTTTGGGGTAACACGCTGGTAGGACGAGCAGTGTGCGACCAATTGGATTCATGTTTATATTCAGGCTCCCTTGAGCCGGTGGGGCTGACGAGCTCATGGTTACGCAACTGCGTGCCACGAGCGGTACCGGACCTGAGAACAATTTTTGGCAGCCTACGCAGCAACCCTACACACATGCCTATTCCCTGCTGATGAGAGCTAATGACCTCGAAACACGTGTCCAGGGATGGCCAACGCGACTTTGTTTCTTGCTCAATACCCTTGCAGAGGCGCATTTGCTGATGCTGACTTCATGAACCACAATGCTTTGGGGTAACACGCTGGTAGGACGAGCAGTGTGCGACCAATTGGATTCATGTTTATATTCAGGCTCCCTTGAGCCGGTGGGGCTGACGAGCTCATGGTTACGCACCTGCGTGTCACGAGCGGTACCGGACCTGAGAACAATTTTTGGCAGCCTACGCAGCAACCCTACACACATGCCTATTCCCTGTTGACGAGAGGTAATGACCTCGAAACACGTGTCCAGGGATGGCCAATGCGACTTTGTTTCTTGCTCAATACCCTGGCAGAGGCGCACTCGCTGATGCTGACTTCATGGACCACAATGCTTTGGGGTAACACGCTGGTAGGACGAGCAGTGTGCGACCAATTGGATTCATGTTTATATTCAGGCTCCCTTGAGCCGGTGGGGCTGACGAGCTCATGGTTACGCACCCGCGTGCCACGAGCGGTACCGGACCTGAGAATAATTTTTGGCAGCCTACGCAGCAACCCTACACACATGCCTATTCCCTGCTGACGAGAGGTAATGACCTCGAAACACGTGCCCAGGTATGGCCAACGCGACGTTGATTCTTGCTCAATACCCTGGCAGAGGCGCACTCGCTGATGCTGACTTCATGGACCACAATGCTTTGGGATAACACGCTGGTAGGACGAGCAGTGTGCGACCAATTGGATTCATGTTTATATTCAGGCTCCCTTGAGCTGGTGGGGCTGACAAGCTCATGGTTACGCACCTGCGTGCCACGAGCGGTACCAGACCTGAGAACAATTTTTGGCAGCCTACGCAGCAACCCTACACACATGCCTATTCCCTGCTGACGAGAGGTAATGACCTCGAAACACGTGTCCAGGGATGGCCAACGCGACTTTGATTCTTGCTCAATACCCTGGCAGAGGCGCACTCGCTGATGCTGACTTCATGGACCACAATGCTTTGGGGTAATATGCTGGTAGGATGAGCAGTGTGCGACCAATTGGATTCATGTTTATATTCAGGCTCCCTTGAGCCGGTGGGGCTGACGAGCTCATGGTTACGCACCTGCATGCCACGAGCGGTACCGGACCTGAGAACAATTTTTGGCAGCCTACGCAGCAACCCTACACACATGCCTTTTCCCTGCCGATGATAGGTAATGACCTCGAAACACGTGTCCAGGGATGGCCAACGCGACTTTGTTTCTTGCTCAATACCCTGGCAGAGGCGCACTCGCTGATGCTGACTTCATGGACCACAATGCTTTGGGGTATCACGCTGGTAGGACGAGCAGTGTGCGACCAATTGGATTCATGTTTATATTCAGGCTCCCTTGAGCCGGTGGGGCTGACGAGCTCAAGGTTACGCACCTGCGTGCCACGAGCGGTACCGGACCTGAGAACATTTTTTGGCAGCCTACGCAGCAACCCTACACACATGCCTATTCCCTGCTGACGAGAGGTAATGACCTCGAAAACGTGTCCAGCGATGGCCAACGCGACTTTGATTCTTGCTCAATACCCTGGCAGAGGCGCACTCGCTGATGCTGACTTTATAGACCACAATGCTTTGGGGTAACGCGCTGGTAGGACGAGCAGTGTGCGACCAATTGGATTCATGTTTATATTCAGGCTCCCTTGAGCCGGTGGGGCTGACGAGCTCATGGTTACGCACCTGCGTGCCACGAGCGTTACCGGACCTGAGAACAATTTTTGGCAGCCTACGCAGCAACCCTATACACATGCCTATTCCCTGCTGACGAGAGCTAATGACCTCGAAACACGTGTCCAGGGATGGCCAACGCGACTTTGATTCTTGCTCAATACCCTGGCAGAGGCGCACTCGCTGATGCTAACTTCATGGACCACAATGCTTTGGGATAACACGCTGGTAGGACGAGCAGTGTACGACCAATTGGATTCATGTTTATATTCAGGCTTCCTTGAGCCGGTGGGGCTGACGAGCTCATGGTTACGCACCTGCGTGCCACGAGCGGTACCGGACCTGAGAAAAAGTTTTGGCAGCCTACGCAGCAACCCTACACACATGCCTATTCCCTGCTGACGAGAGGTAATGACCTCAAAACACGTGTCCAGGGATGGCCAACGCGACTTTGATTCTTGCTCAATACCCTGGCAGAGGCGCACTCGATGATGCTGACTTCATGGACCACAATGCTTTGGGGTAACACGCTGGTAGGACGAGCAGTGTGCGACCAATTGGATTCATGTTTATATTCAGGCTCCCTTGAGCTGGTGGGGCTGACGAGCTCATGGTTACACACCTGCGTGCCATGAGCGGTACCGGACCTGAGAGCAATTTTTGGCAGCCTACGCAGCAACCCTACACACATGCCTATTCCCTGCTGATGAGAGGTAATGACCTCGAAACACGTGTCCAGGGATGGCCAACGCGACTTTGATTCTTGCTCAATACCCTGGCAGAGGGGCACTCGCTGATGCTGACTTCATGGCCACAATGCTTTGGGGTAACACTCTGGTAGGACGAGCAGTGTGCGACCAATTGGATTCATGTTTATATTCAGGCTCCCTTGAGCCGGTGGGGCTGATGAGCTCATGTTTACGCACCTGCGGGCCACGAGCGGTACCGGACCTGAGAACAATTTTTGGCAGCCTACGCAGCAACCCTACACACATGCCTATTCCCTGCTGACGAGAGGTAATGACCTCGAAACACGTATCCAGGGATGGCCAACGCGACTTTGATTCTTGCTCAAAACCCTGGCAGAGGCGCACTCGCTGATGCTGACTTCATGGACCACAATGCTTTGGGGTAACACGATGGTAGGACGAGCAGTGTGCGACCAATTGGATTCATGTTTATATTCAGGCTCCCTTGAGCCGGTGGGGCTGACGAGCTCATGGTTACGCAACTGCGTGCCACGAGCGGTACCGGACCTGAGAACAATTTTTGGCAGCCTACGCAGCAACCCTACACACATGCCTATTCCCTGCTGATGAGAGCTAATGACCTCGAAACACGTGTCCAGGGATGGCCAACGCGACTTTGTTTCTTGCTCAATACCCTGGCAGAGGCGCACTCGCTGATGCTGACTTCATGGACCACAATGCTTTGGGGTATCACGCTGGTAGGACGAGCAGTGTGCGACCAATTGGATTCATGTTTATATTCAGGCTCCCTTGAGCCGGTGGGGCTGACGAGCTCAAGGTTACGCACCTGCGTGCCACGAGCGGTACCGGACCTGAGAACATTTTTTGGCAGCCTACGCAGCATCCCTACACACATGCCTATTCCCTGCTGACGAGAGGTAATGACCTCGAAAACGTGTCCAGCGATGGCCAACGCGACTTTGATTCTTGCTCAATACCCTGGCAGAGGCGCACTCGCTGATGCTGACTTCATGGACCACAATGCTTTGGGGTAACGCGCTGGTAGGACGAGCAGTGTGCGACCAATTGGATTCATGTTTATATTCAGGCTCCCTTGAGCCGGTGGGGCTGACGAGCTCATGGTTACGCACCTGCGTGCCACGAGCGGTACCGGACCTGAGAACAATTTTTGGCAGCCTACGCAGCAACCCTACACACATGCCTTTTCCCTGCTGATGAGAGGCAATGACCTCGAAACACGTGTCCAGGGATGGCCAACGCGACTTTGTTTCTTGCTCAATACCCTGGCAGAGGCGCACTCGCTGATGCTGACTTCATGGACCACAATGCTTTGGGGTATCACGCTGGTAGGACGAGCAGTGTGCGACCAATTGGATTCATGTTTATATTCAGGCTCCCTTGAGCCGGTGGGGCTGACGAGCTCAAGGTTACGCACCTGCGTGCCACGAGCGGTACCGGACCTGAGAACATTTTTTGGCAGCCTACGCAGCAACCCTACACACATGCCTATTCCCTGCTGACGAGAGGTAATGACCTCGAAAACGTGTCCAGCGATGGCCAACGCGACTTTGATTCTTGCTCAATACCCTGGCAGAGGCGCACTCGCTGATGCTGACTTCATGGACCACAATGCTTTGGGGTAACGCGCTGGTAGGACGAGCAGTGTGCGACCAATTGGATTCATGTTTATATTCAGGCTCCCTTGAGCCGGTGGGGCTGACGAGCTCATGGTTACGCACCTGCGTGCCACGAGCGTTACCGGACCTGAGAACAATTTTTGGCAGCCTACGCAGCAACCCTATACACATGCCTATTCCCTGCTGACGAGAGCTAATGACCTCGAAACACGTGTCCAGGGATGGCCAACGCGACTTTGATTCTTGCTCAATACCCTGGCAGAGGCGCACTCGCTGATGCTAACTTCATGGACCACAATGCTTTGGGATAACACGCTGGTAGGACGAGCAGTGTACGACCAATTGGATTCATGTTTATATTCAGGCTTCCTTGAGCCGGTGGGGCTGACGAGCTCATGGTTACGCACCTGCGTGCCACGAGCGGTACCGGACCTGAGAAAAAGTTTTGGCAGCCTACGCAGCAACCCTACACACATGCCTATTCCCTGCTGACGAGAGGTAATGACCTCAAAACACGTGTCCAGGGATGGCCAACGCGACTTTGATTCTTGCTCAATACCCTGGCAGAGGCGCACTCGATGATGCTGACTTCATGGACCACAATGCTTTGGGGTAACACGCTGGTAGGACGAGCAGTGTGCGACCAATTGGATTCATGTTTATATTCAGGCTCCCTTGAGCTGGTGGGGCTGACGAGCTCATGGTTACGCACCTGCGTGCCACGAGCGGTACCGGACCTGAGAGCAATTTTTGGCAGCCTACGCAGCAACCCTACACACATGCCTATTCCCTGCTGATGAGAGGTAATGACCTCGAAACACGTGTCCAGGGATGGCCAACGCGACTTTGATTCTTGCTCAATACCCTGGCAGAGGGGCACTCGCTGATGCTGACTTCATGGACCACAATGCTTTGGGGTAACACTCTGGTAGGACGAGCAGTGTGCGACCAATTGGATTCATGTTTATATTCAGGCTCCCTTGAGCCGGTGGGGCTGATGAGCTCATGTTTACGCACCTGCGGGCCACGAGCGGTACCGGACCTGAGAACAATTTTTGGCAGCCTACGCAGCAACCCTACACACATGCCTATTCCCTGCTGACGAGAGGTAATGACCTCGAAACACGTATCCAGGGATGGCCAACGCGACTTTGATTCTTGCTCAAAACCCTGGCAGAGGCGCACTCGCTGATGCTGACTTCATGGACCACAATGCTTTGGGATAACACACTGGTAGGACGAGCAGTGTGCGACCAATTGGATTCATGTTTATATTCAGGCTCCCTTGAGCCGGTGGGGCTGACGAGCTCATGGTTATGCACCTGCGTGCCACGAGCGGTAGCAGACCTGAGAACAATTTTTGGCAGCCTACGCAGCAACCCTACACACATGCCTATTCCCTGCTGACGAGAGGTAATGACCTCGAAACACGTGTCCAGGGATGGCCAACGCGACTTTGATTCTTGCTCAATACCCTGGCAGAGGCGCACTCGCTGATGCTGACTTCATGGACCACAATGCTTTGGGGTAACACGCTGGTAGGACGAGCAGTGGGCGACCAATTGGATTCATGTTCATATTCAGGCTCCCTTGAGCCGGTGGGGCTGACGATCTCATGGTTACGCACCTGCGTGCCACGAGCGGTAGCGGACTCGAGAACAATTTTTGGCAGCCTATGCAGCAACCCTACACACATGCCTATTCCCTGCTGACGAGAGGTATTGACCTCGATACACGTATCCAGGGATGGCAAACGCGACTTTGATTCTTGCTCAATACCCTGGCAGAGGCGCACTCGCTGATGCTGACTTCATGGACCACAATGCTTTGGGATAACACGCTGGTAGGACGAGCAGTGTGCGACCAATTGGATTCATGTTTATATTCAGGCTCCCTTGAGCCGGTGGGGCTGACGAGCTCATGGTTACGTACCTGCGTGCCACGAGCGGTACCGGACCTGAGAAAAAATTTTGGCAGCCTACGCAGCAACCCTACACACATGCCTATTCCCTGCTGACGAGAGGTAATGACCTCAAAACACGTGTCCAGGGATGGCCAATGCGACTTTGATTCTTGATCAATACCCTGGCAGAGGCGCACTCGCTGATGCTGCCTTCATGGACCACAATGCTTTGGGGTAACACGCTGGTAGGACGAGCAGTGTGCGACCAATTGGATTCATGTTTATATTCAGGCTCCCTTGAGCCGGTGGGGCTGACGAGCTCATGGTTACGCACCTGCGTGCCACGTTCGGTACCGGACCTGAGAACAATTTTTGGCAGCCTACGCAGCAACCCTACACATATGCCTATTCCCTGCTGACGAGAGGTAATGACCTCGAAACACGTGTCCAGGGATGGCCAACGCGACTTTGATTCTTGCTCAATACCCTGGCAGAGGCGCACTCGCTGATGCTGACTTCATGGACCACAATGCTTTGGGGTAACACGCTGGTAGGACGAGCAGTGTGCGACCAATTGGATTCATGTTTATATTCAGGCTCCCTTGAGCCGGTGGGGCTGACGAGCTCATGGTTACGCACCTTTGTGCCACGAGCGGTACCGGACTTGAGAACAATTTTTGGCAGCCTACGCAGCAACCCTACACACATGCCTATTCCCTGCTGACGAGAGGTAATGACCTCGAAACACGTGTCCAGGGATGGCCAACGCGACTTTGATTCTTGCTCAATACCCTGGCAGAGGCGCACTCGCTGATGCTGACTTCATGGACCACAATGCTTTGGGGTAACACGCTGGTAGGACGAGCAGTGTGCGACCAATTGGATTCATGTTTATATTCAGGCTCCCTTGAGCCGGTGGGGCTGACAAGCTCATGGTTAAGCACCTTTGTGCCACGAGCGGTACCGGACCTGAGAACAATTTTTGGCAGCATACGCAGCAACCCTACACACATGCCTATTCCCTGCTGACAAGAGGTAATGTCCTCGAAACATGTGTCCAGGGATGGCCAACGCGACTTTGATTCTTGCTCAATACCCTGGCAGAGACGCACTCGCTGATGCTGACTTCATGGACCACAATGCTTTGGGATAACACGCTGGTAGGACGAGCAGTGTGCGACCAATTGGATTCATGTTTATATTCAGGCTCCCTTGAGCCGGTGGGGCTGACGAGCTCATGGTTACGCACCTGCGTGCCACAAGCGGTACCGGACCTGAGAACAATTTTTGGCAGCCTACGCAGCAACCCTACACACATGCCTATTCCCTGCTGACGAGAGGTAATGACCTCGAAACACGTGTCCAGGGATGGCCAACGCGACTTTGATTCTTGCTCAATACCCTGGCAGAGGCGCACTCGCTGATGCTGACTTCATGGACCACAATGCTTTGGGGTAACACGCTGGTAGGACGAGCAGTGTGCGACCAATTGGATTCATGTTTATATTCAGGCTCCCTTGAGCCGGTGGGGCTGACGAGCTCATGGTTACGCACCTGCGGGCCACGAGCGGTACCGGACCTGAGAACAATTTTTGGCAGCCTATGCAGCAACCCTACACACATGCCTATTCCCTGCTGACGAGAGGTATTGACCTCGATACACGTATCCAGGGATGGCTAACGCGACTTTGATTCTTGCTCAATACCCTGGCAGAGGCGCACTCGCTGATGCTGCCTTCATGGACCACAATGCTTTTGGGTAACACGCTGGTAGGACGAGCAGTGTGCGACCAATTGGATTCATGTTTATATTCAGGCTCCCTTGAGCCGGGAGGCTGACGAGCTCATGGTTACGCACCTGCGTGCCACGAGCGGTACCGGACCTGAGAACAATTTTTGGCAGCCTACGCAGCAACCCTACACACATGCCTATTCCCTGCTGACGAGAGGTAATGACCTCGAAACACGTGTCCAGGGATGGCCAACGTGACTTTGATTCTTGCTCAATACCCTGGCAGAAGCGCACTCGCTGATGCTGACTTCATGGACCACAATGCTTTGGGGTAACATGCTGGTAGGACGAGCAGTGTGCGACCAATTGGATTCATGTTTATATTCAGGCTCCCTTGAGCCGGTGGGGCTGACGAGCTCATGGTTATGCACCTTTGTGCCACGAGCGGTACCGGACCTGAGAACAATTTTTGGCAGCCTACGCAGCACCCCTACACACATGCCTCTTCCCTGCTGACGAGAGGTAATGACCTCGAAACACGTGTCCAGGGATGGCCAACGCGACTTTGATTCTTGCTCAATACCCTGGCAGAGGCGCACTCGCTGATGCTGACTTCATGGACCACAATGCTTTGGGGTAACACGCTGGTAGGACGAGCAGTGTGCGACCAATTGGATTCATGTTTATATTCAGGCTCCCTTGAGCCGGTGGGGCTGACAAGCTCATGGTTACGCACCTGCGGGCCACGAGCGGTACCGGACCTGAGAACAATTTTTGGCAGCCTACGCAGCAACCCTACACACATGCCTATTCCCTGCTGACGAGAGGTATTGACCTCGATACACGTATCCAGGGATGGCTAACGCGACTTTGATTCTTGCTCAATACCCTGGCAGAGGCGCACTCGCTTATGCTGACTTCATGGACCACAATGCTTTGGGGTAACACGCTGGTAGGACAAGCAGTGTGCGACCAATTGGATTCATGTTAATATTCAGGCTCCCTTGAGCCGGTGGGGCTGACTAGCTCATGGTTACGCACCTGCGTGCCACGAGCGTTACCGGACCTGAGAACAATTTTTGGCAGCCTACGCAGCAACCCTACACACATGCCTATTCCCTGCTGACGAGAGGTAATGACCTCGAAACACGTGTCCAGGGATGGCCAACGCGACTTTGATTCTTGCTCAATACCCTGGCAGAGGCGCACTCGCTGATGCTGACTTCATGGACCACAATGCTTTGGGGTAACACCCTGGTAGGACGAGCAGTGTGCGACCAATTGGATTCATGTTTATATTCAGGCTCCCTTGAGCCGGTGGGGCTGACGAGCTCATGGTTACGCACCTGCGTGCCACGAGCGGTAGCAGACCTGAGAACAATTTTTGGCAGCCTACGCAGCAACCCTACACACATGCCTATTCCCTGCTGACGAGAGGTAATGACCTCGAAACACGTGTCCAGGGATGGCCAACGCGACTTTGATTCTTGCTCAATACCCTGGCAGAGGCGCACTCGCTGATGCTGACTTCATGGACCACAATGCTTTGGGGTAAAACGCTGGTAGGACGAGCAGTGTGCGACCAATTGGATTCATGTTTATATTCAGGCTCCCTTGAGCCGGTGGGGCTGACAAGCTCATGGTTACGCACCTTTGTGCCACGAGCGGTACCGGACCTGAGAACAATTTTTGGCAGCCTACGCAGCAACCCTACACACATGCCTATTCCCTGCTGACAAGAGGTAATGTCCTCGAAACACGTGTCCAGGGATGGCCAACGCGACTTTGATTCTTGCTCAATACCCTGGCAGAGACGCACTCGCTGATGCTGACTTCATGGACCACAATGCTTTGGGATAACACACTGGTAGGACGAGCAGTGTGCGACCAATTGGATTCATGTTTATATTCAGGCTCCCTTGAGCCGGTGGGGCTGACGAGCTCATGGTTATGCACCTGCGTGCCACGAGCGGTAGCAGACCTGAGAACAATTTTTGGCAGCCTACGCAGCAACCCTACACACATGCCTATTCCCTGCTGACGAGAGGTAATGACCTCGAAACACGTGTCCAGGGATGGCCAACGCGACTTTGATTCTTGCTCAATACCCTGGCAGAGGCGCACTCGCTGATGCTGACTTCATGGACCACAATGCTTTGGGGTAACACGCTGGTAGGACGAGCAGTGGGCGACCAATTGGATTCATGTTCATATTCAGGCTCCCTTGAGCCGGTGGGGCTGACGATCTCATGGTTACGCACCTGCGTGCCACGAGCGGTAGCGGACTCGAGAACAATTTTTGGCAGCCTATGCAGCAACCCTACACACATGCCTATTCCCTGCTGACGAGAGGTATTGACCTCGATACACGTATCCAGGGATGGCAAACGCGACTTTGATTCTTGCTCAATACCCTGGCAGAGGCGCACTCGCTGATGCTGACTTCATGGACCACAATGCTTTGGGATAACACGCTGGTAGGACGAGCAGTGTGCGACCAATTGGATTCATGTTTATATTCAGGCTCCCTTGAGCCGGTGGGGCTGACGAGCTCATGGTTACGTACCTGCGTGCCACGAGCGGTACCGGACCTGAGAAAATTTTTTGGCAGCCTACGCAGCAACCCTACACACATGCCTATTCCCTGCTGACGAGAGGTAATGACCTCAAAACACGTGTCCAGGGATGGCCAATGCGACTTTGATTCTTGATCAATACCCTGGCAGAGGCGCACTCGCTGATGCTGCCTTCATGGACCACAATGCTTTGGGGTAACACGCTGGTAGGACGAGCAGTGTGCGACCAATTGGATTCATGTTTATATTCAGGCTCCCTTGAGCCGGTGGGGCTGACGAGCTCATGGTTACGCACCTGCGTGCCACGTTCGGTACCGGACCTGAGAACAATTTTTGGCAGCCTACGCAGCAACCCTACACATATGCCTATTCCCTGCTGACGAGAGGTAATGACCTCGAAACACGTGTCCAGGGATGGCCAACGCGACTTTGATTCTTGCTCAATACCCTGGCAGAGGCGCACTCGCTGATGCTGACTTCATGGACCACAATGCTTTGGGGTAACACGCTGGTAGGACGAGCAGTGTGCGACCAATTGGATTCATGTTTATATTCAGGCTCCCTTGAGCCGGTGGGGCTGACGAGCTAATGGTTACGCACCTTTGTGCCACGAGCGGTACCGGACTTGAGAACAATTTTTGGCAGCCTACGCAGCAACCCTACACACATGCCTATTCCCTGCTGACGAGAGGTAATGACCTCGAAACACGTGTCCAGGGATGGCCAACGCGACTTTGATTCTTGCTCAATACCCTGGCAGAGGCGCACTCGCTGATGCTGACTTCATGGACCACAATGCTTTGGGGTAACACGCTGGTAGGACGAGCAGTGTGCGACCAATTGGATTCATGTTTATATTCAGGCTCCCTTGAGCCGGTGGGGCTGACGAGCTCATGGTTACGCACCTGCGGGCCACGAACGGTAGCGGACCTGAGAACAATTTTTAGCAGCCTATGCAGCAACCCTACACACATGCCTATTCCCTGCTGACGAGAGGTATTGACCTCGACACACGTATCCAGGTAAGGCTAACGCGACTTTGATTCTTGCTCAATACCCTGGCAGAGGCGCACTCGCTGATGCTGACTTCATGGACCACAATGCTTTGGGGTAACACGCTGGTAGGACGAGCAGTGTGCGACCAATTGGATTCATGTTTATATTCAGGCTCCCTTGAGCCGGTGGGGCTGACGAGCTCATGGTTACGCACCTGCGTGCCACGAGCGGTACTGGACCTGAGAACAATTTTTGGCAGCCTACGCAGCAACCCTACACACATGCCTATTCCCTGCTGACGAGAGGTAATGACCTCGAAACACGTGTCCAGGGATGGCCAACGCAACTTTGATTCTTGCTCAATACCCTGGCAGAGGCGCACTCGCTGATGCTGACTTCATGGACCACAATGCTTTGGGGTAACACCCTGGTAGGACGAGCAGTGTGCGACCAATTGGATTCATGTTTATATTCAGGCTCCCTTGAGCCGGTGGGGCTGACGAGCTCATGGTTACGCACCTGCGTGCCACGAGCGGTACCGGACCTGAGAAACATTTTTGGCAGCCTACGCAGCAACCCAACACACATGCCTATTCCCTGCTGACGAGAGGTAATGACCTCGATACACGTATCCAGGGATGGCTAACGCGACTTTGATTCTTGCTCAATACCCTGGCAGAGGCGCTCTCGCTGATGCTGACTTCATGGACCACAATGCTTTGGGGTAACACGCTGGTAGGACGAGCAGTGTGCGACCAATTGGATTCATGTTTATATTCAGGCTCCCTTGAGCCGGTGGGGCTGACAAACTCATGGTTACGCACCTGCGTGCCACGAGCGGTACTGGACCGGAGAACAATTTTTGGCAGCCTACGCAGCAACCCTACACACATGCCTATTCCCTGCTGACGAGAGGTAATGACCTCGAAACACGTGTCCAGGGATGGCCAACGCGACTTTGATTCTTGCTCAATACCCTGGCAGAGGCGCACTCGCTGATGCTGACTTCATGGACCACAATGCTTTGGGGTAACACGCTGGTAGGACGAGCAGTGTGCGACCAATTGGATTCATGTTTATATTCAGGCTCCCTTGAGCCGGTGGGGCTGACGAGCTCATGGTTACGCACCTGCGGGCCACGAACGGTAGCGGACCTGAGAACAATTTTTGGCAGCCTATGCAGCAACCCTACACACATGCCTATTCCCTGCTGACGAGAGGTATTGACCTCGATACACGTATCCAGGGATGGCTAACGCGACTTTGATTCTTGCTCAATACCCTGGCAGAGGCGCACTCGCTGATGCTGACTTCATGGACCACAATGCTTTGGGGTAACACGCTGGTAGGACGAGCAGTGTGCGACCAATTGGATTCATGTTTATATTCAGGCTCCCTTGAGCCGGTGAGGCTGACGAGCTCATGGTTACGTACCTGCGTGCCACGAGCGGTACCGGACCTGAGAACATTTTTTGGCAGCCTACGCAGCAACCCTACACACATGCCTGTTCCCTGCTGACGAGAGGTAATGACCTCAAAACACGTGTCCAGGGATGGCCAACGCGACTTTGATTCTTGATCAATACCCTGGCAGAGGCGCACTCGCTGATGCTGCCTTCATGGACCACAATGCTTTGGGGTAACACGCTGGTAGGACAAGCAGTGTGCGACCAATTGGATTCATGTTTATATTCAGGCTCCCTTGAGCCGGTGGGGCTGACTAGCTCATGGTTACGCACCTGCGTGCCACGAGCGTTACCGGACCTGAGAACAATTTTTGGCAGCCTACGCAGCAACCCTACACACATGCCTATTCCCTGCTGACGAGAGGTAATGACCTCGAAACACGTGTCCAGGGATGGCCAACGCGACTTTGATTCTTGCTCAATACCCTGGCAGAGGCGCACTCGCTGATGCTGACTTCATGGACCACAATGCTTTGGGGTAACACCCTGGTAGGACGAGCAGTGTGCGACCAATTGGATTCATGTTTATATTCAGGCTCCCTTGAGCCGGTGGGGCTGACGAGCTCATGGTTACGCACCTGCGGGCCACGAACGGTAGCGGACCTGAGAACAATTTTTGGCAGCCTATGCAGCAACCCTACTCACATGCCTATTCCCTGCTGACGAGAGGTATTGACCTCGATACACGTATCCAGGGATGGCTAACGCGACTTTGATTCTTGCTCAATACCCTGGCAGAGGCGCACTCGCTGATGCTGACTTCATGGACCACAATGCTTTGGGGTAACACGCTGGTAGGACGAGCAGTGTGCGACCAATTGGATTCATGTTTATATTCAGGCTCCCTTGAGCCGGTGAGGCTGACGAGCTCATGGTTACGTACCTGCGTGCCACGAGCGGTACCGGACCTGAGAACATTTTTTGGCAGCCTACGCAGCAACCCTACACACATGCCTGTTCCCTGCTGACGAGAGGTAATGACCTCAAAACACGTGTCCAGGGATGGCCAACGCGACTTTGATTCTTGATCAATACCCTGGCAGAGGCGCACTCGCTGATGCTGCCTTCATGGACCACAATGCTTTGGGGTAACACGCTGGTAGGACAAGCAGTGTGCGACCAATTGGATTCATGTTTATATTCAGGCTCCCTTGAGCCTGTGGGGCTGACTAGCTCATGGTTACGCACCTGCGTGCCACGAGCGTTACCGGACCTGAGAACAATTTTTGGCAGCCTACGCAGCAACCCTACACACATGCCTATTCCCTGCTGACGAGAGGTAATGACCTCGAAACACGTGTCCAGGGATGGCCAACGCGACTTTGATTCTTGCTCAATACCCTGGCAGAGGCGCACTCGCTGATGCTGACTTCATGGACCACAATGCTTTGGGGTAACACCCTGGTAGGACGAGCAGTGTGCGACCAATTGGATTCATGTTTATATTCAGGCTCCCTTGAGCCGGTGGGGCTGACGAGCTCATAATTACGCACCTGCGTGCCACGAGCGGTAGCAGACCTGAGAACAATTTTTGGCAGCCTACGCAGCAACCCTACACACATGCCTATTCCCTGCTGACGAGAGGTAATGACCTCGAAACACGTGTCCAGGGATGGCCAACGCGACTTTGATTCTTGCTCAATACCCTGGCAGAGGCGCACTCGCTGATGCTGACTTCATGGACCACAATGCTTTGGGGTAAAATGCTGGTAGGACGAGCAGTGTGCGACCAATTGGATTCATGTTTATATTCAGGCTCCCTTGAGCCGGTGGGGCTGACAAGCTCATGGTTACGCACCTTTGTGCCACGAGCGGTACCGGACCTGAGAACAATTTTTGGCAGCCTACGCAGCAACCCTACACACATGCCTATTCCCTGCTGACACGAGGTAATGTCCTCGAAACACGTGTCCAGGGATGGCCAACGCGACTTTGATTCTTGCTCAATACCCTGGCAGAGACGCACTCGCTGATGCTGACTTCATGGACCACAATGCTTTGGGATAACACGCTGGTAGGACGAGCAGTGTGCGACCAATTGGATTCATGTTTATATTCAGGCTCCCTTGAGCCGGTGGGGCTGACGAGCTCATGGTTATGCACCTGCGTGCCACGAGCGGTAGCAGACCTGAGAACAATTTTTGGCAGCCTACGCAGCAACCCTACACACATGCCTATTCCCTGCTGACGAGAGGTAATGACCTCGAAACACGTGTCCAGGGATGGCCAACGCGACTTTGGTTCTTGCTCAATACCCTGGCAGAGGCGCACTCGCTGATGCTGACTTCATGGACCACAATGCTTTGGGGTAACACGCTGGTAGGACGAGCAGTGGGCGACCAATTGGATTCATGTTCATATTCAGGCTCCCTTGAGCCGGTGGGGCTGACGATCTCATGGTTACGCACCTGCGTGCCACGAGCGGTAGCGGACTCGAGAACAATTTTTGGCAGCCTATGCAGCAACCCTACACACATGCCTATTCCCTGCTGACGAGAGGTATTGACCTCGATACACGTATCCAGGGATGGCAAACGCGACTTTGATTCTTGCTCAATACCCTGGCAGAGGCGCACTCGCTGATGCTGACTTCATGGACCACAATGCTTTGGGATAACACGCTGGTAGGACGAGCAGTGTGCGACCAATTGGATTCATGTTTATATTCAGGCTCCCTTGAGCCGGTGGGGCTGACGAGCTCATGGTTACGTACCTGCGTGCCACGAGCGGTACCGGACCTGAGAAAAAATGTTGGCAGCCTACGCAGCAACCCTACACACATGCCTATTCCCTGCTGACGAGAGGTAATGACCTCAAAACACGTGTCCAGGGATGGCCAATGCGACTTTGATTCTTGATCAATACCCTGGCAGAGGCGCACTCGCTGATGCTGCCTTCATGGACCACAATGCTTTGGGGTAACACGCTGGTAGGACGAGCAGTGTGCGACCAATTGGATTCATGTTTATATTCAGGCTCCCTTGAGCCGGTGGGGCTGACGAGCTCATGGTTACGCACCTGCGTGCCACGTTCGGTACCGGACCTGAGAACAATTTTTGGCAGCCTACGCAGCAACCCTACACATATGCCTGTTCCCTGCTGACGAGAGGTAATGACCTCGAAACACGTGTCCAGGGATGGCCAACGCGACTTTGATTCTTGCTCAATACCCTGGCAGAGGCGCACTCGCTGATGCTGACTTCATGGACCACAATGCTTTGGGGTAACACGCTGGTAGGACGAGCAGTGTGCGACCAATTGGATTCATGTTTATATTCAGGCTCCCTTGAGCCGGTGGGGCTGACGAGCTCATGGTTACGCACCTTTGTGCCACGAGCGGTACCGGACTTGAGAACAATTTTTGGCAGCCTACGCAGCAACCCTACACACATGCCTATTCCCTGCTGACGAGAGGTAATGACCTCGAAACACGTGTCCAGGGATGGCCAACGCGACTTTGATTCTTGCTCAATACCCTGGCAGAGGCGCACTCGCTGATGCTGACTTCATGGACCACAATGCTTTGGGGTAACACGCTGGTAGGACGAGCAGTGTGCGACCAATTGGATTCATGTTTATATTCAGGCTCCCTTGAGCCGGTGGGGCTGACGAGCTCATGGTTACGCACCTGCGGGCCACGAACGGTAGCGGACCTGAGAACAATTTTTAGCAGCCTATGCAGCAACCCTACACACATGCCTATTCCCTGCTGACGAGAGGTATTGACCTCGATACACGTATCCAGGGATGGCTAACGCGACTTTGATTCTTGCTCAATACCCTGGCAGAGGCGCACTCGCTGATGCTGACTTCATGGACCACAATGCTTTGGGGTAACACGCTGGTAGGACGAGCAGTGTGCGACCAATTGGATTCATGTTTATATTCAGGCTCCCTTGAGCCGGTGGGGCTGACGAGCTCATGGTTACGCACCTGCGTGCCACGAGCGGTACTGGACCTGAGAACCATTTTTGGCAGCCTAAGCAGCAACCCTACACACATGCCTATTCCCTGCTGACGAGAGGTAATGACCTCGAAACACGTGTCCAGGGATGGCCAACGCAACTTTGATTCTTGCTCAATACCATGGCAGAGGCGCACTCGCTGATGCTGACTTCATGGACCACAATGCTTTGGGGTAACACCCTGGTAGGACGAGCAGTGTGCGACCAATTGGATTCATGTTTATATTCAGGCTCCCTTGAGCCGGTGGGGCTGACGAGCTCATGGTTACGCACCTGCGTGCCACGAGCGGTACCGGACCTGAGAAACATTTTTGGCAGCCTACGCAGCAACCCAACACACATGCCTATTCCCTGCTGACGAGAGGTAATGACCTCGATACACGTATCCAGGGATGGCTAACGCGACTTTGATTCTTGCTCAATACCCTGGCAGAGGCGCTCTCGCTGATGCTGACTTCATGGACCACAATGCTTTGGGGTAACACGCTGGTAGGACGAGCAGTATGCGACCAATTGGATTCATGTTTATATTCAGGCTCCCTTGAGCCGGTGGGGCTGACGAACTCATGGTTACGCACCTGCGTGCCACGAGCGGTACTGGACCGGAGAACAATTTTTGGCAGCCTACGCAGCAACCCTACACACATGCCTATTCCCTGCTGACGAGAGGTAATGACCTCGAAACACGTGTCCAGGGATGGCCAACGCGACTTTGATTCTTGCTCAATACCCTGGCAGAGGCGCACTCGCTGATGCTGACTTCATGGACCACAATGCTTTGGGGTAACACGCTGGTAGGACGAGCAGTGTGCGACCAATTGGATTCATGTTTATATTCAGGCTCCCTTGAGCCGGTGGGGCTGACGAGCTCATGGTTACGCACCTGCGGGCCACGAACGGTAGCGGACCTGAGAACAATTTTTGGCAGCCTATGCAGCAACCCTACACACATGCCTATTCCCTGCTGACGAGAGGTATTGACCTCGATACACGTATCCAGGGATGGCTAACGCGACTTTGATTCTTGCTCAATACCCTGGCAGAGGCGCACTCGCTGATGCTGACTTCATGGACCACAATGCTTTGGGGTAACACGCTGGTAGGACGAGCAGTGTGCGACCAATTGGATTCATGTTTATATTCAGGCTCCCTTGAGCCGGTGGGGCTGACGAGCTCATGGTTACGCACCTGCGTGCCACGAGCGGTACTGGACCTGAGAACAATTTTTGGCAGCCTACGCAGCAACCCTACACACATGCCTATTCCCTGGTGACGAAAGGTAATGACCTCGAAACACGTGTCCAGGGATGGCCAACGCAACTTTGATTCTTGCTCAATACCCTGGCAGAGGCGCACTCGCTGATGCTGACTTCATGGACCACAATGCTTTGGGGTAACACCCTGGTAGGACGAGCAGTGTGCGACCAATTGGATTCATGTTTATATTCAGGCTCCCTTGAGCCGGTGGGGCTGACGAGCTCATGGTTACGCACCTGCATGCCACGAGCGGTACCGGACCTGAGAAACATTTTTGGCAGCCTACGCAGCAACCCAACACACATGCCTATTCCCTGCTGACGAGAGGTAATGACCTCGATACACGTATCCAGGGATGGCTAACGCGACTTTGATTCTTGCTCAATACCCTGGCAGAGGCGCTCTCGCTGATGCTGACTTCATGGACCACAATGCTTTGGGGTAACACGCTGGTAGGACGAGCAGTGTGCGACCAATTGGATTCATGTTTATATTCAGGCTCCCTTGAGCCGGTGGGGCTGACGAGCTCATGGTTACGCACCTGCGTGCCACGAGCGGTACTGGACCTGAGAACAATTTTTGGCAGCCTACGCAGCAACCCTACACACATGCCTATTCCCTGCTGACGAGAGGTAATGACCTCGAAACACGTGTCCAGGGATGGCCAACGCGACTTTGATTCTTGCTCAATACCCTGGCAGAGGCGCACTGGCTGATGCTGACTTCATGGACCACAATGCTTTGGGGTAACACCCTGGTAGGACGAGCAGTGTGCGACCAATTGGATTCATGTTTATATTCAGGCTCCCTTGAGCCGGTGGGGCTGACGAGCTCATGGTTACGTACCTGCGTGCCACGAGCGGTACCGGACCTGAGAAACATTTTTGGCAGCCTACGCAGCAACCCAACACACATGCCTATTCCCTGCTGACGAGAGGTAATGACCTCAAAACACGTGTCCAGGGATGGCCAACGCGACTTTGATTCTTGATCAATACCCTGGCAGAGGTGCACTCGCTGATGCTGCCTTCATGGACCACAATGCTTTGGGGTAACACGCTGGTAGGACGAGCAGTGTGCGACCAATTGGATTCATGTTTATATTCAGGCTCCCTTGAGCCGGTGGGGATGACGAGCTCATGGTTACGCACCTGCGTGCCACGAGCGGTACCGGACCTGAGACCAATTTTTGGCAGCCTACGCAGCAACCCTACACATATGCCTATTCCCTGCTGACGAGAGGTAATGACCTCGAAACACATGTCCAGGGATGGCCAACGCGACTTTGATTCTTGCTCAATACCCTTGCAGAGGCGCACTCGCTGATGCTGACTTCATGGACCACAATGCTTTGGGGTAACACGCTGGTAGGACGAGCAGTGTGCGACCAATTGGATTCATGTTTATATTCAGGCTCCCTTGAGCCGGTGGGGCTGACGAGCTCATGGTTACGCACCTTTGTGCCACGAGCGGTACTGGACCTGAGAACAATTTTTGGCAGCCTACGCAGCAACCCTACACACATGCCTATTCCCTGCTGACGAGAGGTAATGACCTCGAAACACGTGTCCAGGGATGGCCAACGCGACTTTGATTCTTGCTCAATACCCTGGCAGAGGCGCACTCGCTGATACTGACTTCATGGACCACAATGCTTTGGGGTAACACGCTGGTAGGATGAGCAGTGTGCAACCAATTGGATTCATGTTTATATTCAGGCTCCCTTGAGCCGGTGGGGCTGACGAGCTCATGGTTACGCACCTGCGGGCCACGAGCGGTACCGGACCTGAGAACAATTTTTGGCAGCCTATGCAGCAACCCTACACACATGCCTATTCCCTGCTGACGAGAGGTATTGACCTCGATACACGTATCCAGGGATGGCTAACGCGACTTTGATTCTTGCTCAATACCCAGGCAGAGGCGCACTCGCTGATGCTGACTTCATGGACCACAATGCTTTGGGGTAACACGCTGGTAGGACGAGCAGTGTGCGACCAATTGGATTCATGTTTATATTCAGGCTCCCTTGAGCCGGTGGGGCTGACGAGCTCATGGTTACGCACCTGCGTGCCACGAGCGTTACCGGACCTGAGAACAATTTTTGGCAGCCTACGCAGCAACCCTACACACATGCCTATTCCCTGCTGACGAGAGGTAATGACCTCGAAACACGTGTCCAGTGATGGCCAACGCGACTTTGATTCTTGCTCAATACCCTGGCAGAGGCGCACTCGCTGATGCTGACTTCATGGACCACAATGCTTTGGGGTAACACCCTGGTAGGACGAGCAGTGTGCGACCAATTGGATTCATGTTTATATTCAGGCTCCCTTGAGCCGGTGGGGCTGACGAGCTCATGGTTACGCACCTTTGTGCCACGAGCGGTACTGGACCTGAGAACAATTTTTGGCAGCCTACGCAGCAACCCTACACACATGCCTATTCCCTGCTGACGAGAGGTAATGACCTCAAAACACGTGTCCAGGGATGGCCAACGCGACTTTGATTCTTGCTCAATACCCTGGCAGAGGCGCACTCGCTGATACTGACTTCATGGACCACAATGCTTTGGGGTAACACGCTGGTAGGACGAACAGTGTGCGACCAATTGGATTCATGTTTATATTCAGGCTCCCTTGAGCCGGTGGGGCTGACGAGCTCATGGTTACGCACCTGCGGGCCACGAGCGGTACCGGACCTGAGAACAATTTTTGGCAGCCTATGCAGCAACCCTACACACATGCCTATTCCCTGCTGACGAGAGGTATTGACCTCGATACACGTATCCAGGGATGGCTAACGCGACTTTGATTCTTGCTCAATACCCTGGCAGAGGCGCACTCGCTGATGCTGACTTCATGGACCACAATGCTTTGGGGTAACACGCTGGTAGGACGAGCAGTGTGCGACCAATTGGATTCATGTTTATATTCAGGCTCCCTTGAGCCGGTGGGGCTGACGAGCTCATGGTTACGCACCTGCGTGCCACGAGCGGTACCGGACCTGAGAACAATTTTTGGCAGCCTACGCAGCAACCCTACACACATGCCTATTCCCTGCTGACGAGAGGTAATGACCTCGAAACACGTGTCCAGGGATGGCCAACGCGACTTTGATTCTTGCTCAATAGCCTGGCAGAGGCGCACTCGCTGATGCTGACTTCATGGACCACAATGCTTTGGGGTAACACCCTGGTAGGACGAGCAGTGTGCGACCAATTGGATTCATGTTTATATTCAGGCTCCCTTGAGCCGGTGGGGCTGACGAGCTCATGGTTACGCACCTGCATGCCACGAGCGGTAGCAGACCTGAGAACAATTTTTGGCAGCCTACGCAGCAACCCTACACACATGCCTATTCCCTGCTGACGAGAGGTAATGACCTCGAAACACGTGTCCAGGGATGGCCAACGCGACTTTGATTCTTGCTCAATACCCTGGCAGAGGCGCACTCGCTGATGCTGACTTCATGGACCACAATGCTTTGGGGTAAAACGCTGGTAGGACGAGCAGTGTGCGACCAATTGGATTCATGTTTATATTCAGGCTCTCTTGAGCCGGTGGGGCTGACAAGCTCATGGTTACGCACCTTTGTGCTACGAGCGGTACCGGACCTGAGAACAATTTTTGGCAGCCTACGCAGCAACCCTACACACATGCCTATTCCCTGCTGACAAGAGGTAATGTCCTCAAAACACGTGTCCAGGGATGGCCAACGCGACTTTGATTCTTGCTCAATACCCTGGCAGAGACGCACTCGCTGATGCTGACTTCATGGACCACAATGCTTTGGGATAACACGCTGGTAGGACGAGCAGTGTGCGACCAATTGGATTCATGTTTATATTCAGGCTCCCTTGAGCCGGTGGGGCTGACGAGCTCATGGTTATGCACCTGCATGCCACGAGCGGTAGCAGACCTGAGAACAATTTTTGGCAGCCTACGCAGCAACCCTACACACATGCCTATTCCCTGCTGACGAGAGGTAATGATCTCGAAACACGTGTCCAGGGATGGCCAACGCGACTTTGATTCTTGCTCAATACCCTGGCAGAGGCGCACTCGCTGATGCTGACTTCATGGACCACAATGCTTTGGGGTAACACGCTGATAGGACGAGCAGTGTGCGACCAATTGGATTCATGTTTATATTCAGGCTCCCTTGAGCCGGTGGGGCTGACGAGCTCATGGTTACGCACCTGCGTGCCACGAGCGGTCCCGGACCTGAGAACAATTTTTGGCAGCCTACGCAGCAACCCTACACACATGCCTATTCCCTGCTGACGAGAGGTAATGACCTCGAAACACGTGTCCAGGGATGGCCAACGCGACTTTGATTCTTGCACAATACCCTGGCAGAGGCGCATTCGCTGATGCTGACTTCATGGACCACAATGCTTTGGGGTAACACGCTGGTAGTACGAGCAGTGTGCGACCAATTGGATTCATGTTTATATTCAGGCTCCCTTGAGCCGGTGGGGCTGACGAGCTCATGGTTACGCACCTGCGTGCCAAGAGCGGTACCGGACCTGAGAACAATTTTTGGCAGCCTACGCAGCAACCCTATACACATGCCTATTCCCTGCTGACGAGAGGTAATGACCTCGAAACACGTGTCCAGGGATAGCCAACGCGACTTTGATTCTTGCTCAATACCCTGGCAGAGGCGCACTCGCTGATGCTGACTTCATGGACCACAATGCTTTGGGGTAACACCCTGGTAGGACGAGCAGGGTGCAACCAATTGGATTCATGTTTATATTCAGGCTCCCTTGAGCCAGTGGGGCTGATGAGCTCATGGTTACGCACCTGCGTGCCACGAGCGGTACCAGAGCTGAGAACAATTTTTGGCAGCCTACGCAGCAACCCTACACACATGCCTATTCCCTGCTGACGAGAGGTAATGACCTCAAAACACGTGTCCAGGGATGGCCAACGCGACTTTGATTCTTGCTCAATACCCTGGCAGAGGCGCACTCGCTGATGCTGACTTCATGGACCACAATGCTTTGGGATAACACCCTGGTAGGACGAGCAGTGTGCGACCAATTGGATTCATGTTTATATTCAGGCTCCCTTGAGCCGGTGGGGCTGACGAGCTCATGGTTACGCACCTGCGTGCCACGAGCGGTAGCAGACCTGAGAACAATTTTTGGCAGCCTACGCAGCAACCCTACACACATGCCTATTCCCTGCTGACGAGAGGTAATGACCTCAAAACACGTGTCCAGGGATGGCCAACGCGACTTTGATTCTTGCTCAAAACCCTGGCAGAGGCGCACTCGCTGATGCTGACTTCATGGACCACAATGCTTTGGGGTAACACGCTGGTAGGACGAGCAGTGTGCGACCAATTGGATTCATGTATATATTCAGGCTTCCTTGAGCCGGTGGGGCTGACGAGCTCATGGTTACGCACCTGCGTGCCACGAGCGGTACCGGACCTGAGAACAATTTTTGGCAGCCTACGCAGCAACCCTACACACATGCCTATTCCCTGCTGACGAGAGGTAATGACCTCGAAACACGTGTCCAGGGATGGCTAACGCGACTTTGATTCTTGCTCAATACCCTGGCAGAGGCGCACTCACTGATGCTGACTTCATGGACCACAATGCTTTGGGGTAACACTCTGGTAGGACGAGCAGTGTGCGACCAATTGGATTCGTGTTTATATTCAGGCTCCCTTGAGCCGGTGGGGCTGACGAGCTCATGGTTACGCACCTGCTTGCCATGAGCGGTACCGGACCTGAGAACAGTTTTTGGCAGCCTACGCAGCAACCCTACACACATGCCTATTCCCTGCTGACGAGAGGTAATGACCTTGAAACACGTGTCCAGGGATGGCCAACGCGACTTTGATTCTTGCTCAATACCCTGGCAGAGGCGCACTCGCTGATGATGACTTCATGGACCACAATGCTTTGGGGTAACACGCTGGTAGGACGAGCAGTGTGCGACCAATTGGATTCATGTTTATATTCAGGCTCCCTTGAGCCGGTGGGGCTGACAAGTTCATGGTTACGCACCTTTGTGCCACGAGCGGTACCGGACCTGAGAACAATTTTTGGCAGCCTACGCAGCAACCCTACACACATGCCTATTCCCTGCTGACAAGAGGTAATGTCCTCAAAACACGTATCCAGGGATGGCTAACGCGACTTTGATTCTTGCTCAATACCCTGGCAGAGGCGCTCTCGCTGATGCTGACTTCATGGACCACAATGCTTTGGGGTAACACGCTGGTAGGACGAGCAGTGTGCGACCAATTGGATTCATGTTTATATTCAGGCTCCCTTGAGCCGGTGGGGCTGACGAGCTCATGGTTACGCACCTGCGTGCCACGAGCGGTACTGGACCTGAGAACAATTTTTGGCAGCCTACGCAGCAACCCTACACACATGCCTATTCCCTGCTGACGAGAGGTAATGACCTCGAAACACGTGTCCAGGGATGGCCAACGCGACTTTGATTCTTGCTCAATACCCTGGCAGAGGCGCACTGGCTGATGCTGACTTCATGGACCACAATGCTTTGGGGTAACACCCTGGTAGGACGAGCAGTGTGCGACCAATTGGATTCATGTTTATATTCAGGCTCCCTTGAGCCGGTGGGGCTGACGAGCTCATGGTTACGTACCTGCGTGCCACGAGCGGTACCGGACCTGAGAAACATTTTTGGCAGCCTACGCAGCAACCCAACACACATGCCTATTCCCTGCTGACGAGAGGTAATGACCTCAAAACACGTGTCCAGGGATGGCCAACGCGACTTTGATTCTTGATCAATACCCTGGCAGAGGTGCACTCGCTGATGCTGCCTTCATGGACCACAATGCTTTGGGGTAACACGCTGGTAGGACGAGCAGTGTGCGACCAATTGGATTCATGTTTATATTCAGGCTCCCTTGAGCCGGTGGGGATGACGAGCTCATGGTTACGCACCTGCGTGCCACGAGCGGTACCGGACCTGAGACCAATTTTTGGCAGCCTACGCAGCAACCCTACACATATGCCTATTCCCTGCTGACGAGAGGTAATGACCTCGAAACACATGTCCAGGGATGGCCAACGCGACTTTGATTCTTGCTCAATACCCTTGCAGAGGCGCACTCGCTGATGCTGACTTCATGGACCACAATGCTTTGGGGTAACACGCTGGTAGGACGAGCAGTGTGCGACCAATTGGATTCATGTTTATATTCAGGCTCCCTTGAGCCGGTGGGGCTGACGAGCTCATGGTTACGCACCTTTGTGCCACGAGCGGTACTGGACCTGAGAACAATTTTTGGCAGCCTACGCAGCAACCCTACACACATGCCTATTCCCTGCTGACGAGAGGTAATGACCTCGAAACACGTGTCCAGGGATGGCCAACGCGACTTTGATTCTCGCTCAATACCCTGGCAGAGGCGCACTCGCTGATACTGACTTCATGGACCACAATGCTTTGGGGTAACACGCTGGTAGGATGAGCAGTGTGCAACCAATTGGATTCATGTTTATATTCAGGCTCCCTTGAGCCGGTGGGGCTGACGAGCTCATGGTTACGCACCTGCGGGCCACGAGCGGTACCGGACCTGAGAACAATTTTTGGCAGCCTATGCAGCAACCCTACACACATGCCTATTCCCTGCTGACGAGAGGTATTGACCTCGATACACGTATCCAGGGATGGCTAACGCGACTTTGATTCTTGCTCAATACCCAGGCAGAGGCGCACTCGCTGATGCTGACTTCATGGACCACAATGCTTTGGGGTAACACGCTGGTAGGACGAGCAGTGTGCGACCAATTGGATTCATGTTTATATTCAGGCTCCCTTGAGCCGGTGGGGCTGACGAGCTCATGGTTACGCACCTGCGTGCCACGAGCGTTACCGGACCTGAGAACAATTTTTGGCAGCCTACGCAGCAACCCTACACACATGCCTATTCCCTGCTGACGAGAGGTAATGACCTCGAAACACGTGTCCAGTGATGGCCAACGCGACTTTGATTCTTGCTCAATACCCTGGCAGAGGCGCACTCGCTGATGCTGACTTCATGGACCACAATGCTTTGGGGTAACACCCTGGTAGGACGAGCAGTGTGCGACCAATTGGATTCATGTTTATATTCAGGCTCCCTTGAGCCGGTGGGGCTGACGAGCTCATGGTTACGCACCTTTGTGCCACGAGCGGTACTGGACCTGAGAACAATTTTTGGCAGCCTACGCAGCAACCCTACACACATGCCTATTCCCTGCTGACGAGAGGTAATGACCTCGAAACACGTGTCCAGGGATGGCCAACGCGACTTTGATTCTTGCTCAATACCCTGGCAGAGGCGCACTCGCTGATACTGACTTCATGGACCACAATGCTTTGGGGTAACACGCTGGTAGGACGAACAGTGTGCGACCAATTGGATTCATGTTTATATTCAGGCTCCCTTGAGCCGGTGGGGCTGACGAGCTCATGGTTACGCACCTGCGGGCCACGAGCGGTACCGGACCTGAGAACAATTTTTGGCAGCCTATGCAGCAACCCTACACACATGCCTATTCCCTGCTGACGAGAGGTATTGACCTCGATACACGTATCCAGGGATGGCTAACGCGACTTTGATTCTTGCTCAATACCCTGGCAGAGGCGCACTCGCTGATGCTGACTTCATGGACCACAATGCTTTGGGGTAACACGCTGGTAGGACGAGCAGTGTGCGACCAATTGGATTCATGTTTATATTCAGGCTCCCTTGAGCCGGTGGGGCTGACGAGCTCATGGTTACGCACCTGCATGCCACGAGCGGTACCGGACCTGAGAACAATTTTTGGCAGCCTACGCAGCAACCCTACACACATGCCTATTCCCTGCTGACGAGAGGTAATGACCTCGAAACACGTGTCCAGGGATGGCCAACGCGACTTTGATTCTTGCTCAATAGCCTGGCAGAGGCGCACTCGCTGATGCTGACTTCATGGACCACAATGCTTTGGGGTAACACCCTGGTAGGACGAGCAGTGTGCGACCAATTGGATTCATGTTTATATTCAGGCTCCCTTGAGCCGGTGGGGCTGACGAGCTCATGGTTACGCACCTGCATGCCACGAGCGGTAGCAGACCTGAGAACAATTTTTGGCAGCCTACGCAGCAACCCTACACACATGCCTATTCCCTGCTGACGAGAGGTAATGACCTCGAAACACGTGTCCAGGGATGGCCAACGCGACTTTGATTCTTGCTCAATACCCTGGCAGAGGCGCACTCGCTGATGCTGACTTCATGGACCACAATGCTTTGGGGTAAAACGCTGGTAGGACGAGCAGTGTGCGACCAATTGGATTCATGTTTATATTCAGGCTCTCTTGAGCCGGTGGGGCTGACAAGCTCATGGTTACGCACCTTTGTGCTACGAGCGGTACCGGACCTGAGAACAATTTTTGGCAGCCTACGCAGCAACCCTACACACATGCCTATTCCCTGCTGACAAGAGGTAATGTCCTCAAAACACGTGTCCAGGGATGGCCAACGCGACTTTGATTCTTGCTCAATACCCTGGCAGAGACGCACTCGCTGATGCTGACTTCATGGACCACAATGCTTTGGGATAACACGCTGGTAGGACGAGCAGTGTGCGACCAATTGGATTCATGTTTATATTCAGGCTCCCTTGAGCCGGTGGGGCTGACGAGCTCATGGTTATGCACCTGCATGCCACGAGCGGTAGCAGACCTGAGAACAATTTTTGGCAGCCTACGCAGCAACCCTACACACATGCCTATTCCCTGCTGACGAGAGGTAATGATCTCGAAACACGTGTCCAGGGATGGCCAACGCGACTTTGATTCTTGCTCAATACCCTGGCAGAGGCGCACTCGCTGATGCTGACTTCATGGACCACAATGCTTTGGGGTAACACGCTGATAGGACGAGCAGTGTGCGACCAATTGGATTCATGTTTATATTCAGGCTCCCTTGAGCCGGTGGGGCTGACGAGCTCATGGTTACGCACCTGCGTGCCACGAGCGGTCCCGGACCTGAGAACAATTTTTGGCAGCCTACGCAGCAACCCTACACACATGCCTATTCCCTGCTGACGAGAGGTAATGACCTCGAAACACGTGTCCAGGGATGGCCAACGCGACTTTGATTCTTGCACAATACCCTGGCAGAGGCGCATTCGCTGATGCTGACTTCATGGACCACAATGCTTTGGGGTAACACGCTGGTAGTACGAGCAGTGTGCGACCAATTGGATTCATGTTTATATTCAGGCTCCCTTGAGCCGGTGGGGCTGACGAGCTCATGGTTACGCACCTGCGTGCCACGAGCGGTACCGGACCTGAGAACAATTTTTGGCAGCCTACGCAGCAACCCTATACACATGCCTATTCCCTGCTGACGAGAGGTAATGACCTCGAAACACGTGTCCAGGGATAGCCAACGCGACTTTGATTCTTGCTCAATACCCTGGCAGAGGCGCACTCGCTGATGCTGACTTCATGGACCACAATGCTTTGGGGTAACACCCTGGTAGGACGAGCAGGGTGCAACCAATTGGATTCATGTTTATATTCAGGCTCCCTTGAGCCAGTGGGGCTGATGAGCTCATGGTTACGCACCTGCGTGCCACGAGCGGTACCAGAGCTGAGAACAATTTTTGGCAGCCTACGCAGCAACCCTACACACATGCCTATTCCCTGCTGACGAGAGGTAATGACCTCAAAACACGTGTCCAGGGATGGCCAACGCGACTTTGATTCTTGCTCAATACCCTGGCAGAGGCGCACTCGCTGATGCTGACTTCATGGACCACAATGCTTTGGGATAACACCCTGGTAGGACGAGCAGTGTGCGACCAATTGGATTCATGTTTATATTTAGGCTCCCTTGAGCCGGTGGGGCTGACGAGCTCATGGTTACGCACCTGCGTGCCACGAGCGGTAGCAGACCTGAGAACAATTTTTGGCAGCCTACGCAGCAACCCTACACACATGCCTATTACCTGCTGACGAGAGGTAATGACCTCGAAACACGTGTCCAGGGATGGCCAACGCGACTTTGATTCTTGCTCAAAACCCTGGCAGAGGCGCACTCGCTGATGCTGACTTCATGGACCACAATGCTTTGGGGTAACACGCTGGTAGGACGAGCAGTGTGCGACCAATTGGATTCATGTATATATTCAGGCTTCCTTGAGCCGGTGGGGCTGACGAGCTCATGGTTACGCACCTGCGTGCCACGAGCGGTACCGGACCTGAGAACAATTTTTGGCAGCCTACGCAGCAACCCTACACACATGCCTATTCCCTGCTGACGAGAGGTAATGACCTCGAAACACGTGTCCAGGGATGGCTAACGCGACTTTGATTCTTGCTCAATACCCTGGCAGAGGCGCACTCACTGATGCTGACTTCATGGACCACAATGCTTTGGGGTAACACTCTGGTAGGACGAGCAGTGTGCGACCAATTGGATTCGTGTTTATATTCAGGCTCCCTTGAGCCGGTGGGGCTGACGAGCTCATGGTTACGCACCTGCTTGCCATGAGCGGTACCGGACCTGAGAACAGTTTTTGGCAGCCTACGCAGCAACCCTACACACATGCCTATTCCCTGCTGACGAGAGGTAATGACCTTGAAACACGTGTCCAGGGATGGCCAACGTGACTTTGATTCTTGCTCAATACCCTGGCAGAGGCGCACTCGCTGATGATGACTTCATGGACCACAATGCTTTGGGGTAACACGCTGGTAGGACGAGCAGTGTGCGACCAATTGGATTCATGTTTATATTCAGGCTCCCTTGAGCCGGTGGGGCTGACAAGTTCATGGTTACGCACCTTTGTGCCACGAGCGGTACCGGACCTGAGAACAATTTTTGGCAGCCTACGCAGCAACCCTACACACATGCCTATTCCCTGCTGACAAGAGGTAATGTCCTCAAAACACGTGTCCAGGGATGGCCAACGCGACTTTGATTCTTGCTCAATACCCTGGCAGAGACGCACTCGCTGATGCTGACTTCATGGACCACAATGCTTTGGGATAACACGCTGGTAGGACGAGCATTGTGCGACCAATTGGATTCATGTTTATATTCAGGCTCCCTTGAGCCGGTGGGGCTGACGAGCTCATGGTTACGCACCTGCGTGCCACGAGCGGTACCGGACCTGAGAACAATTTTTGGCAGCCTACGCAGCAACCCTACACACATGCCTATTCCCTGCTGACGAGAGGTAATGACCTCGAAACACGTGTCCAGGGATGGCCAACGCGACTTTGATTCTTGCTCAATACCCTGGCAGAGGCGCACTCGCTGATGCTGACTTCATGGACCACAATGCTTTGGGGTAACACTCTGGTAGGACGAGCAGTGTGCGACCAATTGGATTCGTGTTTATATTCAGGCTCCCTTGAGCCGGTGGGGCTGACGAGCTCATGGTTACGCACCTGCTTGCCATGAGCGGTACCGGACCTGAGAACAGTTTTTGGCAGCCTACGCAGCAACCCTACACACATGCCTATTCCCTGCTGACGAGAGGTAATGACCTTGAAACACGTGTCCAGGGATGGCCAACGCGACTTTGATTCTTGCTCAATACCCTGGCAGAGGCGCACTCGCTGATGATGACTTCATGGACCACAATGCTTTGGGGTAACACGCTGGTAGGACGAGCAGTGTGCGACCAATTGGATTCATGTTTATATTCAGGCTCCCTTGAGCCGGTGGGGCTGACAAGTTCATGGTTACGCACCTTTGTGCCACGAGCGGTACCGGACCTGAGAACAATTTTTGGCAGCCTACGCAGCAACCCTACACACATGCTTATTCCCTGCTGACAAGAGGTAATGTCCTCAAAACACGTGTCCAGGGATGGCCAACGCGACTTTGATTCTTGCTCAATACCCTGGCAGAGACGCACTCGCTGATGCTGACTTCATGGACCACAATGCTTTGGGATAACACGCTGGTAGGACGAGCATTGTGCGACCAATTGGATTCATGTTTATATTCAGGCTCCCTTGAGCCGGTGGGGCTGACGAGCTCATGGTTACGCACCTGCGTGCCACGAGCGGTACCGGACCTGAGAACAATTTTTGGCAGCCTACGCAGCAACCCTACACACATGCCTATTCCCTGCTGACGAGAGGGAATGACCTCGAAACACGTGTCCAGGGATGGCCAACGTGACTTTGATTCTTGCTCAATACCCTGGCAGAGGCGCACTCGCTGATGCTGACTTCATGGACCACAATGCTTTGGGGTAACACGCTGGTAGGACGAGCAGTGTGCGACCAATTGGATTCATGTTTATATTCAGGCTCCCTTGAGCCGGTGGAGCTGACGAGCTCATGGTTACGCACCTGCGTGCCACGAGCGGTACCGGACCTGAGAACAATTTTTGGCAGCCTACGCAGCAACCCTACACACATGCCTATTCCCTGCTGACGAGAGGTAATGACCTTGAAACACGTGTCCAGGGATGGCCAACGCGACTTTGATTCTTGCTCAATACCCTGGCAGAGGCGCACTCGCTGATGCTGACTTCATGGACCACAATGCTTTGGGGTAACACGCTGGTAGGATGAGCAGTGTGCGACCAATTGGATTTTTTTTTATTTTTTATGTAGTTTATAAAGCGCACAGCTACCCCCAAGGGGGTGTCCCGGCGCTAGAACCTGAACCTCCGAGTGAGAAGAAAGGAGCAGAGAGGGAATCAGCAGGATAAAAATAAGAGTCCAGAAAAGAGCCAAGTTTTGAGTCTGGCCCGGAAGATGGATTCAGAAGGGCAGAATCTAAGATCGATTGGCAGAGCGTTCCACAATTTTGCCGCGATAACACTGAACCCTCTGCCGCCCATTCTAGTGAGTCTAAAACGGGGAGAGATCAGAAGGCGGAGGTCGTTGGATCTAAGGGATCTGATGGAATGAGATATTGAGACTCGCTTTTTCAAGTAATTGGGTCCGAGGTCATTGATGGCTCGGCAGGCGAGGGTAAGGATCTTGAACTGGATACGGCTGGCCACCGGTAGCCAGTGAAGTTCCTTACGATAGGCGGAGACTGACTGACGGTAGGGGATATTACCAATTAATCTGGCCGCCGCGTTCTGGACAATCTGAAGCCGGTCTATCAGATATTGAGGGGCACCAGCATAAAGGCTGTTGGCATAGTCCAGGTGAGACGTAATGAGGGCATGGGTAACTGTACGACGGGAGTCCAGAGGGAGATAGGGGAGTATCTTTTTGATCATGCGCAACTTCAGGAAGCAGGCAGAGGTCACTTTATTAACCTGAGTTTTGCATGAGAGGGAGTCGTCAAACTGAAATCCCAGGTTACGAGCAGAGTGAACGGGAGAAGGAGCAGGATCAAGTGCCGTGGGCCACCACCAAGAGGAAGGGATGGAATTTTTCTGGTTAAAAAACAGCACCTCTGTCTTGTCTGCATTGAGTCTAAGGTGGTTATCAGTCATCCAGACACTGATGTTGTTGAGGCACTGGCGGAAGTTGGTGAACGCGGAGTCTGAGTGGTCACTGAAGGAAAACATCAGCTGGGTGTCGTCAGCATAAGAGACCACCCTGACTCCGTAGGACTCCACAACGTCGGCCAGTGGGGCAAGATAGATGTTAAAAAATAGAGGGCTGAGGGCAGAGCCCTGTGGCACACCGCATGACAACGGTTTATCCTCAGATTTGAACGGCCGCAGCAACACCCTCTGACTTCTTCCTGAAAGGAAGGACTCGATCCAGCTAAAGGCAGTGCCGCCAATGCCTATCTGTTTGAGTCGGTCAAGAAGGATGGGGTGGGAGACCGTATCAAATGCAGCGGACAGGTCGAGGAGGACCAGCATAGCCTCCTCGCCCCTGTCCACGCATTCCCGGATCGTTTCCGATACTTCCAGCAGAGCCGTCTCTGTGCTGAATCCCGCCCGGAATCCGGATTGTGAGTCGTGCAGCAAAGAGTTGCTTTCCAAATACTCCGTGAGTTGCAGCTGCACGGCTTTTTCCAGGACCTTTGCGGGTTTGGGGAGAAGGGAAATGGGGCGGTAGTTGGCGAAGATAGTGGGATCAGCATCAGCCTTTTTTAGGATGGGAATCACCAAAGCCTCCTTCCAAGTAGTAGGGAAAAAGCCATGGTGGAGGGAGGCGTTCCAGATGGAAAGGAAAGAGCTGGCTAATGAAGGAGCCAGCTCTCCCATAAGTTTAGCAGGGACAGGGTCCGAGGGGGCGCCAGATTTGCAGTGGATAAGTAACCTAATAGCATCGTCCAGGGTGAGTTTATTGAAGGAAAGGAAGGACGGAGAAGCTGGGAGGCTTGTGTAGGGAGGCAGGGAGGCTAGCCCTTTAGGGAAGGAGATACAGAATTTGTTTATTTTTTCAAGAAAGTAGTCAGAGAGTCCCTCGCATAGGGCCTGACTCGCAGAGTTCTGAGTGGCCCTAGCAGGAGGATTAATGAAGTCTTTGACAATGGTGAAAAGGGTTTTTGACGAGTTTTTGGCATTAACAATTTGAAGAGAGAAATGGTCTTTCATAGTGATTTTTTTTTGTTTGAGGAATTTTTTAAAAGCAGATTTGTAAGTGAGTTTAGCTTCAAGGTCATAGTTTTGTCTCCACTTGCGTTCGAGTGCCTTGCATCTGCTTTTTTCCTCACGGAGGGGGGTGGAGAACCAAGGGGCAGAGGGACGAGATCTAGTGGAGGCAATGATTTTCTGGGGAGCAATGGCATCAATAGCTTTGATTAGGGCGGTATTCAACCTAGAGACATTTCCGTCAATATCAGTGGAGAGGTATTCCGCCTGGAAGTGGAATACTGGGTCCAAGGTGGCACATGTGACCTTATGCCACTTTCTTCCCAACTCTTTCCTAGGGGCCAGGGGGGCAGGTTTCCGGCCTAGGGCGAGAGAGAAGGGGATAAGATAGTGGTCAATCTGTCAGAACAATTTCTGACAGCCTACGCAGCCTCCCTACACACATGCCTATTCCCTGCTGACGAGAGGTATTGACCTCGAAACACGTGTCCAGGGATGGCCAACGGGACTTTGATTCTTGCTCAATACCCTGGCAGAGGCGCACTCGCTGATGCTGACTTCATGGACCACAATGCTTTGGGATAACACGCTGGTAGGACGAGCAGTGTGCGACCAATTGGATTCATGTTTATATTCAGGCTCCCTTGAGCCGGTGGGGCTGAAGAGCTCATGGTTACGCACCTGCGTGCCACGAGCGGTACCGGACCTGAGAACAATTTTTGGCAGCCTACGCAGCAACCCTATACACATGCCTATTCCCTGCTGACGAGAGGTAATGACCTCGAAACACGTGTCCAGGGATAGCCAACGCGACTTTGATTCTTGCTCAATAATCTGGCAGAGGCGCACTCGCTGATGCTGACTTCATAGACCACAATGCTTTGGGGTAACACCCTGGTAGGACGAGCAGTGTGCGACCAATTGGATTCATGTTTATATTCAGGCTCCCTTGAGCCGGTGGGGCTGACGAGCTCATGGTTACGCACCTACGTGCCATGAGCGGTACCGGACCTGAGAACAATTTTTGGCAGCCTACGCAGCAACCCTACACACATGCCTATTCCCTGCTGACGAGAGGTAATGACCTTGAAACACGTGTCCAGGGATGGCCAACGCGACTTTGATTCTTGCTCAATACCCTGGCAGAGGCGCACTCGCTGATGCTGACTTCATGGACCACAATGCTTTGGGGTAACACGCTGGTAGGATGAGCAGTGTGCGACCAATTGGATTCATGTTTATATTCAGGCTCCCTTGAGCCGGTGGGGCTGACGAGCTCATGGTTACGCACCTGCGTGCCACGAGCGGTACCGGACCTGAGAACAATTTTTGGCAGCCTACGCAGCAACCCTACACACATGCCTATTCCCTGCTGACGAGAGGTAATGACCTTGAAACACGTGTCCAGGGATGGCCAACGCGACTTTGATTCTTGCTCAATACCCTGGCAGAGGCGCACTCGCTGATGATGACTTCATGGACCACAATGCTTTGGGGTAACACGCTGGTAGGACGAGCAGTGTGCGACCAATTGGATTCATGTTTATATTCAGGCTCCCTTGAGCCGGTGGGGCTGACAAGTTCATGGTTACGCACCTTTGTGCCACGAGCGGTACCGGACCTGAGAACAATTTTTGGCAGCCTACGCAGCAACCCTACACACATGCCTATTCCCTTCTGACAAGAGGTAATGTCCTCAAAACACGTGTCCAGGGATGGCCAACGCGACTTTGATTCTTGCTCAATACCCTGGCAGAGACGCACTCGCTGATGCTGACTTTATGGACCACAATGCTTTGGGATAACACGCTGGTAGGACGAGCAGTGTGCGACCAATTGGATTCATGTTTATATTCAGGCTCCCTTGAGCCGGTGGGGCTGACGAGCTCATGGTTACGCACCTGCGTGCCACGAGCGGTACCGGACCTGAGAACAATTTTTGGCAGCCTACGCAGCAACCCTACACACATGCCTATTCCCTGCTGACGAGAGGTAATGACTTCGAAACACGTGTCCAGGGATGGCCAACGTGACTTTGATTCTTGCTCAATACCCTGGCAGAGGCGCACTCGCTGATGCTGACTTCATGGACCACAATGCTTTGGGGTAACACGCTGGTAGGATGAGCAGTGTGCGACCAATTGGATTCATGTTTATATTCAGGCTCCCTTGAGCCGGTGGGGCTGACGAGCTCATGGTTACGCACCTGCGTGCCACGAGCGGTACCGGACCTGAGAACAATTTTTGTCAGCCTACGCAGCAACCCCACACACATGCCTATTCCCTGCTGACGAGAGGTAATGACTTCGAAACACGTGTCCAGGGATGGCCAACGCGACTTTGATTCTTGCTCAATACCCTGGCAGAGGCGCACTCGCTGATGCTGACTTCATGGACCACAATGCTTTGGGGTAACACGCTGGTAGGATGAGCAGTGGGCGACCAATTGGATTCATGTTCACATTCAGGCTCCCTTGAGCCGGTGGGGCTGACGATCTCATGGTTACGCACCTGCGTGCCACGAGCGGTACCGGACCCGAGAACAATTTTTGGCAGCCTATGCAGCAACCCTACACACATGCCTATTCCCTGCTGACGAGAGGTAATGACCTCGAAACACATGTCCAGGGATGGCCAACGCGACTTTGATTCTTGCTCAATACCCTGGTAGAGGCGCACTCGCTGATGCTGACTTCATGGACCACAATGCTTTGGGGTAACACGCTGGTAGGACGAGCAGTGTGCGACCAATTGGATTCATGTTTATATTCAGGCTGCCTTGAGCCGGTGGTGCTGACGAGCTCATGGTTACGCACCTGCGTGCCACGAGCGGTACCGGACCTGAGAACAATTTTTGGCTGCCTACGCAGCAACCCTACACACATGCCTATACCCTGCTGATGAGAGGTAATGACCTCGAAACACGTGTCCAGGGATGGCCAACGCGACTTTGATTCTTGCTCAATACCCTGGCAGAGGCGCACTCGCTGATGCTGACTTCATGGACCACAATGCTTTGGGGTAACACTCTGGTAGGACGAGCAGTGTGCGACCAATTGGATTCATGTTTATATTCAGGCTCTCTTGAGCCGGTGGGGCTGACGAGCTCATGGTTACGCACCTGCATGCCACGAGCGGTACCGGACCTGAGAACAATTTTGGCAGCCTACGCAGCAACCCTACACACATGCCTATTCCCTGCTGACGAGAGGAAATGACCTCGAAACACGTGTCCAGGGATGGCCAACGCGACTTTGATTCTTGCTCAATACCCTGGCAGAGGCGCACTCGCTGATGCTGACTTCATGGACCACAATGCTTTGGGGTAACACGCTGGTAGGACGAGCATTGTGCGACCAATTGGATTCATGTTTATATTCAGGCTCCCTTGAGCCGGTGGGGCTGACGAGCTCATGGTTACGCACCTGCGTGCCACGAGCGGTACCGCACCTGAGAACAATTTCTGACAGCCTACGCAGCCTCCCTACACACATGCCTATTCCCTGCTGACGAGAGGTATTGACCTCGAAACACGTGTCCAGGGATGGCCAACGGGACTTTGATTCTTGCTCAATACCCTGGCAGAGGCGCACTCGCTGATGCTGACTTCATGGACCACAATGCTTTGGGATAACACGCTGGTAGGACGAGCAGTGTGCGACCAATTGGATTCATGTTTATATTCAGGCTCCCTTGAGCCGGTGGGGCTGACGAGCTCATGGTTACGCACCTGCGTGCCACGAGCGGTACTGGACCGGAGAACAATTTTTGGCAGCCTACGCAGCAACCCTACACACATGCCTATTCCCTGCTGACGAGAGGTAATGACCTCGAAACACGTGTCCAGGGATGGCCAACGCGACTTTGATTCTTGCTCAATACCCTGGCAGAGGCGCACTCGCTGATGCTGACTTCATGGACCACAATGCTTTGGGGTAACACGCTGGTAGGACGAGCAGTGTGCGACCAATTGGATTCATGTTTATATTCAGGCTCCCTTGAGCCGGTGGGGCTGACGAGCTCATGGTTACGCACCTGCGGGCCACGAACGGTAGCGGACCTGAGAACAATTTTTGGCAGCCTATGCAGCAACCCTACACACATGCCTATTCCCTGCTGACGAGAGGTATTGACCTCGATACACGTATCCAGGGATGGCTAACGCGACTTTGATTCTTGCTCAATACCCTGGCAGAGGCGCACTCGCTGATGCTGACTTCATGGACCACAATGCTTTGGGGTAACACGCTGGTAGGACGAGCAGTGTGCGACCAATTGGATTCATGTTTATATTCAGGCTCCCTTGAGCCGGTGAGGCTGACGAGCTCATGGTCACGTACCTGCGTGCCACGAGCGGTACCGGACCTGAGAACATTTTTTGGCAGCCTACGCAGCAACCCTACACACATGCCTGTTCCCTGCTGACGAGAGGTAATGACCTCAAAACACGTGTCCAGGGATGGCCAACGCGACTTTGATTCTTGATCAATACCCTGGCAGAGGCGCACTCGCTGATGCTGCCTTCATGGACCACAATGCTTTGGGGTAACACGCTGGTAGGACAAGCAGTGTGCGACCAATTGGATTCATGTTTATATTCAGGCTCCCTTGAGCCGGTGGGGCTGACTAGCTCATGGTTACGCACCTGCGTGCCACGAGCGTTACCGGACCTGAGAACAATTTTTGGCAGCCTACGCAGCAACCCTACACACATGCCTATTCCCTGCTGACGAGAGGTAATGACCTTGAAACACGTGTCCAGGGATGGCCAACGCGACTTTGATTCTTGCTCAATACCCTGGCAGAGGCGCACTCGCTGATGATGACTTCATGGACCACAATGCTTTGGGGTAACACGCTGGTAGGACGAGCAGTGTGCGACCAATTGGATTCATGTTTAGATTCAGGCTCCCTTGAGCCGGTGGGGCTGACAAGTTCATGGTTACGCACCTTTGTGCCACGAGCGGTACCGGACCTGAGAACAATTTTTGGCAGCCTACGCAGCAACCCTACACACATGCCTATTCCCTTCTGACAAGAGGTAATGTCCTCAAAACACGTGTCCAGGGATGGCCAACGCGACTTTGATTCTTGCTCAATACCCTGGCAGAGACGCACTCGCTGATGCTGACTTTATGGACCACAATGCTTTGGGATAACACGCTGGTAGGACGAGCAGTGTGCGACCAATTGGATTCATGTTTATATTCAGGCTCCCTTGAGCCGGTGGGGCTGACGAGCTCATGGTTACGCACCTGCGTGCCACGAGCGGTACCGGACCTGAGAACAATTTTTGGCAGCCTACGCAGCAACCCTACACACATGCCTATTCCCTGCTGACGAGAGGTAATGACTTCGAAACACGTGTCCAGGGATGGCCAACGTGACTTTGATTCTTGCTCAATACCCTGGCAGAGGCGCACTCGCTGATGCTGACTTCATGGACCACAATGCTTTGGGGTAACACGCTGGTAGGATGAGCAGTGTGCGACCAATTGGATTCATGTTTATATTCAGGCTCCCTTGAGCCGGTGGGGCTGACGAGCTCATGGTTACGCACCTGCGTGCCACGAGCGGTACCGGACCTGAGAACAATTTTTGTCAGCCTACGCAGCAACCCCACACACATGCCTATTCCCTGCTGACGAGAGGTAATGACTTCGAAACACGTGTCCAGGGATGGCCAACGCGACTTTGATTCTTGCTCAATACCCTGGCAGAGGCGCACTCGCTGATGCTGACTTCATGGACCACAATGCTTTGGGGTAACACGCTGGTAGGATGAGCAGTGGGCGACCAATTGGATTCATGTTCACATTCAGGCTCCCTTGAGCCGGTGGGGCTGACGATCTCATTGTTACGCACCTGCGTGCCACGAGCGGTACCGGACCCGAGAACAATTTTTGGCAGCCTATGCAGCAACCCTACACACATGCCTATTCCCTGCTGACGAGAGGTAATGACCTCGAAACACATGTCCAGGGATGGCCAACGCGACTTTGATTCTTGCTCAATACCCTGGTAGAGGCGCACTCGCTGATGCTGACTTCATGGACCACAATGCTTTGGGGTAACACGCTGGTAGGACGAGCAGTGTGCGACCAATTGGATTCATGTTTATATTCAGGCTGCCTTGAGCCGGTGGTGCTGACGAGCTCATGGTTACGCACCTGCGTGCCACGAGCGGTACCGGACCTGAGAACAATTTTTGGCTGCCTACGCAGCAACCCTACACACATGCCTATACCCTGCTGATGAGAGGTAATGACCTCGAAACACGTGTCCAGGGATGGCCAACGCGACTTTGATTCTTGCTCAATACCCTGGCAGAGGCGCACTCGCTGATGCTGACTTCATGGACCACAATGCTTTGGGGTAACACTCTGGTAGGACGAGCAGTGTGCGACCAATTGGATTCATGTTTATATTCAGGCTCTCTTGAGCCGGTGGGGCTGACGAGCTCATGGTTACGCACCTGCATGCCACGAGCGGTACCGGACCTGAGAACAATTTTGGCAGCCTACGCAGCAACCCTACACACATGCCTATTCCCTGCTGACGAGAGGTAATGACCTCGAAACACGTGTCCAGGGATGGCCAACGCGACTTTGATTCTTGCTCAATACCCTGGCAGAGGCGCACTCGCTGATGCTGACTTCATGGACCACAATGCTTTGGGGTAACACGCTGGTAGGACGAGCATTGTGCGACCAATTGGATTCATGTTTATATTCAGGCTCCCTTGAGCCGGTGGGGCTGACGAGCTCATGGTTACGCACCTGCGTGCCACGAGCGGTACCGCACCTGAGAACAATTTCTGACAGCCTACGCAGCCTCCCTACACACATGCCTATTCCCTGCTGACGAGAGGTATTGACCTCGAAACACGTGTCCAGGGATGGCCAACGGGACTTTGATTCTTGCTCAATACCCTGGCAGAGGCGCACTCGCTGATGCTGACTTCATGGACCACAATGCTTTGGGATAACACGCTGGTAGGACGAGCAGTGTGCGACCAATTGGATTCATGTTTATATTCAGGCTCCCTTGAGCCGGTGGGGCTGACGAGCTCATGGTTACGCACCTGCGTGCCACGAGCGGTACCGGACCTGAGAACAATTTTTGGCAGCCTACGCAGCAACCCTATACACATGCCTATTCCCTGCTGACGAGAGGTAATGACCTCGAAACACGTGTCCAGGGATAGCCAACGCGACTTTGATTCTTGCTCAATACCCTGGCAGAGGCGCACTCGCTGATGCTGACTTCATGGACCACAATGCTTTGGGGTAACACCCTGGTAGGACGAGCAGTGTGCGACCAATTGGATTCATGTTTATATTCAGGCTCCCTTGAGCCGGTGGGGCTGACGAGCTCATGGTTACGCACCTGCGTGCCATGAGCGGTACCGGACCTGAGAACAATTTTTGGCAGCCTACGCAGCAACCCTACACACATGCCTATTCCCTGCTGACGAGAGGTAATGACCTTGAAACACGTGTCCAGGGATGGCCAACGCGACACTGATTCTTGCTCAATACCCTGGCAGAGGCGCACTCGCTGATGCTGACTTCATGGACCACAATGCTTTGGGGTAACACGCTGGTAGGATGAGCAGTGTGCGACCAATTGGATTCATGTTTATATTCAGGCTCCCTTGAGCCGGTGGGGCTGACGAGCTCATGGTTACGCACCTGCGTGCCATGAGCGGTACCGGACCTGAGAACAATTTTTGTCAGCCTACGCAGCAACCCCACACACATGCCTATTCCCTGCTGACGAGAGGTAATGACTTCGAAACACGTGTCCAGGGATGGCCAACGCGACTTTGATTCTTGCTCAATACCCTGGCAGAGGCGCACTCGCTGATGCTGACTTCATGGACCACAATGCTTTGGGGTAACACGCTGGTAGGATGAGCAGTGGGCGACCAATTGGATTCATGTTCATATTCAGGCTCCCTTGAGCCGGTGGGGCTGACGATCTCATGGTTACGCACCTGCGTGCCACGAGCGGTACCGGACCTGAGAACAATTTTTGGCAGCCTACGCAGCAACCCTACACACATGCCTATACCCTGCTGATGAGAGGTGATGACCTCGAAACACGTGTCCAGGGATGGCCAACGCGACTTTGATTCTTGCTCAATACCCTGGCAGAGGCGCACTCGCTGATGCTGACTTCATGGACCACAATGCTTTGGGGTAACACTCTGGTAGGACGAGCAGTGTGCGACCAATTGGATTCATGTTTATATTCAGGCTCTCTTGAGCCGGTGGGGCTGACGAGCTCATGGTTACGCACCTGCAGCCACGAGCGGTACAGCACCTGAGAACAATTTCTGACAGCCTACGCAGCCTCCCTACACACATGCCTATTCCCTGCTGACGAGAGGTATTGACCTCGAAACACGTGTCCAGGGATGGCCAACAGGACTTTGATTCTTGCTCAATACCCTGGCAGAGGCGCACTCGCTGATGCTGACTTCATGGACCACAATGCTTTGGGATAACACGCTGGTAGGACGAGCAGTGTGCGACCAATTGGATTCTTGTTCATATTCAGGCTCCCTTGAGCCGGTGGGGCTGACGAGCTCATGGTTACGCACCTGCGTGCCACGAGCGGTACCGGACCTGAGAACAATTTTTGGCAGCCTACGCAGCAACCCTATACACATGCCTATTCCCTGCTGACGAGAGGTAATGACCTCGAAACACGTGTCCAGGGATAGCCAACGCGACTTTGATTCTTGCTCAATACCCTGGCAGAGGCGCACTCGCTGATGCTGACTTCATGGACCACAATGCTTTGGGGTAACACCCTGGTAGGACGAGCAGTGTGCGACCAATTGGATTCATGTTTATATTCAGGCTCCCTTGAGCCGGTGGGGCTGACGAGCTCATGGTTACGCACCTGCGTGCCACGAGCGGTACCAGAGCTGAGAACAATTTTTGGCAGCCTACGCAGCAACCCTACACACATGCCTATTCCCTGCTGACGAGAGGTAATGACCTCGAAACACGTGTCCAGGGATGGCCAACGCGACTTTGATTCTTGCTCAATACCCTGGCAGAGGCGCACTCGCTGATGCTGACTTCATGGACCACAATGCTTTGGGGTAACACGCTGGTAGGACGAACAGTGTGCGACCAATTGGATTCATGTTTATATTCAGGCTCCCTTGAGCCGGTGGGGCTGACAAGCTCATGGTTACGCACCTGCGTGCCACGAGCGGTACCGGACCTGAGAACAATTTTTGGCAGCCTACGCAGCAACCCTACACACATGGCTATTCCCTGCTGATGAGAGGTAATGACCTCGAAACACGTGTCCAGGGATGGCCAACGCGACTTTGATTCTTGCTCAATACCCTGGCAGAGGCGCACTCGCTGATGTTGACTTCATGGACCACAATGCTTTGGGGTAACACGCTGGTAGGACGAGCAGTGTGCGACCAATTGGATTCATGTTTATATTCAGGCTCCCTTGAGCCGGTGGGGCTGACAAGTTCATGGTTACGCACCTTTGTGCCACGAGCGGTACCGGACCTGAGAACAATTTTTGGCAGCCTACGCAGCAACCCTACACACATGCCTATTCCCTTCTGACAAGAGGCAATGTCCTCAAAACACGTGTCCAGGGATGGCCAACGCGACTTTGATTCTTGCTCAATACCCTGGCAGAGACGCACTCGCTGATGCTGACTTTATGGACCACAATGCTTTGGGATAACACGCTGGTAGGACGAGCAGTGTGCGACCAATTGGATTCATGTTTATATTCAGGCTCCCTTGAGCCGGTGGGGCTGACGAGCTCATGGTTACGCACCTGCGTGCCACGAGCGGTACCGGACCTGAGAACAATTTTTGGCAGCCTACGCAGCAACCCTACACACATGCCTATTCCCTGCTGACGAGAGGTAATGACTTCGAAACACGTGTCCAGGGATGGCCAACGTGACTTTGATTCTTGCTCAATACCCTGGCAGAGGCGCACTCGCTGATGCTGACTTCATGGACCACAATGCTTTGGGGTAACACGCTGGTAGGACGAGCAGTGTGCGACCAATTGGATTCATGTTTATCTTCAGGCTCCCTTGAGCCGGTGGGGCTGACGAGCTCATGGTTACGCACCTGCGTGCCATGAGCGGTACCGGACCTGAGAACAATTTTTGGCAGCCTACGCAGCAACCCTACACACATGCCTATTCCCTGCTGACGAGAGGTAATGACCTTGAAACACGTGTCCAGGGATGGCCAACGCGACTTTGATTCTTGCTCAATACCCTGGCAGAGGCGCACTCGCTGATGCTGACTTCATGGACCACAATGCTTTGGGGTAACACGCTGGTAGGATGAGCAGTGTGCGACCAATTGGATTCATGTTTATATTCAGGCTCCCTTGAGCCGGTGGGGCTGACGAGCTCATGGTTACGCACCTGCGTGCCACGAGCGGTACCGGACCTGAGAACAATTTTTGTCAGCCTACGCAGCAACCCCACACACATGCCTATTCCCTGCTGACGAGAGGTAATGACTTCGAAACACGTGTCCAGGGATGGCCAACACGACTTTGATTCTTGCTCAATACCCTGGCAGAGGCGCACTCGCTGATGCTGACTTCATGGACCACAATGCTTTGGGGTAACACGCTGGTAGGATGAGCAGTGGGCGACCAATTGGATTCATGTTCACATTCAGGCTCCCTTGAGCCGGTGGGGCTGACGATCTCATGGTTACGCACCTGCGTGCCACGAGCGGTACCGGACCCGAGAACAATTTTTGGCAGCCTATGCAGCAACCCTACACACATGCCTATTCCCTGCTGACGAGAGGTAATGACCTCGAAACACATGTCCAGGGATGGCCAACGCGACTTTGATTCTTGCTCAATACCCTGGCAGAGGCGCACTCGCTGATGCTGACTTCATGGACCACAATGCTTTGGGGTAACACGCTGGTAGGACGAGCAGTGTGCGACCAATTGGATTCATGTTTATATTCAGGCTGCCTTGAGCCGGTGGTGCTGACGAGCTCATGGTTACGCACCTGCGTGCCACGAGCGGTACCGGACCTGAGAACAATTTTTGGCTGCCTACGCAGCAACCCTACACACATGCCTATACCCTGCTGATGAGAGGTAATGACCTCGAAACACGTGTCCAGGGATGGCCAACGCGACTTTGATTCTTGCTCAATACCCTGGCAGAGGCGCACTCGCTGATGCTGACTTCATGGACCACAATGCTTTGGGGTAACACTCTGGTAGGACGAGCAGTGTGCGACCAATTGGATTCATGTTTATATTCAGGCTCTCTTGAGCCGGTGGGGCTGACGAGCTCATGGTTACGCACCTGCATGCCACGAGCGGTACCGGACCTGAGAACAATTTTGGCAGCCTACGCAGCAACCCTACACACATGCCTATTCCCTGCTGACGAGAGGTAATGACCTCGAAACACGTGTCCAGGGATGGCCAACGCGACTTTGATTCTTGCTCAATACCCTGGCAGAGGCGCACTCGCTGATGCTGACTTCATGGACCACAATGCTTTGGGGTAACACGCTGGTAGGACGAGCATTGTGCGACCAATTGGATTCATGTTTATATTCAGGCTCCCTTGAGCCGGTGGGGCTGACGAGCTCATGGTTACGCACCTGCGTGCCACGAGCGGTACCGCACCTGAGAACAATTTCTGACAGCCTACGCAGCCTCCCTACACACATGCCTATTCCCTGCTGACGAGAGGTATTGACCTCGAAACACGTGTCCAGGGATGGCCAACGGGACTTTGATTCTTGCTCAATACCCTGGCAGAGGCGCACTTGCTGATGCTGACTTCATGGACCACAATGCTTTGGGATAACACGCTGGTAGGACGAGCAGTGTGCGACCAATTGGATTCATGTTTATATTCAGGCTCCCTTGAGCCGGTGGGGCTGACGAGCTCATGGTTACGCACCTGCGTGCCACGAGCGGTACCGGACCTGAGAACAATTTTTGGCAGCCTACGCAGCAACCCTATACACATGCCTATTCCCTGCTGACGAGAGGTAATGACCTCGAAACACGTGTCCAGGGATAGCCAACGCGACTTTGATTCTTGCTCAATACCCTGGCAGAGGCGCACTCGCTGATGCTGACTTCATGGACCACAATGCTTTGGGGTAACACCCTGGTAGGACGAGCAGTGTGCGACCAATTGGATTCATGTTTATATTCAGGCTCCCTTGAGCCGGTGGGGCTGACGAGCTCATGGTTACGCACCTGCGTGCCATGAGCGGTACCGGACCTGAGAACAATTTTTGGCAGCCTACGCAGCAACCCTACACACATGCCTATTCCCTGCTGACGAGAGGTAATGACCTTGAAACACGTGTCCAGGGATGGCCAACGCGACACTGATTCTTGCTCAATACCCTGGCAGAGGCGCACTCGCTGATGCTGACTTCATGGACCACAATGCTTTGGGGTAACACGCTGGTAGGATGAGCAGTGTGCGACCAATTGGATTCATGTTTATATTCAGGCTCCCTTGAGCCGGTGGGGCTGACGAGCTCATGGTTATGCACCTGCGTGCCATGAGCGGTACCGGACCTGAGAACAATTTTTGTCAGCCTACGCAGCAACCCCACACACATGCCTATTCCCTGCTGACGAGAGGTAATGACTTCGAAACACGTGTCCAGGGATGGCCAACGCGACTTTGATTCTTGCTCAATACCCTGGCAGAGGCGCACTCGCTGATGCTGACTTCATGGACCACAATGCTTTGGGGTAACACGCTGGTAGGATGAGCAGTGGGCGACCAATTGGATTCATGTTCATATTCAGGCTCCCTTGAGCCGGTGGGGCTGACGATCTCATGGTTACGCACCTGCGTGCCACGAGCGGTACCGGACCCGAGAACAATTTTTGGCAGCCTATGCAGCAACCCTACACACATGCCTATTCCCTGCTGACGAGAGGTAATGACCTCGAAACACATGTCCAGGGATGGCCAACGCGACTTTGATTCTTGCTCAATACCCTGGCAGAGGCGCACTCGCTGATGCTGACTTCATGGACCACAATGCTTTGGGGTAACACGCTGGTAGGACGAGCAGTGTGCGACCAATTGGATTCATGTTTATATTCAGGCTGCCTTGAGCCGGTGGTGCTGACGAGCTCATGGTTACGCACCTGCGTGCCACGAGCGGTACCGGACCTGAGAACAATTTTTGGCAGCCTACGCAGCAACCCTACACACATGCCTATACCCTGCTGATGAGAGGTGATGACCTCGAAACACGTGTCCAGGGATGGCCAACGCGACTTTGATTTTTGCTCAATACCCTGGCAGAGGCGCACTCGCTGATGCTGACTTCATGGACCACAATGCTTTGGGGTAACACTCTGGTAGGACGAGCAGTGTGCGACCAATTGGATTCATGTTTATATTCAGGCTCTCTTGAGCCGGTGGGGCTGACGAGCTCATGGTTACGCACCTGCAGCCACGAGCGGTACCGCACCTGAGAACAATTTCTGACAGCCTACGCAGCCTCCCTACACACATGCCTATTCCCTGCTGACGAGAGGTATTGACCTCGAAACACGTGTCCAGGGATGGCCAACAGGACTTTGATTCTTGCTCAATACCCTGGCAGAGGCGCACTCGCTGATGCTGACTTCATGGACCACAATGCTTTGGGATAACACGCTGGTAGGACGAGCAGTGTGTGACCAATTGGATTCTTGTTCATATTCAGGCTCCCTTGAGCCGGTGGGGCTGACGAGCTCATGGTTACGCACCTGCGTGCCACGAGCGGTACCGGACCTGAGAACAATTTTTGGCAGCCTACGCAGCAACCCTATACACATGCCTATTCCCTGCTGACGAGAGGTAATGACCTCGAAACACGTGTCCAGGGATAGCCAACGCGACTTTGATTCTTGCTCAATACCCTGGCAGAGGCGCACTCGATGATGCTGACTTCATGGACCACAATGCTTTGGGGTAACACCCTGGTAGGACGAGCAGTGTGCGACCAATTGGATTCATGTTTATATTCAGGCTCCCTTGAGCCGGTGGGGCTGACGAGCTCATGGTTACGCACCTGCGTGCCACGAGCGGTACCAGAGCTGAGAACAATTTTTGGCAGCCTACGCAGCAACCCTACACACATGCCTATTCCCTGCTGACGAGAGGTAATGACCTCGAAACACGTGTCCAGGGATGGCCAACGCGACTTTGATTCTTGCTCAATACCCTGGCAGAGGCGCACTCGCTGATGCTGACTTCATGGACCACAATGCTTTGGGGTAACACGCTGGTAGGACGAACAGTGTGCGACCAATTGGATTCATGTTTATATTCAGGCTCCCTTGAGCCGGTGGGGCTGACAAGCTCATGGTTACGCACCTGCGTGCCACGAGCGGTACCGGACCTGAGAACAATTTTTGGCAGCCTACGCAGCAACCCTACACACATGCCTATTCCCTGCTGATGAGAGGTAATGACCTCGAAACACGTGTCCAGGGATGGCCAACGCGACTTTGATTCTTGCTCAATACCCTGGCAGAGGCGCACTCGCTGATGTTGACTTCATGGACCACAATGCTTTGGGGTAACACGCTGGTAGGACGAACAGTGTGCGACCAATTGGATTAAAAAAATAATAAGTAGTCATGGTATGAGACACAACCAGTAACCAACTGAACATAAATCAGCCACTTCGACACATGCAACAGCGTTTTTAAAAGATATGACCTTTACAGGATCGGTATGCCATCCTGCATACGTGCCATCCACATCTGATTCTCTCCTCTCGGCTGTCCGCGCTCTTTGTAAATTATCAAGTTATTATCTCGGAATGGTCTTTACTTAATGCTCGCATTACATTGTGATTCAGTTGGGACAGTAATTTGCATAAATGGCTGTATGACTCACTCCGCTCTCGCGCTCAGTCAGGGCTTCCCAAATGTCGAGCCTCATATCGTCTCCACATTGGGTCCGTCACTGCATTTTCCCAAAGTGCTCTCACAGTTAGTCAGTGCCATGAGCCAGGAAGCAGCGCTAAGTTCGGTCACAGACATATATTGGAATCGAAGCTTTGCCTTCTAGTTGACGCCACGGACTATAACTGTGTTCTTCCCAGAAATCATAATACATTTTCTTTTTTTTTTTTTTTCTTTTTTTTTTAAAACCGTTTATTACAGATCTTAAAAGTATACAAGTATGGGCCCACAACCTTCCGGCCGGCCGCTAGCGATGGTAGGAACATACGACATACATTTATGGAACACGTGGTATTACGGATGAGCATTTCTCAGTAGGTAACAATGTCAAAGGCCACATCGTCCAGACCCCATTATGCGGTTTCATTTTAAATTAAGAACAACAAAAATTAAAACCACACCCACAAGGCAACCCACAATCGAAAATAGCAGCACGTGCTCCCCTAGAGGGGGGGTCCCAACTGTACACAGAAGTATAAAGAGGGGGAAGAGAACAGAGCGAGGACTGGGGGAACCCAATGCCCGGCAGCGGGGGAGTGAGTCGGCTAAGGGGACGGGGCTGGCGAGGCAGCAGGCAGCAGCGGTGGTGCACAGATACCCCCTCGGTAGGCGTTCCAGGGGCCCCATACTTTCACCCATGTCCCAGGCTTACCCCTCGCCACATACACCACCTTTTCTCGAAACATGCACCAGTCCATGTGTTCTTTCCAGGCCGAGACCGTCGGGGGCCTCTGGGACCCCCACAGTTGAGCAATATCACGCTTGGCTATCATGTCTCCCAGAGTCACCCACCACATCTGCGGCGCCGAGTAATCAGTCGGTTCCCACACATTCAACAGGCATCTTCTCGCTTCAGGCAACAGCGCCACATGCGTAACCAGTCGCAGCACCTCATGTACACCACGCCAGAACCCTTCCACCTCCGGGCACTCCCACAAAATATGCAGAAAGGTCCCCAAAGCACCACACCCACGCTTACACAACCCATCTCCAGCATAGCCCATACGCAGAAGCTTTGGCCCCGTCATGTAGACCCGGTGGAGTATCTTGAGCTGGATGAAGGGAAGGCGAGCCGGTATGGCCACCTCCTTCGGGGAGGCCACCGCGGAGGTCCAGTCCTCGTCGTCCAACTCCAGCCCGTCGGCAACCCAAGCCGCATGAAGGGCAGTCAGCAGGCCCGAGCGGTCGTTTATCAGCTTTTTGTAGATCAGTGAGATCGTGCTGTCCGGTACGTGTCCATCCAGCACTCTATCCTCCAGGGGGGAATATTCTGGGATGGAGGCAACGTCCGAGAAGACGGAGCCCAGCGCATGACGGACCTGCAAATACCGAAAGTATTCACTGCCCTGCAACTGAAATTCCGTCTGCAACATATCGAACGTTTTAAATCCTCCCCTCGTCCAGAGATCCCCCACTGTACTGATACCTATTATGTCCCACTTCTCAAAGCCCTTAGAGGTCCACAGGGAGCCTAACCGCTCAGACGCGTATAGTGGTGACGCCCGGGTCGAGCGGTCCTTCCACCCCATAGCTGCATTGGCCGCGTGCCAGACTTGCACCATGACACGCGTGGGGCCCGTCAGACGAGCATCGGGCGCGCCAGAGTAGAGCGCTCGATTGTAGTCGCCACCTGGCAGGAGCATCTTGTCCATTTCAAATGCCGGGTTTAAGGCGGGCCCGAATAGGCCATGGTTAATGGCAGCGAGCTGGGAGGCCCAATAGTACCATTTAATATCCGGGAGGGCAATCCCCCCGTCAAACCATGGGAGCGTGAACTTCGCCAGGGCAATGCGCGGCCTCCCGTCCCAGAACAGGCGGCGTTGCAGACTCTCCACCTCACGGAAGTAGCGCGCCGGGACTAAGTCCATAGTGTTCTGCAAAGCGTACAGGAAACGCGGCAGAGACATCATCTTGAACAATGCCGCCCGGCCGAGCGGCGAAAGCGGCAGGCGCCGCCAGCGTGCGACATCTACCCGCAGACGCTGGAGGGGGGGAAGCAGATTACGTTCATACCGGGCCTCCGGGTCCAGAGTAATGAAGACACCCAGGTACCGAAATCCCTGCGGGGCGATCTGAATCGGACAGCCCCGCGGGAGAATAGGAGCCTCCCCAGAGAGAACATACACACACGATTTAGCCCAGTTGATGACGAGACCAGAGTTACGACCAAACGATTGTAAAACATCAACTAGCACTATAAGTGATTTACGTGGGGAGGCTAGGTACAGAAGGATGTCATCAGCGTATAGGGATACGCGGTCCTCATACTCGGGGGTCCAACGGAGACCACGGATGGAAGGCTCCCACCGCAGCCACTCCGCCAGGGGCTTCAAGGCAAGCGCAAAAAGAAGGGGCGACAAGGGACAGCCCTGTCGCGTGCCCCGGCCCAGCTCAAACGGGGCCGATACTCTTCCGTTCACGACCACCTGCGCCAAGGGGCCCGCATACAACAATTTGACCCAACTGATGAATCCTGGGCCAAATCCGAACTTCGCAAGCATCGCCCAGATGTATGGCCACTCAAGCGTGTCAAACGCCATGGTGGCGTCTAAGGACGCCAAAATGGCCGGTTCCCGTATAAATGGGACGCGCGCGAGCACCCCATGCAAACGCCGCAGGTTAAGGGCTGTGTTGCGATGGGGAATAAAGCCAGACTGGTCCTGATGAACCAGATCTCCCACCACACCGACCAGCCGATTGGCGAGTACCTTGGCGAGAATTTTGGGCTCCGCATTCAGTAGTGAGATAGGCCGATAAGAAGTAACCCGATCCCGAGGTCTCCCCTCCTTGTGAATCACCACGATTGTAGCCAGACGCTGGTCAAGCGGGAGGGAGCCCAGCGAGTGGGCCGCGAGGAACATTGCGCGGAGGTGAGGCGCCAATGTATCCGGTCGCAGCTTATACAACTAGATAGGGATACCATTCGGGCCCATGGCCTTGCCAGAAGCGACCGAGCGTATGGCGAGGGCGATTTCGTCGGAGGTGGGAGCGGCGTCCATCGACACCCTGTCCTCCCCGGAAAGGGAAGGCAGCGCGATATCCCTAAGCAGGGCACGGGAATCCTCTTCCGAGCAAGAAGAGACCGGGGAATACACCTCGCGGAAATAATCCGCAAAACAGGAGACAATTTCTTCTGGCTCAGTTACACACACACCATTCGTTTTCTCAATCAGCGGGACCACACGATTCGCTCTCTCCTTTTTATCCAACCACGCTATCAGTTTACCAGCCTTATCACCCACATCATACAGTCGCCCCTGTTGCTCTCTACTAAGGCCCCTGGCCGCCTCCGTAACGAGGGCCCTATAAGCCGCTTGTTTGAGCTGGAGGACATGTAGTGCAGCATCCGTCACCCCGTCTTCTAGATTACCCTCCAGCTCAGCTATTTCAGCCTCCACCCGGGTCACCTCCTCCCGCTCGTGCCTCCGGGCATGGGAAATAAGGGATAGGGCCTCCCCTCTAAGTACTGATTTGAAGGCCTCCCACAGGGAGATAGCTGAAGGCACTGACCCCACATTCTCATCAAAATAGCGCTGGAGGGATTTAATCAAGTCAGCGTGAATGGTGGGGTCACGCAGGTACCAGGAATTGATTGGGACCACCCTGCTCTCACCCCTCGGAAAGACATCGAAATGCAGCAGAAGCGGGGAGTGGTCCGAGATACCCCGTGCCAAATGGCGCACCTCCCCCACCCTCCCGACACAGGCCGCCGGGACAAGGACATAATCAAGCCATGAGAGACTACCATGGGCCCCCGAGTGGAAAGTGTATTGCAGCTGCTTGGGATGTTTTAAGCGCCAGCAGTCCACCAATCCCAGTGTGTCCAAGAGGGCGGATAGCCACGCCTGTGCCCGGGGGAGGTCCCTAGGGGGGTGACGATCCACAGTCCCAGAAACCACCGCGTTGAAATCCCCCCCCACCACCAGAAGCCCCCCCGGAAGGCCAAGGAGGAGGCGCCCCAGGTCTGCAAAGGTGGTCGACTGCAACCCCGGTGGGACGTACACTGACACAAAAACAACCACTTTGCCCTCCATTTTCCCCACCAAGACAGTGTAACGTCCCCTGTCGTCGTGGAGCACCTCATCAATTTCTAACGGGAGCAAGTTCTTTTCCATGATACCCAAACCCCTCGAACCTGACGTGAAGCCCGAGTGGGCCACGAGGCGGTAGCCACGCCGATTCATGGCGCAAAAGGAATTACCAATAAGGTGTGTCTCCTGCAGGAAAACTACATCGGGCGAGAGTCGCTTCAGATACTGTAGGACCACATCTCGTTTGATCCTGTCCCCCAGACCATTAACGTTCCACGACAACAAAGTTAATTCCCTACCCCCCATCATACACAGAAACCCTCATTCGTCCCCCCGAGAGCACAGTAGAACCAACACAAAAAAAGGGTTGCCTTGTGATAATAACGAACAACACCCCATCCCTGCCCACCCACCCCAACAGAACTCCCCCCTCCCTGCACCCCTGCATGAGCCCAGACAGCCCCCCCAACGTGCAGTGTGCCTGTCGCCCCATAGATAGTTAAACTAACTAAACCCCCAGAGGAGGAGGGAGAACCCCCAAGAGACCCCACACAACCTCCATAGGAGGGGAACTTAAGCAATCCGACGTATGGTCAAAAGTGGCATCATGTTTGTCCCGAGCGAGGCCTAATATTAGTCCCTCAGTCTTGATCCGGCGAGCCCTCTCCCCCGGCCGCTCCCCCCCCCGCCATCCCGATCCCGATCCCGAGACAGAGTATCCAGCCAGTCCCCGGCCGCTTCGGGACGATCAAAAAAGTGTGTGCGACCATCCACCTCCACTCGCAGCTTAGCTGGGAAAAGCATGGCGTATTTGAGATTTAGGTCCCGAAGACGACGCTTGACACCAAGGAAGCTCAGTCTCTGCTTCTGAACCGCAGGGGTGAAATCAGGATAGAAATTAATGTCCATATTGTCAAGTCTAATCGGTCCCTGTAGTCTGGAGGATTGCAGGATAGCGTCTCTGTCCCGAAAATTAAAAATCCGGGCAATGAGAGGTCTCGGAGCGGCTCCGACCTTAGGCCTTCCCCCGGGAACCCTGTGGGCCCTCTCTACAGCAAAGAATTTACTCAGCCCCCGTGGCTGGAGATGGGTAATAATCAGGTCCTCCACGAAAAGGTCCGCCGCCGCCTCCTCACGTCCCTCAGGCACCCCGTGATACGGATGTTGTTCCTCCGGGCCCGACTCTCGGAGTCCTCCAGGCGGCGATCCATCAGCGCACTCGCCCGAGCAAGCCGGCGCACCTCCGTTTGTAGGGCCGCCACATCTGTCGTAAGGCCCGATGCGGTGTGTGCCAAAGAATCGACTCGGTCGTTGGTCTTGGAGAGATCGGCCCTTACCAGGCCAACATCCACGAGGACCGAGTCGATCTTCTGCGCCAGTGTATCAAAACGCCGGCCCACAGAGGCCTTCATCTCGGCGATGGCGCCCATGACATCCCGCAGAGTCAGGTCCGTGGGCAGATCGGGGGCATCAGTAGGGCCCTCAGGGGACCTGCGTGGCACCTCGGGAGATCCCTTCTGGAGGGTATAGCGATCCATGCTGTTGGACTGATGGGCTGCGCCACGCCGGGTCGATTTTACCTTTGCCCGATCACCATCTTGTTTCGTGGCCATGGTCCCAGTCTCCCGGTCGCACCAGCCACGTCGTGAAGGGCGGGCAAGCCGGTCCACGGGCTCCGGGGGGGTGCCACCCCAGATCTGCGGGGCGGATCACAGCCGGCGGGCAGGCAGGGTCCCCCGGCGAGGCCACACCAACACACAAAGCCCCGCGACCCAACCTCGCATAGACAGCAAGGAGGGTGCGAAAGCGAAAGTGAAAGTGCGGGTTACGCGAGCCACCAAGCCCAGCCCGCCGCTGTTGTTCACTTCGTCACTGGATCGCCCCACAACGCAAATCCGGGGTTCGGCTAGGAGAAGGCCGCAAACCTCAATCGGTGCTAAAGTCGGTGTCCGAGGTCCGATTTGGAAGCGGAAAACGGGCGCCACCTCAGCTCAGGCTCACCAACACAGTCCCCTCATCTGGGACAGGATATGCTCAGGATAGTCATAGGAGGTCGCGGAGGTCCTCGGGAGCCTCGCACCTACGCGGCCATCTTGATTGCGCGCTAGGCTCCTCCTCCATAATACATTTTCAATACATAAAATCATCACGAGTGTGTCAGTTAGCATGAGTCAGGATAATAAAATAAAAGAGCCCAAAACAAATTAGCAGTCACGGCCGGCATTACGGCGGGTGGGGGGTGGAAATGGGGTCATCGCGGGGGGATGTGAGGGAGGCGGGAGGGGTTTAATTAAATTAAAATGTAAAATAAAACTTGCCGTCCTGCTTCTGGATGGGTCCCGAGTCCGACTCCCGCTCCCGCCGTCCACCGGTTTCCAATTTCGAACTGCAGCCCTCGTCATCAAGGAAAGGCAGCCTCCCTCCCTCCCCTCCGCCAATCGTGATTGCTGAGGCGAAGAAGAGAGCGCCCAACCTGGGCCATTTTCTCTATGTAAACTGCTGCATGCAGCAGCCTACATAGAGAAAAAGGGAGCGTGGGCGGTCCTGCTCGAGGGCAGGGGGGAGTGGCTTTCTCACTGTTGTGCATACTGACTGTTTGGTCGGCCCCAGTGCCGGCCAAACAGTCAGTATGCACAACAGCGGGAATAATAACCATTTGATAGGCCCATTTGTGATTAAGGGGATGAGCCAAGTAGCGAATGTTGCCATGACCTAACTTGCAAGTGCTGAACCATCTCACACTGGGAAGGGAGACTAGAATGAAGAATGGGGAAGGCTTGTGATGATGCCTGATAGGAAAGCAGCAATTAAACCTAGTAATGAGGTTTAAGAAATATGCACTATTATTGTTTTTTTTGTTTTTTTCTCAAATATATTAAAAGAAAAAATAGATACATACCCCAATAATATGGGAGACAACCTAAAAGGGAAAATAGCCACACATATACATTAAGGAGAGCATCTATTTATATTCCCTCTGATGAATACAGGCCCCAGCTAGGCCCGCAAAATACAAGGGTTCGCTCTCCTGTAACAAAAGCTAGAAGGAAGTTGGCACGGAAGCTGCAAATACAAAGACAAAGTTTATTAACCCTTAAGGGTGGTCCTACAACCTACACAACACTTCTCCAGTATTGCATAGAGTAGCACAAAGAACTTGCGTACATGGTCCCCTTTTATACACAACAGAGGGGCTCATAAGTGGGTGGATACAACATAGAGCAAAAGTCATTACCATTTATGGACATTTTCGATACAGGATCAATATGTGGGCGGAGTTAACACAATCCTGAGCCCGCGAAAACATGGTCAAACAAGGACTAACTGATAACAGATGTGGTCAAGTCTGGACATGCGCCAGCCGGACAAAGGAGCTATTTATAGACTGTTACTGGGCAGATTACAAGAGCAACTAACGAAAAGATAGGACTCTTCTCGTGCAAAGCACGTGGAGACATGACAATACAAAATGGAGTCCGGACATTAGTCAACATAAGACAGGAAACATGTTTTAACTAGAAAGAAGTCATGTCTTTAGTGAATGCTTAATCACATCGCCGTTTTAGTTTTCAACAGACGACCCTTTCAGCATTTACTGAAGACATTCGGCTTATTAGGATAATCATCATATATGTCAATTTTCATCATCTCTTCCACCTCTTTGGTTAAATGTTTCTGATAGGTAACATTGGCAATAGCTTTCTTATCAGGAATACAAAATGACACACATAGAGAACAGAGTAAAGGGCCACACTGAACACAGATGCAGCAGGAAAACAGAATTGATACAATAATACAGAGACCAGTTAAAACCTTCCATCCCCATGTAGTGATCAATGCCCAAAACCATCCAGAAAAGGTCCAAGTGCCATTTTCTGTATGAATCTCAGCTGCGATTTTGTGCAATTTATTAATAGCATTGTAAACTGATGGCGTATGGTCAGGAATGAACACACAACAACTACTTCCAATAATTTTACATGCTCCACCTCTGTCAGCTAACATAACATCTAATACCATACGATTTTGTAATGCAACAATTCTAGTAATTTGTAATTCTTCCGTAAGTTTCCCAAGAGCAGCAGCGGTTTGATTCGTCACAGCCTCTACAACTCTTGTTAATCTACGAACCTTCCTACTATTTAGGGCAGCTCCAACAAAGAAAAACAATCCTAAGTTAAAATCAATATACTGCTGTAAGCTAGTATCAGTTTGATCAACATCATCAATAGATAGAGTACGTTTATACCTATTTACAGTCACATTATTCAACAACTTCAAATCTTTATGATAGGATGCAGGTGCTAGGAATACAGGAGGTAATAAGAACGCTACATAACACACTCCGGACCACCCGGCTGGTAAACGATAATAACCCTTATTCCCACATACAAAGTATGTATTATGGGAGGCCAAGAAAGTACTATTATTTAATCCATCGATATTTAACACAATAATACAGTCACTAACACCAACAGGAATATAACCCACACTCTGGACACACAGGTCCGCTTGAGCTTGTGCCACTTGAATCACAAAGTGTTCATTCCCAGCAGTATCTCTAGTGTTCGTGAAGATGTAGGGGATCGATTCATTGTCTGGTCGATATTCTTCCCACTCCCATATCGTCCCATTCGCTTGTGGATAGCCTTCTTTATCCTGATGACATTCCCTATTAAGTCTGAAAAGTAATCGTCCCACTGTAGGTTTCCGTGTGGCAAAAAGCAAAGTGTACCATGCTCTACAAGAGCCATTATGAGAGAAGGGAAGAGGTATGAACGGCGTTCCTCCTTTCTTCTGATGAGCTGGCATCATACCACATATCCAACAGTTTGTAGCATTTGTAGCAACATGGGTATGATGCAACATCTGGATGAAAGTGTTATTCAAATAAGACTGACGATGCTTCAATTCTTGATACGGAAGGGTATAAAAGTAGTGCTCCTCAGGCACTGGAGTGGTCAAAACAAGCACCTCACGGGCAGGAGTCACATCCTCAACAAACCATGTGGTTATACCAACAATAGCCACAATGATAATAAAGCTTGTCGCACAAAGAATCTTCTTCTTCTCCATCTTACAGTAAAAAGTCAATATCTTCCTGAAACTAAAAAGTTGTCAGAACTCTTCCCCTTAGGCAGCCGTTGATTTCTTCACCAGCGGGCCAAGACGGGTGTCACTACACTAATGCAGGGCTGATCCCCCCCCTTGCCTCATTGGCTCTCCGTTTCACTAACCTAAGGGCCGTTCTGACAACGTCTTTGGATACAAAAATCACTTCCTCGGTCTGAGGTGATATCTTCTTCCTCCAGGAATCGCTTGGTCCGGGAAGAGCTCCTCAGTGTCGTCCGGTTCCACAGCACGGCCTTTCTCTGCAGTCAGGATTTCTCGATGGTCAGTCAACACGGCAGGCTCCACCAATCCAGGCGGCACTTTACGACAGTGCAAAGAATGGATCCAGTTCTTCCGATTGGAAACTCGCACAGCTGTCCTCGTTGCGAGCAGGACTTGCTCAGGACCAACCCATCTCGGCTCCAGACTGTTCGTCCTTTCGAACACCTTAATCATAACCTGATCGCCAGTTCGGAGATTATGACCCTCACCTGTGGACCGATCAGGGAGCGCTTCTCGAACCTGTTGATGAATAGAAACCAAATTATCCGTTAACTGTGCCAGATAATCATTCATCATTACACAAGGTACATCATACACTGACTTCGGTTTTGGTGGACCCCAAATATTCATTGGGCGTCCGAACACGATCTCATAGGGTGTGAGACCGGTCCGAGAATGCGGTATCGATCTAATTGACAATAATGCCAGCGGTAAAGCGTCTGGCCATGTCAAAGAAGTCGAAGCTTGGATCTTAGCGATCTTAAGCTTCAAAGTGCCGTTATATTTCTCAACCAATCCCGCAGACTGAGGGTGAAACACTGCATGGAACTTCTGAGTAATGCCTAGGCCTTTAAGGACATACTTGATAACGTCTGCTATAATATGAGGTCCGTTATCACTCCACAACAATCTACAAACACCATATCGAGGGAAGAACTCCTTCAATAGCATCTTGGCTGTAGTCATTGCAGTATTGTCTTTCGTAGGGTATGCCTCAACCCATTTACTGAAGGCACAAACCACTACTAGAACATACTTCAGATTATTACAGCGCTCCAGCTGAATGTAATCCATCTGCAAAACCTCAAAAGGTGCAGTAGGTGTTGCAAATCCTCCTACTGGAGTTCGTGTACCCTTTCCTGGGTTATACCTCAGGCAAATCATGCAGGTCTGCACTACCCTCTTTGCCGTACTAGCGATCTCCGGATGCTCCCAAACTCGTGTGAGTAATTTGACAATTGCGGAAGCTCCGACATGCGCTAGTCCATGTGCCATCTGAACCATAGGCTGTACGAAGGCAGTGGGTAACTTCCATTTATCCATCTGCTTACTTCTCCAACACCCTTCATCATCTAATTCTCCATCATTGGACCACTGCTCCCGTTCCTTATCGGAAGCGGTCCTCTGTATCTCCAGCACTTCTCTCCTAGCATCGTGCCATCTTTCTGCCTGTGACTTCACAACATACATTGCAGTAGCGCCAGGCTGCATCGCAGTCTCTCGTGCCACTCGGTCTGCCAAAGCATTCCCTTCTCCAACTTTATCAACCACCTTTTTATGGGCACTACATTTAACTATAGCAATCTTCTTTGGATATGTTAATGCAGTCAAAAGGTTGTGAACTAACTCTCCATACATTATCTGTGCTCCATGTGACGTTAGAAACCCTCTCTCCTTCCAGAGTAGGCCAAAATCGTGCGCTACTCCGAAGGCATAGCGGCTGTCTGTATAAACATTCACACACAATCCTGCACTGAGCTCACATGCTCGTGTTAATGCTATCAGTTCCGCTGCTTGAGCTGATTTCTGCGGTATGCGGGCAGTCTCCACTATTGTTTGTAATGTGGTAATTGCATACGCTGCTGAAGTTGTACCATCTGGTAGCTTCAGGCATGATCCATCCACCCATAGTTCTCCATCTACATCTGTAAAGGGCGTATCCTGGAGATCAATACGACCCTTTGTCTGTTCCTCAGTCACAAGAATACAATCATGTGCTTTCCGTGCTTCAGACTGAGTTTCCGGGAACGGCAACAATGTGGCTGGATTTAACGTTGCACACCTCTTTAACGTAATATGAGGAGCCAAAAGCGTCAACTCATATCCCGTTAAACGAGCACTGGTCAAATGCTGCGTCTTCGTCTGATTAAGCAGAGCATCCACAGCATGGGGAACTAATACCAACAGTTTGTGAGATAACACAATTCCCTCGCTTTGGCGTATTGACACAGCTGTCGCCGCGACCGAGCGAAAACAACCAGGCAATGCTCGGGCAACAGGATCAAGTACAGCCGAAAAATATGCACAAGGGCGCTGCTTGTCGCCGTGCATCTGCACTAAAACTGATAATGCACATCCATCTTTCTCATGCAGATACAGTGAAAAGGGCTTCGTATAATCAGGGGTACCTAACACTGGTGCTGAACAAAGGGCTTGTCGTAATTGCTGAAAAGCAATTTCACACTCATTTGACCAGGGAAGAGGAATCGGTGTGTCTTTTGTCAAAAGTGCTAACAATGGCTTAGCTATGTGTGAAAACCCCAATATCCATTGCCTACAGAAAGAAGCAAGACCCAAAAATGCATGCACGTCCTTCTGTGTGGAAGGTACTGGCGTGTCCAAAATTGCTTGAATATGATCTGGTGTGAGTGCACACCCCTCCTTAGACAAAAGGTGACCCAAATAAGTCACCTTTGGTCTACAGAATTGCAATTTCTTCCTCGACACTTTATGATTGTGGGATGCCAAAAAGGAAAGCAAAGATAACGTACACTTCTCACACAGCTCAGGAGTGTCGGCCGCCAACAAGATGTCATCGACATATTGTATAAGGGCGACACCCTCAGGCAGAACAAAGGAATCCAATTGCCTTTTCAATGCTTGACTGTAAATACTAGGGCTCTCTGTATAACCCTGAGGGACTCTACAAAATCTATAAGACCTATTATTCAAAGTAAAGCCGAAAAGGTATCGGCTATCAGGGTGAATAGGAATCGAAAAGAAAGCATTTTTCAAATCAATAACTGAAAACATGGTCGCCGTTGGCGGGACCAAAGTGAGTAACGTCGTGATATCAGAAACCACTGGATACTGAGGTATCACTATCTTATTCACTTCCCTTAAGTCAATGATAAAATGATAAACCCTGGTATCGGTATCTTTCTTCAAAACAGGTAAAATAGGACTGTTGCAGACATTGTAGGGAACTTCCTCCACTACTCCCACCTTAATCAAATCCTGCACAATCTGTATGAGCGCCTCCTCCCCCTCCTGGGAAAGACGATACTGAGGGAGGCGTGGTAACACCGCACCCTCCTGGACACTAATGTGGACAGGCGGAATCACCATCTGTCCCACATCAGTATCCGAAGTGGCCCACAAAGTACGAGGGAGGGAAGCTAAGACAGTATCCTCTGCAACCACACACATCCGTTCTGTCATGGGGTGATTATCATTTAAGATCACACGTACTCCAGTAGGGGAGCAGCGGATCGTAGCTCTGAAGTGCTTAAGCATATCAAGACCCATAATGTTGTCGGGCGTGTTCGGAGCAAGCAAAAACGGACAGGGTGCAGAAAAATGGGCAACATGGAATGCAAGGGGTCGGGATAGAGGGCTTCGAGAGAGTGTACCATCAAACCCTACCGATGTAACCATTAAGCCAGATGGGGGAGCCCTCGGAACCAATTGTTTGGACAGCGCACTACGAGTAGCTCCTGTATCAACTAGGAACCGATCAGTAGAACCCAAAACATTTGCTGAAACATAAGGACCCTTCTGATCAACCGGTACTTCAACTGATTCCAACCCCCATCCAACGCAATCCTACGCGTGCTGTGAATCATGGTACCCAGAACGGTCGTTCCCAGACAGTTGATACTGATTTTGCCGATCAAACACATTAGGTCTATCGCGTTGCTGCACGTTAGTCTCAAATCGAGCACGATCATTAGAGTGCCCTCTAAAATTCGAAAAGCCCCCTCTACCTCTCGGTGGTCCCTGACCACGTCCCTGACGAGATGCATATAATACCGGACAATCTCTAGCCCAATGACCCGACTGTTTACAATACGCACATTGATTTCTATTAACGTCTGACCGAACTGAAGGGGGACCATAGAATCCTCCTCTACCTCTTTCGACACCCCGACGAGGCGGACCATGCACTTGTGCTAGCATCACCTTAGTTTTCAAATCTTTCGATTTCTTCTCCTCATTCCCCTTCGCTTCTTGTTCCTGACGCTCATAATACTGAGCCATAGTCAGGAGGGATGCCGGAGACGAGGTGGACCAAGAACTTTCACTCGCTTTCAATCGAGCTGCTATTCCCGGTAATAAATTTGCCACATATTTATCGACAAAAAGATGTCGACCCGTATCATCCGTAAGTGACTGACCACTGAAATCATGAAATGTCTCCTCAAAGCGTGTAAAGAAGTCTGAAACTGATTCATCAATCTTCTGTTTACATGAGGCTAACATATTCCAGTCAATCTTTTTAGGGGGGATAATTGTTGTCAACTTAGTCAAGAGAGCGGCAGGAAGATCTAAAATAAGCTGGGGTGGTTTTTGCGCGGGTTTCCTCTCCCTATCCACATCCTCAATCTCAGACCACCGAGCCTTAAAAGCGGTAACATCATCCACCTTCCGCACAGATCTCCACATATCCGGTGGTAAAATGAGCCCAAAGAACAAATCTATATCCGCTAAAGTCATAGTACAAGAATTCAAGGCCCCTTCGACCTCTTCGTAAAAGGCCACTGGATTCTTGCGGGGGTCAGGCAATGCATTCTTTAATGCCATAACATCAGCCCTATGCCAGGGAGTATAAACCCAATTATACACAAAATATCCCCTAGCATCGGGGGAAGATATATCTGAACTATTTCCTGCTCATTTAGGAGGAACATACAAAGGTGCCGCCTCTCGCATCGGTTTAGCATGCACTAGTTCACTCTTATCTGAATGGGAAGTAGACGATTGGTCGCCGCCGATATGTGAATCCGGTTGCTCCTTCTCCCCTGCCTGTAGGCGCGCTCTCTCTTTAAGTTCAACCGCCGCGTCCCGCAATGCAAACAGCCGTCGGACCGCATCGGGTACCTTAGAGGGAGAAAAAACACCGTTACGTAATTCTTTAGCATCTGATACTACCGCATCAGGCTCGAAAACATCAGAATATTTCCGAAAGGCAGTAATCACTTCATAAGAAAAGGTTGCAGCAAAATACAGCTTCTCTCTATCCTGCCAACTTTCCAAAGATTCCAACAATTCAGCAAGGGATAGCTTGCCTTTAAGCACGCGCAGAGAAATTTTCCGAAGCTCACCCATACGCTCAACTGATAACATGGACCGCGTGTCTACCTTATCCGAAACCGATCCAGAATCCTGTGATCTCGGGGCGGACGCACCAACATACGGGGGCGGAGAGCGATCTAATAAATAAAAATCATCTTCAAGATTAGTAAGGACAGGATAAAGTGGCTGGCGGACAGCATATTGACCCGAGACTTGCAACCTACGCTCTTTCTCTTGTCTCTCCGCCAGTTCTCTTTCCTCCCGACGCTTCGCTTCCTGTGCTCTCACATGATCATTTTTCCGTTGCCCTTTATCAAACAGCGCTTTCTCACGTTTCTCTCGCTCACGCACTTCCTTCACCCATAACCGTACACATTCAAACATGTCTTGGCGAGCACGCCGTTTACACATACACTGTTCCACATACTCAATCTTACGCATATCAAACGATCCATACAAAGGCCATCGTAACTCAGGATCCTTTTTGGTGTATTTCCTCCACACTGTGCTGTACATTATAGAGGAAAGACCATGCTTCACATACATATCCCTATTAGGAGTCCCCTCTGGGGGGGCTGGAGCAGATTCCTCGAGATTTAACCGGTTTCCAAAACAGCAGCACCACTTACGGAGTGCGCTAAAAGCAGGCATGCTCAAAAATAATCCAAAATATGCAGTATTATCAAAAAAATGGCACCTAAATTTTGCGCCGTTCAGATTTAAACAACTCTGGAGAAATATCTCCACATTACCTGCCTATATGTGTTGCAACGCATATATTCTCACAATAATCAATACAAAATATGACCGGTCATCACAAATCAAACTCAAATAGCCAACCCAGGCTTCAAAACTCAGAGCAAGTACCGTACAACGGTTCTTACCAATCAAGAGTGTCCAGATTCCAACTGGCAAGTTCCAAAATTCGCCCAAACCGCTGTCGCGGCAAACCGACAGAAGAGATCTCAGTCGAGGACCGGCGCCACCCAGAAGGTCAGTTCGGAAGGGAAGGAAGAAAACCTCGGGATGCCAGGGCTAAAACCGCCGCTGGCAGTGATCACATCCCCGGCCGAATTCCTCACCTTCGTCACGACCAGTCCTTCGAGCATCCGAGTCGCCGATGAGCCCGACGTGACGGGCGCCAATTGATGAATACAGGCCCCAGCTAGGCCCGCAAAATACAAGGGTTCGCTCTCCTGTAACAAAAGCTAGAAGGAATTTGGCAAGGAAGCTGTAAATACAAAGACAAAGTTTATTAACCCTTAAGGGTGGTCCTACAACCTACACAACACTTCTCCAGTATTGCATAGAGTAGCACAAAGAACTTGCGTACATGGTCCCCTTTTATACACAACAGAGGGGCTCATAAGAGGGTGGATACAACATAGAGCAAAAGTCATTACCATTTATGGACATTTTCGATACAGGATCAATATGTGGGCGGAGTTAACACATTCCTGAGCCCGCGAAAACATGGTCAAACATGGACTAAATGATAACAAATGTGGTCAAGTCTGGACATGCGCCAGCTGGACAAAGGAGCTATTTATAGACTGTTACTGGGCAGATTACAAGAGCAACTAACGAAAAGATAGGACTCTTCTCGTGCAAAGCACGTGGAGACATGACAATACAAAATGGAGTCCGGACATTAGTCAACATAAGACAGGAAACATGTTTTAACTAGAAAGAAGTCATGTCTTTAGTGAATGCTTAATCACATCGCCGTTTTAGTTTTCAACACCTCATCCCACCAGAAGTGTAATAGATGATACCATAACTAAACCACAAGTAGCTTACCAATCTCAGCTGCACCTAACAAATGGACCTAAACCTTGTCTGCAAACCTACCCCTAACTGCATCATCAAAAATTACAAACTAAGGCATCCACTAAAATATAAGCCCTTTAGTACCTGCAGCGGTTCAATCATCTAGTGAAATGCACTTCTCATTGGCGTTAAGTCATGTCTCCTCATCTCTGATGCTGCGCTAACAACACAAGCAACCCAGATTGGTTTCTCCCTGAATGGGATACTTCAGACAGGTGAATCTTGGTTCCAGTGGCACAGTGAGCATGGGACATATGTCTGGGCATTCACGTCACACTGAAGTATTCAGACTCAAACAAGGTCATAGAACCGGAGCTCAAGGAGGGAGAAAATGTAGTGTCCATTGCAGGCAGTGGGAGAGGGTGGTTTCCCTATTGATTTAATTTAAAATCAATCCCAACAGGCTAGCCTCTCTGTTGTACGCAATTTTTAAGGAAGCGAAAGATAGTGATTAACTCGCAACGTAGGCACCCTTGCACGATGGTGCATGGATGCCTTCGCTGGTGTTAGGCAGTCCATCATTCGTCAGTGCTGGAAAATGACAGGAATGCCCTGTATAATGTTAAGTACAGCGCATTCCTGCCCTTTCCCTATCAAGCAGTGCAGCGTAGCAAGGTGGCTTGCTGCGTTGCGCTTCGTGATTTGTTGATCAATGTGCCCCTTAATGAGAGTGTGTAACGCCTCTTATAACTCATACCACATCAGTATGGAATGCGTGTAATTTGCAGTGTAAGACTGCTCTACAGGCTGAGTTAAGCGAATTAATTGTGGTGGGCATACTCAGAGCCTATGGAATAATGTCAGCCTTCACGAAATTAAAAAAGCAAATTATTCACACAGAAAACCAAAATATGTGTAAACTATGCATCTAAAGTGAAATTATGCATCAGATTCTAAGGCTTTATTTCTAGTATTTTTACCATTTAACATACATTGATACAAATTCCAATGTTGTAGAAGATGCAGTGGATTAAGAAACTTAACTACGAGTTCAGTAAGTAATAATCAAATTGTTATTTACCAACAAAAGAGTGGGTATTTTGTACATGGATGCCCCAGAACACTATTTGACGCGCTTACATTTTTTTGGGCAATTTTTATATAGAGCAAAATCGACCGAAAGGTATTAGAGTACTTTATTTGAGCACCACTTACATTACATAAGGAAGGTTTTTTTTCAAGCACAGGGAGATTAAGTGATTTACCCAGAATCATTGGATCTGATGCTGAGACTCGAGCCAGGATCTCCAGTTCCAACGTTAGTCACTCTGGCCATATGCCAGATCCTCCCCATTAAAGGAGCTAGTGTAAAACAAATGTTGAATTAAAGAGTAAATAAAAACACCAAAGCACAAGTGTACTATTAGGATTGCCTTGTTTTTTGTTTTAAACTGGGTTTTCAATATTGGGTGTACCAAGTGTTCACATTATTGGGCCTCTAGAAGCACCTCCTGCCATTAGAAAAAAGCCCTGGCAATCCGTACAAAAATGTAATTATTATTAATGTGTCTCAATTGGAGCACTCGGGCGCTGAATACATCTGAGAGCTGTGCCATGTTTTGATGTTATTCTAAAATCTGAGAGCTGTTGAAAAAAGTACTGTATTTACAACAGTGGCAGTGAAATGCTCCTTATTTCAGGACAATGTATGTAATGCAAACATGACTGTCTGTCGATTTAAAACAAAACAAATTCATGACAAGGAAGAACGCGCTTTTCGCACCTTTTCTGAATGGCATTAAAGTATTTCATGTTTTGTTCCATCCTGAAGACGATAAAAGAAAGGCCTTCCTTCCAGACATCAAGAAGATGTAATACTATCTGCCTTGAACGGAAACTCAAGGCAGGACTTCCGAACTGCAGGTTAAATTGCAAATGCACGTCTGTGCATAACAAAAGGTTTCATTAGCATCACAAGAGACCCCTGCAGCTGAAAACCCCTGAAGTCTCCTACCTTCCCAGACTGGGGGATGGGGTTGCGCCTAACAACACACCTTCCTACAAAGAAGCGGCATGGGATAGCTCTGATATGCGGCCCTGATTTGCAGCAGGTTTGGGGCTGAGGCCGAGGCATGCAAACAAAGGCAGCCTATGAACAGAAACTCCATCTCCAAATAATTTTACAAGTGCAACAATCAAGCAGCATTTTTCAGTTTAAAGAGCAGAACTAACTTTGAAGTGCACTTATAGCTGCACCTCTGCCATTACTTTGTGCAGTAGGAAAGGGCCTCATATCTCGAGCCCTTCACAAAGTGAAAACCTTGAGTTGTGTTTTCCCGAGTTGTTCATTTAATTGAGATGGAGAGATGTGGGAAAAGTGCACTTTTTTTTATTTGTAATTAAATAGCTGCACCTCTGCCATGACTTTGTGCAGTAGGAAAGGGCCTCATATCTCGAGCCCTTCACAAAGTGAACGCTTTGAGTTGCGTTTTCTCGAGTTGTTCATTTAATTGAGATGGAGATGTTGGAAAGGAGAAAGTGACTAGGAAATAAAACATATAAGGGGGGACCACGGAGAGACATGACATAAGAGAACACGGAGTGTTTGGGGATTGCTTTATGAAGAGGGATAAAAAGTTGAAAGTGTGCGAAACTGTGTAAGATCAGAGAAATATGTGTAAGGCTTTAGTGCAATTTTAGAGAAGGAAGAGAAATACAGGAATTGCGTGAGAAATATGTAGGGAAGTTCAGATAGATTTGGGGTGATGTGAAATGGGTAAGAGGCACCTTACATCCAACATTTCTAAGCACCCCTGCAGGCCACCTTCCTTGTGATTGTAGCCGATCATAATGGGTTGCAATGTGCGACCTAGCTCATGCATATTAGTAAGGTAGGTCAAATTGTGACCCACTACGATTCTGTATGATGTGAACTGACGTATTAGTACATTAGTTGGCTCATAAAATACAAATGCATTCGGTGAAAGTTAATGTGCAAATTGCAGTAATCAAGTGGGGGAAAAAGAAGCTTAGGTCCATTCGGCTTCCTAAAGTTATTTATAAATCACAAGGGGGGAGAATGGACCACTTGTCCTGTGTTACCATGGTCTTGTTGGTTGTATCCTTCATAAAAAGACCCTCATAACATCTACACAGGTCGAGGGCGGTATATTTTCATTCTCCGCCATTTGTGTACTGTTTCAGCAACATCATTGGGTCATTTTGACGTAAAAATGCTGACCTCCACCCGGAGGAAGACCTACTGGTACTGACAGTAGTGGTCAGAGATATCGTGAATTAGTGCTCGTGGTGAAGTGAAGAAATTTAAAGTTAAAATCCCTATGTCACTTGTAACCTCAATAATTTATTCCGGAAGCAGTGAATGGGAGTTTAAAAGAAAGGTAATGTGCGTATTGAATGAGTTACTGTTCATTCGCACTTCTTAGTGGTCAACATGTTTCAGCCCTCTGTGCATTCTCGGGGCTTTCGTCAGGACCGAACTTAATTGTGTAGGACCAATGAGGTTCTATATGAAGTGGTGTAATTCACCACTGGAATTAGTAAGTCAGATCAATTGTATCTGTACCTAAAAGGAAAGAAAATAGGGTGGTGCAAAGGGTTAAGAAAACATAAACATTGTGATGTTTTTCAAACAGGAAATGTTGAAACAGTATTTACAAGGAACATACGCAGTGGCAGTTCAATATACGCAACATTGTGCATTGATTTTCACACATTGTGTGGACATGGTAAGGGCAAGAGGATTAAGTTAATTGTACACTGTAGTAAAAGTAACACTGCGTCGCAATGAGTATATAATCTATTTTATCATCATTATTTGAGTGTGACATCGTGAAGTGCGCGTCTTACAACTCACTCATATGTTGCGTGAATACAAGGTGTAATTTAGAATATTGTATTTGCGCGCTTTTTTGTTTCACTTGTAGTGTCAAGCGATATAAGTTAAGCGGTATCGGTTTTAATATCAGTGTCTTTGGTAGCTCGAAACATTTGTATCGACATTGGGCCCAGATCTTATCAGCATATGGGTAATATTTACCTTATGAGCGTTTACTTGCCACGCTTCATGGAGTTGCCGGCGGGCTTTATGGTCGATTCTGTGGAGAGGAAAAGTTCGATAATACCTTACTTGAGACTGGAGATGTGGTAGGGAAGTCTATTTTGTTCCATGATCTCACCAGTTGTAATCACCGTGATGCGCTTGTGCTGCCTCTCGCTACGGTGCTCCGAGTGACGCGGGGGCCGTTCTCGGTACGTTTTCATTCCCGGTCACGGTCAGAAAGGGAGAAAGGACTGAGATGTTCATTTGGTTGGCAGAGGTTGGCATGTTTGTGGTTAGAGGAAAGACTCATGTTAATAGAGCAAATTATTAGAATCCATGATGCCAAGTTACTGATAATTCTATTGTTGAATATCTCACATTAAATGCGTATTAATGGCTATTGTTCAAAGAAATGTTTACAAATATATTGTGGTTAATTGTCAGTAGTTGAAGGCCTGATGGTCCTTATTGAGTAATATGAAGAGAGGATATCTGTACATGTGTGGTGAAGGTTAGATGTCGATAGTTTTACCCTTTATCTTATTTGGTGTAATGATGTCTAATCGACAAATTGGTGAATTACAAATTGGTTCTCATGCAGTTGTAAATTGAATCATTAATAGGAAAGATAGTTCTGTTACTAAATACTTAGATAAATATAGAGGGACATTCTCTGTAGTGTTCTCGTTCATTTATCCTGTGTCCATGTTAAGACAATGGATTGATATTTTATGAAAGGGTATGCCAAGGTATATTATCGTTCATCCCCTCTCCGTCTGTGTGGAGGCGATAAATCCAACGTTGTTCTTTTTCAAAAAGAATCTTCTCAGCATTGTGTGATTTTGTTAATAGTGTCTCGAGGACTACCCATTTGAGGTCGTCAGGATCATGGTTCTGTTCGATGTAATGTTTACTCATCTTGGTTGTGATTCGTTTGCAGGTGATGTTGCTCCTGTGTTCACACATTCGAATCTTTACTTTGCGGAACGTCATCCCTATATATTTCAAGCCACAGGGACACACAATCATGTAAATCACATGTGTAGTGTTGCAGTTTGTATGGTGGCGCAAGGTCCACGTGAGATCAGATGAAAGTTGTAATGTTTTTGTGGGTTTCGTAAGTTTGCAGACTGAACAGGAGCCACATGGGTAGTGTCCTACCACTGGGTTAAGGTTCCAGAAAGTTGTTAGAGTTCCATCATTAGTGGTGGCTGTAGGTCTTGTGTGTACAAGGAAATCCTTGATGTTCCGTGTTCGTCTATTGGCAAAGCGTGGTTTGGGCCAGTGAAGATTGTTAGACGTCAGGATTCTCCAGTTTTTGTTAATTATTTTCTTCACAGCATTTGTAGATGTGCAATACGTAGTGACACATGTCAGTAAGTCTGTTGGTTCTTCTCGTTCGGTTGGTTCGAGTAGACTTTCTCTGGGCTGGTTCCTTGCTCTCTTTTGGCATTTTCTGATGATTTTGGTTGGGTAATTCCTAAGTTGGAGTTTCTGTTCTAGTGCTGCTGCTTGTATTTTATAGTCCGTCAGCTTGCTACAGTTCCGTTTCAATCGTAAAAACTGGCTGTAGGGTAGGTTTTCCCTCAGTGGTCGAGGGTGGAAGCTGTTGTACGATAAGATGCTATTCCTCGCTGTCGGTTTGTAAAAAGTTTTTGTTTGCAAGGTGTTCCTTTCAGAGAAGATTGTGACATCAAGGAAATCTATCTTCTTATTACTTGATGAGTGTGTGAACTTGAGACACTCATCCCTCGTGTTGAGGTATATTGACGATGTTTTACTAATTTGGGAAGACACACAAGAAACGCTAGTTGAGTTCATGAACTGGATCAACACGAGGGCTCCTGTTCAGTCTGCAAACTTACGAAACCCACAAAAACATTACAACTTTCATCTGATCTCACGTGGACCTTGTGCCACCATACAAACTGCAACACTACACATGTGATTTACATGATTGTGTGTCCCTGTGGCTTGAAATATATAGGGATGACGTGCCGCAAAGTAAAGATTCGAATGTGTGAACACAGGAGCAACATCACCTGCAAACGAATCACAACCAAGATGAGTAAACATTACATCGAACAGAACCATGATCCTGACGACCTCAAATGGGTAGTCCTCGAGACACTATTAACAAAATCACACAATGCTGAGAAGATTCTTTTTGAAAAAGAACAACGTTGGATTTATCGCCTCCACACAGACGGAGAGGGGATGAACGATAATATACCTTGGCATACCCTTTCATAAAATATCAATCCATTGTCTTAACATGGACACAGGATAAATGAACGAGAACACTACAGAGAATGTCCCTCTATATTTATCTAAGTATTTAGTAACAGAACTATCTTTCCTATTAATGATTCAATTTACAACTGCACGAGAACCAATTTGTAATTCACCAATTTGTCGATTAGACATCATTACACCAAATAAGATAAAGGGTAAAACTATCGACATCTAACCTTCACCACACATGTACAGATATCCTCTCTTCATATTACTCAATAAGGACCATCAGGCCTTCAACTACTGACAATTAACCACAATATATTTGTAAACATTTCTGCGAACAATAGCCATTAATACGCATTTAATGTGAGATATTCAACAATAGAATTATCAGTAACTTGGCATCATGGATTCTAATAATTTGCTCTATTAAGATGAGTCTTTCCTCTAACCACAAACATGCCAACCTCTGCCAACCAAATGAACATCTCAGTCCTTTCTCCCTTTCTGACCGTGACCGGAAATGAAAACGTACCGAGAACGGCCCCCGCGTCACTCGGAGCACCGTAGCGAGAGGCAGCACAAGCGCATCACGGTGATTACAACTGGTGAGATCATGGAACAAAATAGACTTCCCTACCACATCTCCAGTCTCAAGTAAGGTATTATCGAACTTTTCCTCTCCACAGAATCGACCATAAAGCCCGCCGGCAACTCCATGAAGCGTGGCAAGTAAACGCTCATAAGGTAAATATTACCCGTATGCTGATAAGATCTGGGCCCAATGTCGATACAAATGTTTCGAGCTACCAAAGACACTGATATTAAAACCGATACCGCTTAACTTATATCGCTTGACACTACAAGTGAAACAAAAAAGCGCGCGAATACAATATTCTAAATTACACCATGTATTCACGCAACATATGAGTGAGTTGTAAGACGCGCACTACACGATGTCACACTCAAATAATGATGATAAAATAGATTATATACTCATTGCGACGCAGTGTTACTGTTACTACAGTGTACAATTAACTTAATCCTCTTGCCCTTACCATGTCCACACAATGTGTGAAAATCAATGCACAATGTTGCGTATATTGAACTGCCACTGCGTATGTTCCTTGTAAATACTGTTTCAACATTTCCTGTTTGAAAAACATCACAATGTTTATGTTTTCTTAACCCTTTGCACCACCCTATTTTCTTTCCTTTTAGGTACAGATACAATTGATCTGACCTACTAATTCCAGTGGTGAATTACACCACTTCATATAGAACCTCATTGGTCCTACACAATTAAGTTCGGTCCTGACGAAAGCCCCGAGAATGCACAGAGGGCTGAAACATGTTGACCACTAAGAAGTGCGAATGAACAGTAACTCATTCAATACGCACATTACCTTTCTTTTAAACTCCCATTCACTGCCTCCGGAATAAATTATTGAGGTTACAAGTGACATAGGGATTTTAACTTTAAATTTCTTCACTTCACCACGAGCACTAATTCACGATATCTCTGACCACTACTGTCAGTACCAGTAGGTCTTCCTCCGGTTGGAGGTCAGCATTTTTACGACCAAATGACCCAATGATGTTGCTGAAACAGTACACAAATGGCGGAGAATGAAAATATACCGCCCTCGACCTGTGTAGATGTTATGAGGGTCTTTTTATGAAGGATACAACCAACAAGACCATGGTAACACAGGACAAGTGGTCCATTCTCCCCCCTTGTGATTTATAAATGTGCAAATTGCAACACCTTTTACCAAAAGCATTCTTCGTACATGAAGCCAAGGCCCAGATTTACTAAATTGTCATGCAGCGTAGTGCAGCAGCTGCAAATGCTACGCTGCGTGAGAAGGAGAGAGCAGGAAAGCGCCATATTTACAGAAATATGACACTCTCCTTCCCTTTCCCTAGCCGGCGCAGAAATGTGCTGCCGTGTGCCATGCACACATCTTTGCACCATAGTACAAGGGTGTCTCCGTGAGTCTAGCTTAGGTTTTGTACTGGAAGGATGCCCTTCCAGTACAAAATACTATGCTTACACTAACTTTAAAACTTTTCCCACCTTGTATGTTTGCTGTACAGTGCAGCACACATGCAAAGTAGGAAAAGAAAGAAGAAATAAAAGCATTTGAATTAATCTCAGCCACTGGTAATTACCAGGGCCACTTACCAGTCTATTAATTTCTTTTACACTATGCCACCTGACTTTGGACCCAGCCTTATGCAAATCAGTCTTGACCCTGCTCCAATGGGAACAGTCCATCCCAAACTGCTAGGCCAGACCCTCCATGTCCCGGAACACAAGCAACCCAGGAGCGGTTTCGCTCTATTAAGGGCTCATTAGACAGGTATAGCTTGGTTCCAGTGACAGTCTGAATGGGACACACAACTTTGTATAATGTAACGGATGCTCATGTAAAGTGCTCCAATACCCTCAGAGCAGAGAGCACTGAAAAGCCTGTAGGAAGGGATATGTAGGAACTGTTGATATATCAGAAAAGGCTTTGGGACACCACCTGCAGTGATTTCAAAAGACATTGCTATAGAAAAATGCCTGAAGTGCTGTCAAATAGGTTTCATTCAAAAGAGCGCACAGGACACCATCTCTCAATTTACCTCAGGGTGAATCTAGAGGCTCATTTGTGCAAAGCACCCAAATTGAATTAAGTCTTACCACTGGAGGTGGAGGGAGTTAATAACTTAGACTCAGTATGAAACAGTAAACAGCACTCAATAACATCAATATCCAGCCTGTACTTTATCAGGCCAGGCGGCAATACCAAATACTTTCATACATGGGTTAAAGTCACTGCTGCTGTACATGGAAAGCATATTGCAAATCAGTAAGGAGTTCCAATATTCTATTTAGCCGAATAAGGCTAAAATAAACAAGCATTTGCAATACAATAGGTCTCGCATTTACGCAAGTATAAGCTATTGGCATTGTAGATGACAATGCTGTGAGAAAGTGGCTCTGTATATACTGTTCCTAAATAGGTACAGTGTGTACAGAGTCCACAGTCCCCAGAGGTTTGGCAGAGGTTAAAGTTAGATATAACCTTACTCTCTAAGGTGGTAGCTTGGTCGAGCAGTAAGGCAGTATCAGAGGACAGTGTAAAGCATTTGTTGTACACACTCAGTCAGCAATGATCTCACACACTCAAGAACTGAACTCTAGGCCAATGGTTTGTATAAAAAATATATGGTTGTTTTATTTTAGAACCAACAATAGGTACCAAAATATACTTTCTCAGAATGAGAGGCTTTAGTTATGTGCAATTGACTTTTGTAGGTAATAGTTACAAGTTGTTGCAATAGGCAACACAATTTCAAACACAATAATACATTGAGCTCAATGCGAATTTTAAGTTATTTGCAATAGATTACTTTCAGGATTACTTTTCTAATTCCAGGACTGGATCCTAGATTCAGTCCTGGGACAGTTCTTGGAAACAAGTGAGTAAATTCGTTTTAGTTACTGTTGTGATTTTTAGGCAATATTTTGCTTTTTAAAAGTTGACACTTAGAAGAAATTTCATAGAAAAACAGTCATTGATTCCCTATGGGAGAAAATTCAAGTTACGGGTAAAGTATGTTCTCGTTACTTTTGTAATCCAGGATTGGGCTTCTAGTCTCAGTACTGTGACCTCTATCTAAAACAGGTAAGTAATTACGTTTTCACAGTTTGTATGATTTTTCAAGAATATTTGTAGTTTGCAAAAATCGACACTTAGAAGAAATGTCACAGGAAAAAAGTCAATGGTTTCCTATGGAAGAAAATTGGGTTAGTGGTAAGTACGGTTGTGAGTACTTTTCAGGGTCAGTGCTGGGCATCAAGATCCAGCACTGGGATCTCTCCTAATAGCAGGTGAGTATTTCCATTTTTGTTACTCGGGTGATTTTAGGTGAATATTTAAGTTTTAGAAACTCCACACTTAGAAGAAATTTCAGAAGAAACCAGTCAATGTTACCCTATGGAAGAAAATTGGGTTATCGGCTTTTGGGTAAGTACTCGACTGGCAGAGTTAAGGTTCTGGGCACAGACTCAGGGGTCTCCCAGGGTCAGATTGGTACAGTTGTTACGCCCTCAGCGGCACTGGGGCGGCCGGGTGCAGAGTGAGTTAGGCCCAATGTTATCCTACAGGAGGCAGGGGGGCCTTGGTTGGTGGCTGCTGACTAGCAGGCCACGCGGCTGTGGGAGATGGGCTCCAGTCACTTGCTCAGGGCAAATAGAGAAATAGGTAGGAGTAGAGGTTACACTGCCAGGGCCACTCGGGCGGCTGGGTGCAGGGTGCTTTTGAGCCTTCGGGCGCTCAATGGATTTCAATGGGAAAGCTCCAGGATGAACAAAGGCTGCAAGCTCAGGAACGGAGATTCTTCAGGTGCCACCACCACTTCGAGAGGTAAGTTAGGTAGTTGGGAGGATAGGTAGGTACCCAGGAGTTGGGCACAGGGGGCCGCAGGGCGCCGGGTGCAGGGGTGCCCTTTGGTGTCGGGAAATCTTACCCTCTGTTGATCGTGGTTGAGGGGGGTCCCTGGTTCTGAGGCTGCAGGCGTCGTCAGGAGCGTCAAGGTGAGTCCTTGGGCCAGATTTGGGGTCACAGTCGCTGGGGGGACGTCCTCAGGGTCTTTGTTCACTCCGGCACAGGCCAGGCTTGGCGGGTGCAGAGTGTGCAGGGTTCGCGGTTCCGGGCTGGTGCCAGGGGTTAGAAACTTGCTTTGAGCAGAGCCACTGCTCATGGGAGTCCCAGATACTCAGAGTCACAAGATAGCCAGGTCCTCCGGGGTTTGTGAGGTTGCTGGCCACAAGAGGTGCCGGGATTTAGCAGGTTATTTTGAAGAACAAAGGTCCTTGGCATAGGGGGAAATAGTATAAATATTTCAACATAGACTACAATGAGCACTATGGAAGGTCTTCCAATGTCCAGCCGGACAGAGGAATATTTATTCAATTAAGATAACAGGATGGACAAAATACAAGGCACAACAGAGATGGCAAACGGCACAGTCCTGTACCGAGCGTTGAAGAGAAGGTATAGGGAGTATGGACACAAGAAGGAAACAGCAGGCAAAAAATGGTTGAAGGAAGAGCAAAAGGCGGCTTACATTTACATAGTGATACTACGTAAGCTCAAACCAACAAACAACGCACTCATTTTATCACAATGGTTAAATTGTGGTGTTTGCTACAAAGGTCGACGTTTCGATCCCTAGCTCTCAATACTATGGGATCATCATCAGGACTAGAAAATGAACTGTTGCCTGATAAATAGTGTCAAGGAGCCTGGGAAGCAGCTCGGAGGGTGCCTGGAACAGCTCGGTGGGTGCCAGGAGCAGCTCATTGGTTGCCAGGAGCTCGTGGGCAAGGCGCGAACAACCCTCGAGGGGGTCTGGAGGCTCGAGCGTGGTCCACAGGTGGTCGTTTTAGAGACAGTGGACGATGAAGGCGTTTGCTAGGATGGAACAAGCATTGAGGAGGGCTGGAGCTTGTGGATACAAGAAGGGGCGCAAGAGGCCGGAACGGATGTTCATGGGCCTGAGTTAGAGAGTATGTGCAGCGGATGGGGCTGCAAGAAAGCGCGGGACCGGAGCTCTCGTTGAGTAGCTGGCGGCCGGAGGAAGCAAGAATCTGCCTTTCCGTACGGCGTGATGGATTTAGCAGGAGCAGGTTCGAGGGTCGACAGGCCGGTAGGGCTGGGGCCAAAGCAGTTGGTGTCTTCCTCTTCTTAGCAGCTGCACGGCAGGTCTTCTTTCTTCTTGCTCTTCTTTGCTTTTTCGAAATCTGGAATCTGCAGAAGGAAGGTTCAGGGTGCCTCTAAATACTAGATTTAGGGGCGTTACAGGTAGGTAAAGGGCAGGGACCAATGGGTCCCTGCCCTGGGGTGGGTACACCCCCTATCCTGCCACTCTCCTGTGGGAGGGGGGCAGTAGCCTAGTCCTGATTGGGCAGGGCCTCCCATCTTCAAGATGGCGAGAGCCCAGAGATGTGCTTCACTTCGTCTCCCCCACCTGAGGGGTGGGGTTGGCAGGCTGGCACATCCCCTGTCCTTATTTGGGGTTTCCAGCCAGTCTTCCCACCAGAGTGGGGGTTAGAACCGGTGGGGGCCAGTTTGCTGGGTACAGCAAGTGGCCTGGAGAAGCTCTCAGAGGTGGCATGCCTTTGAAGCTTCCCCCTGTCCATCCTGGGGGAGTAGACCTAGCACCTCACCCAGGATGTGCATTGTTGCAGGGCCAGGAGAGCAGGGGCTCTCCACCCAGGGGTCCAGCAACATGTCTGCTGTGTGTCAGCCTAGGCAGCCTCCCAGACCAGACGTGGATTGTAGGTTAGGTTTCATGGGGCATCTCTAAGATGCCCTCTGTAGTGCTTTGTACATTAAATCCCACACTGGCATCAGTGTGGGTTTAATGTGCTAAGTTTGATACCAAACTTCTCAGTCTTCAGTGTTGCCATTATGGTGCTGTGTAGTTCGTGTTTGGCGAGCTCTCAGCACCATGTACTCTTAAATGGCAGCACTGCACTTACAGTGCCCAGGAATGGACCTGGGTACCATAGGGGCACAGGGCTCATGCTCCTGTGCCCACACCACCGGCATAGGGCACCCAGCTAGAGGGGTGGCTGATGTATGCCAGGGCAGTGTAGGTTGTAGGCACGGTAGTGTGCCATGTCGACTCTGTTTTGCCTTGTACCCAGACACTCTGCCTGTGAAGGCAGTGTGGTTGTGTTAGGGTACAGGGCCTCTCAGGGTGGCACAATAAGTGCTGCAGCCCTCAGAGGCCTTCCCTGGTCACAAGGCCCTGGGTCACTAGGGTACCATTTACCAGGGGCTGACATGTGGCCAGGGTTTCCCAATTTGGGATTTTAGGTTTTAGGGACGGAACATAGGCCCTCGGCACCTGATTGGCAGGAGTCCAGGGCACACTCAGGCAAAGTACATTCAGCAAAAAGTGGGGGCATACCATGCAAGAAAGATGGCACTTTCTCACAAATGCCTTTTATTTACATTTTATAAAACAAAACAAATAAAATGTATTGTGATTTACAATGCCAATAGCTAAAACTCACGTAAAAGCGAGACCTATTGCATTGAAAATGCTTGTTCATAGAAAGAAGCCTGCAAATCTTGTAAACAGAAAGCATTAGAGTGCGTCTCAAACAAAAAGTGAAACTTAAATGTCAAGACTCGTAACGTGTTAAAAAGCGCCCAGCGAAATCACTTGCTAGTTAATGTTCAGCACGAAAACAACAGCATTGCCTCTGCGAGCGAAGCTGTCTTCTAATTTTGTTCTTAACGGCATTAAAATGAATATGGGACAAGAAAAGAGCTATAACCCGGAAGACAGTACCTTGGAATTTGTTTCAGGAGTACCAGACGATATCACAGGTAAATGAGAGGGGAGGAGAGGACGGGTTTTAGAGTATGCTACCTTATAAAAAACAAGCACGTGCGCCTCGCGCTCAAAGTAAAAAAAACAAAAAATGTTTGACGAGAGGCAGCAGGAGGAGGGGAGAGAGGAGGGGGCCTGCACCTGGTTCCCTTGCGGGAGCGAGCAGGAACCATCTGTTAATTACAAACAGATGGTTTGAAAGCTCGCTCCTGCAAGGGAATCGCCAAACGTGCACGCGTTGCCATTCAAAGCAATGCAATGCGTGCACGTTTTTGACTTCAAAACTGAATCGATTTCTAAAGGTCTCTTTCCTATGCAGAGCATGCGCGCTGCGTAGGTGAGACCTAAAAATTCCTTTGAAGGTCATTCAAATTCTGAGGTGATTTACAAATCCTTTTAACATTCAGCAGAGAAGACTTTATGGCTTATAATACATGATCACACCATCACTCATCTCACAAGCCACAAAAATTCTCGTTATCTTGCTCTTTCAAATAAAAGATAATCTGCTTGCAAACATGAAGTGTTACAAAAAAATCTGTAGTGTGGAATTTAGCACACCATAAAGAGGTTAGTAACTTGCAGCAAAAAGGTATTAGATCCAATTGTTTGTATTTAAATTGCTTTATATAGTTCTTACTACCACTGACACGATAGTGAATTATATTGTGCAGGTAGCACACTAAGTCACTACTCAAACTGAAATTATGAAAATGTCATACATAACAATCTGAAACCTTGGCAGCTATGGTATACGATTATGGGCATGTTCAAAACTGCATATACATAGTGTGTGATAATGATGTTCAAGTCCCCACAGAGATAGTGTGAGATTATAGGTATGATGAAGGTAATGATGATCAAGTTCCTACAAAGACAGTGCATGAAGACGACGTTCAAGTTTCCACACAGATAGTGTGTGTAGATAATGATGTTCAAGTCCCCATAGAGATAGAGTAATTACAGGAAAGTTCAAAACCTCAAAGTGATTGTGTGTGAAGGTAATCATGTTCAAGTCACCACAGAGATAGTGATTGATAATAATGTTCAAGTCTCCTCAAAGAGTATGTGACTGTAATGCTGTTTTAGTATCAGAGAGATACTGTGGTCCTGATTCACAAAGGTAAACTAGTTTACTATTTTTCAAAATTCCCATGAAATTTTACGAGTTGTATCTTTATGACTGAGGAATTTCTGCACTCAGGGCAGAGACTCCACACATAAAAAGGTAGGGAGTCTTAAAAATACTGCTCGTAAAATTGCTTTGTGAATTGCAAGATGTCATAAACTTACACAAATGTTTAAGTTTACCTTTGTGAATCAGGCCCTGTGTGATTATGGGAATGTTCAAGACCTTCCACAGATTGTGTGTAAAGTTAATCATCTTCAAGTCCTCACAAAGATAGTGTGTGAATATAATAGTCAAATCTCCCCACAGATAGTGTGTGGTTAGTAATATGTTTGAGGCCCCACAGAGACAGCATGTGGTTTTTGGGATGTTCAAACCGCCACAAAGGTAGTTTGTGTTTATTATGATGTTCAACTACCCCCAGATATAGCGTGCAACATTAGTAGTCTCCAAGTCCAGTGATAGTGTTTAAATAATCTTCATGTCTTTAGATTAGATAGCATGTAAAGGTATGATTGTTCACATTCAAACAGGGATTATAGGCATGTTCAACCCTGCACATCCATAGTGTGTTATTATAGTGATGTTCAACTTTCAAAAAGATTGCGTGTGAAGTAAATGATGTTTCTGATTTCCACACAGATAGTGCATGATTATAGACCTGTTCAAGAACTCACACAGATTGTGTGTGAAATTAATCTTATTCAAGACCTCACAAAGATAGCGTTTGAATATAATCTTCAAATCTCCCCATAAAAATTGTGTGATTATTAACATGTTCAAGTCCCCACCAAGATAGTGTGTGGTTACAGGGATGCTCAAGTCCCCGCAGTGATAGTATGTGGTTACTGGGATGTTCAAGCTGCCACAAAGATAGTGTGTGTATTAGGATGTTCAAGTCCCCACAAAGATAGTGTGCAAAGATAATAGTGCTCAAGGGCCTGATTTAGATTTTGGCAGAAGAGTTACTCTGTCACAACAATGACAGATATCCAGTTAGCCGAAATATAAATCCATTGGATATTATGAGATTTATATTTCGGCAGATGGGATGTCCGTCATTGTTGTGACGGAGTAACCCGTCTGCCAAAATCTAAATCAGACCTTAAGTCCCTACAATGGTAGTGTTTAAATATAATCTTTAAGTCCCCACACAGATAGTGTGTGACGGTAACGATGTTCATATTTAAACAGGGATAGTATATGATTATAGGCATGTTCAAATCTGCATATACATAGTGTGTGATTATAAGGATGTTCAAGTTTTCCAAAGATTGTGTGTGTTTATAGGTATGATCAAGACCTCACAGAGATGGTATGAGAAGGTAATGATGATCAAGTTCCCACAGAGATAGAGCATGAAAATGATGTTCAAGTCTCCACAAAAATAGTGTGTGTAGATAAGGATGTTTAGGTCCCCAAAGAAATTAAGCGATTACAGGAAAGTTCAAGACCTCACAGCGATTGTGTGTGAAAGTAATCATGTTCAAGTCGTCACAAAGATAGTGGTGTATGATCATGTTCAAGTCTCCACAAAGCTAGTGTGTGTCTAAAATGCTGTTCTAGTGTCACAGAGATAATGTGGTCCCGATTCACAAAGGTAAAGTCTACAATTTGTTGCAATTCACAAAGGCATATTATAAGTAGTATCTTTATGACTGCAGAGCCTCTATACTCGTGGCTGAGACTCTGCACATAAAAATATAGGGAGTCGTAAAGATACTACTTGCAAAATTGCTTTGTGACTGGCAAAATGTCATAAACGTACACAAATGTTTAAGTTTATCTTTGTGAATCAGGCCCTGTGTGATTATGGGAATGTTCAAGACCTTCCACAGATTGTGTGTGAAGTTAATCATATTCAAGTCCCCACAAAGATAGTGAGTGAATATAATGGTCAAATCTCCCCCACAGATAGTGTGTGGTTAGTGGTATGTTCAAGTCCCCACAGAGATAGTATGTGGTTACTGGGATGTTCAAGCAGCAACAAAGATAGTGTGTGTTTACTATTGTTCACATTCAAACAGGTATTATAGGCATGTTCAACCTTGCCCTACATAGTGTGTGATTATAGGAATGTTCAAGTCTTAAAAATATTGTGTGTGAAGTAAATGATGTTCAGGTCCTCACAGAGATAGTGAGTGATTATAGGACTGTTTAAGATCTCACAGAGATTGTGTGTGAAGGTAATCATGTTCAAGTTACAACAACGATTGTGTGTGAAGATTATGATATTTAAGTGCCCACACAAATAGTGTGTGGTTATAGGACTGTTCAAGAAGTCACACAGATTGTGTGTGAAATTAACCTCAAACAAGTCCCCACAAAGATAGTGCGTGAATAAAATGCTCAAATCTTTCCATAAATAATGTGTGGTTACTAACATGTTCAAGTCCTCACAGAGATAGTGTGTAGTTATAGGGATGTTCAGCCACTCTTGAGAAGTATTCCTTGGCTGGCTGCAAATCCACAAACTCACCTGTTGTGGATGATCACAGTTCAGTGGGCAGTCGAAGACTCTTTTTACTCGAGTTACATGCTTAAAGAGTCCAGAAGGCATATCATGCTGAAGGGAGCAGTGCACCTGTTTTGAATTAACCCAGAATGTCTATGTGGACATGTAATAACTTGAGAAGTACAAGTTAGTGAATAAGCTGGAAATAGCACAGCTAAGAAACAGGGGTGTTGTGTCGCTACAGCGGGGGCTGTAGTTCTTTGTGCTTCTATTCTGTCTGCACATGGCAGACAAAATGTCGTCATTAATGCAATAAAGGAATACAATAGAAAAGCAAACAGGAGAAAGGAAGAACAAAAGGTAGGTAAATTGAAAAAGGAAAGAAATAAGGAATATTTAAAGGAAGGAAGGGTGAAAGGAAGGAATATGGATGTATGAGTAGGTGGATGAATGAATGGGTGGAGGGATGAGTGGGTGAACAGATGCATGGAATGAATGGATAGGTGGATGGACAGATGAAAGGATGGCAGAGTAAAAAACTGGATGGATGAGAGAGTGAATGAATAGGTGGTTGAACATGTGAAAGGATAGCATAGGTAAGACATGTAAGGATGGCAGAGTAAAGCAATGGATAGATAGGTGAATGGACAGGTAAAAGGACGGCAGTGAAAAGGGATTCGTTGGATGTATGAGTGATTGAATGAATGGGCAGGTGAAAGGATGACGGATTAAAGTGATCGATGGATGGCTCGATGAGTGGACGAAATGAGTGAATGAATGGCAGAGTGGATGAATGAGTGAATGGATGACAGAGTAGATGAATGGCTGAATGGATGGCAGAGTGGATGGATGGCAGAGTGGATGGATAGCAAAGAGGATGGTACAGAGTGGATGGATGATGGATGGCTAGATGAATTGCTGAGAGGGTAGATGGATGGCACAGTGGATGGATGGATGGATGGATGATGGATGGCTGAGTGGATGGGTGGATGGCAGAGAGGATAAATGGAAGAGTAAATGGATGAATGGATGGTAGAGTGGATGAAAGATAGATGGCAGAGTGGATGATGGATGGATGGCAGAATGGAGAGAGGGTTGACAGAATAGGTGGATGGATGGATGCATGGTAGAGTGGATGGATGGCAAAGTAGATGGATGGATGACACACTGGATAGATGGATGCTTTATGGATGTAATGGAGGAGACTAAATGATGGATGAAAGAATGAATTAATGGATGATTCAATATAAAAGTGAAATAGTGGATATCAACAAATAAGTGGAAGGGTGAAAGGATGAATGAACAGATGCTTGGATGGAAGAGACATGGGAGCTCTTCTAGGGCGGGTTGCGCTCACTTACTTGGTACCATCAGAGCTTTATCAAAGTGGGGAGTATGTTCATTTTCTGGCTACTCTCTTGTTCATAATATGGAACTGTGGTGCCACCCTGTTATCTAGATAAACTACAATTGGGGCAGTGCTATATAAACATTTGTAATATTCCATTGCACTCCCTTGGACAAATAGTAGAAATAGTACAGCACCATATTTTCGCATGCCAATGTCGTCTGTTTGGTGTGATTCTGAGCACTGTACGACAGTGCTAAGGCAAGCTAGTAGTGTGTTGTGTGAGATTTAGATGAGATGAAACCCTCCTGTACAAACTTCAACACAAGGTCAATGGGATACATTTTGCAGAAATTACATATGTGTTTGGAAATATCATAAGCTTTTCCGTATACCCACTGTTTGTGCCTGGTTGGTGGTATAACTTCATGCAAAGGCAGGACACGTTAGTTAAGTAGATCTGGCTTTGTGTGGATTCCAGCTGTCTTTGCACTGTTACCACCCTGCTAGTGGGTTGGTGCACCACAGAGCAGAGAATTGAATGCCGCACTCATGTCAATGTTTGACACAAAAAGCATTTTATGGGGCAAAGTTGATTGAATCCCCCTCAATGGCACACGAGTACATGTCAAAATGTTAGTAACACATGGCTGTATTTATATAATATACTATCTACAGCTTAGCCACTAACTTAGACTATTTCCATGCTAGGGTATGAGCTGTAGGTAAAGTAGTGCAATTACATTCCAAAACAGACAAACATCTACTGTTTTGTGCCTGCACGCATATCCATGCTATGGCTCTTTCTTCTTAGATGGATACCAAAATTTTCTAGGCTTACCCAAAATATTAAAGTGTAGTGCCTCGTTTTAAAAAGTACTGCTTTCCTTAAATGGCAGTCTAATTACAGCAACATTCATGCTTCAAATTCCAATTTACATATGGTAGATTCCTCGCTAAAGGTAGGCCTCCAAAACTAATAAACTCTTAATAGTCTGCAGTTGAGCGAATCACACAATCTCTGCTCCCAACTGCTGACCAATTTGATCATAGACTACATATTATGCCAAAGAAATATTTCACTTATAAACTAGAAATGTTTCGCCTCCTAAATGTGATATACTTGTCCATTCTTTATGCACCCTATGTCTGCGGTGCAAGCCCTTCTTGTCTTGGTGGAGAATGAGGCTCTCCAGGATTGAGTCATTTTAATACAAAATAAGTTTATAGTCCTAGTAAGGGCTTTAAGTAGCTAAGCGAGTTCAGCTGTGTGCAACAATTATGTGCTCCGGACATTTTGCTATTGATGTATGTTATGCCGTGAGCAAATGTTTTTGATCAGTGAGGCCCTTTCGTTTGGATGCTTCATTCCCTGCCTAGTTGCTTTCAAGGTCTTAAGTCAGGCACAGCCCATGCTGCTTCTCTTTCCAAAGGTGTGATCTTACCAGCAGGGCCCATCTCCCACTCTGGAAGTGGAACCAACTTCCGGAGGTTTAGGTGCACCGGCATATTCACTTGTTAATGGGCTATTTGTTATGTGCGAGGGTCATGGCCTTGAAGCCCTACCTGAGTTTCTTCTCAAGGCAGATGATAGTAACATTCCCAATTGAAGGAAAGAGGAAGGATATGAACACACAGGCAGTTCATCTTCTCTGTAGGTCTAGTACTGATGTGTTAGAGGCTGCAGCTACCTCATGACAGATCTCAAGACCTGAGAAGTAGTCTATATCATCGTCACCCATGGCTGTGGTTACCTTAGTAGACTTGACCCACACAAAAGTTCTCATGGTAAAGCAACGGAAGCCACTTCTCACATACTTCTGTAAATGCCTCATTTCCACCATTTCTGTGCTTGTGTCACTCCACTCTGAAGCACTTTACATGAGCACCAGTTAAGTCACATATAATTTCTTTAGACACAGGGAGATTAAGAGATTTGACCGGAATCACAGGATGTTAAGCCGTCAACAATCGAGTTCCAAGTTTGCAACTCTAGCATAACGCCACATCCTCTCCACACTTCCGGCTTGAAAACCATCTCACTCATAAAGGAGGTAGTTGAGCACAGCCTATGCTACTGCAGTATGTTGTAATTAAACTAGTGTGATCTAGAAAGGCAAACTATATTTAAATACGCAGGAAGAGCAAATTGAAGTGGACACCAACATGAGGTGTCCCATTTTACAGCAGAACTTTGCACCTTAGCTGAAACACTAAGTCCAAACTGTAATCCGTGTGGGTGCCAATGCAGTAGTAAGGGCAAGATGAGCCCTAATGCAAAATAGGGATTTGGTCTCCTATCTACCTCCCCTGTTTTGGCATTAAAAAAATAGCCACTAATTAAGGTGAACCAGGACCCTGTGTCTCTACACCTACTTCACTAAGCTTGATATATATCATAGTCCACATTTTATAATTGAATAAGCCAAGGAGGCGCTGACAACTGCTTTATATACTGTGATCAGTAGTGGCAGCGTCAGTGATTTTTCTTTTCCCCGCCCCCTCTGTTGTTAGTGTTGACCCCTCACACGCCCCCACCCTCCCATCAGCAATAAAAATAAGTGTCATGATGTGGTCACTTTGGCTGCATCATAGTGTTTTTTTAAAATTTAAATTAAAATGTTATCCATGCGGCAGAGCAGGCACGCTGCTGTACAACAGGGCAAAAAAACTCTGACAAAGCCAGTAGCTCTCTCGTAGATGACACCTTTTGGCTTTGCCAATGCTTGTTATATGACCTTCTTCACCCATCTTTTGGAAAGAAGCTGCTTTAATTTGCAAAGCACTGGGAACAGTTTGGAAACTAAGCAATTCAAAGGATTTAAATGTAATTATATCTAATGGCAATATTTGAATATATTTTCTAAGAATGTCACTAATTTTCTAAGAACATGCTTTTTCTGTTAAAGTTAAACTTTCCCATACTGTGGGCATAACATTATCGCAGTTCGGCGTCTGAGAGAACGTAGCTGTTAGCATGTTGCAACTCTAGGCACTCACTCATCTAGCTATCATCTTAAGAACGTATTCCAAAGTGCATAATAATATGTAATCAAATTTGCAAAAAACAATCAGATCAGTTTATATTGTATCACGGTTTAATGCACCATCATTCTTTAATTGCAGATAAGGATCAAGCTGCAATAGCGAAGTAATCTGAGATTCAAAACTGACCCAAATTGCTTTTAGCAATGTTTACAAAACCACCAACAATTTTTAAACTTAAATAGTCTAAATTCAGAAGTTTCATTTAAATAAAGTTTTACTTTGTTAAATGAGGAAAAGGTTACTTTGCATGAAAAATATATTTTGACACAGCGTTATGCAGCTTTTCCTTTGAAATATCTGTGCTTTCTGCTGCTAACATGTGTTCCTGGCAAAGAAAGTGTGTTTAAATGCAAAGTGTGTTTGAGACTCCTGTCTACAGGGGCAGACCTGAGCACAAATATAAACACACTTTATGAAACACAGGTCCCCACAAGACATTTTTTTAAAAAGTTGTAAAAATTGACACAGATGTTCCTGAAGCCATTTTTTATCATTTAAAGGACAGTGCCTTGTGGGGACCTTGGTTCTGTTCCCCACAGTGCAATCAAGTCAACACAGCGTGAGTGTGTTATCACACCCAAGTCCCCACAAGGATAGTAACACAAACCCACACACACACAACCATACACACACACAACCACACACAACCACATGCACAAACACACACACAAACACACACACACACACTACCACACACACACAACCACACACACACAACCATACACACAACCACACACAAAACCATACACACACACACAAAACCACACACACAACCACACACACAACCATACCCACAACCACACACACACAACCACAACCACACACACACAACCACACACACACAACCACAACCACACACACACAACCACAACCACACACTTATATAACTACAACCACTCACACAACCACACACACACACACAACCACACACACAGAACCACACAGAACCACACACACAACCACACACACAACCACACATACCACACACACAACCACACACACAATCACACATACAACCACCCACAACCACACACACAACCACACACACAACCACAAACACATCCACACACAACCACACACAGAACCACAAACACAACCACACACACAACCACACACAACCACACACACACAACCACACACACACAACCACACATACACAACCACACACACACAACCACATAACCACAACCACACACACAACCACATGCACAATCACAACCACACACAACACCACACACAACGACACACACACAACCACACACAACCACACACACAATCACATATATAACCACCCAACACCACACACACAACTACACACACAACCACAAACACATCCACACATAACCACACACACAACCACCCACAACCACACACAACCACACACACAACCACACACACAACCACACACAACTACACACCACCACACACACAACCACACACACAACACACGCAACCACACACACACAACCACACACATATAAACACACACACACACAACCACACACAACTACACACAACCACACACACACACACACAACCACACACACACCACACACACAACCACACACACACAACCACACACACACTACCACACACACACACAACCACACACACAACCACACGCACTCAACCACATACACAACCACACACACAACCACCCACAACCAAACACACACACAACCATACCCACACAACCACACACACACAACCACAACCACACACACACAACCACACACACAGAACCACACAAACAACCACACAACCACATACACAACCACATACGCAACCACACACAGCCACACATACAACCACACACACACAATCACACATACAACCACCCACAACCACACACACAACCACACACACAACCACAAGCACATCCACACACAACCACACACACAACCTCACTCACAACAACAACCACACACACAACCACACACACAACCACACACTCAACCACACACACAACCACACACACAACCACACACACACTCACAACCACACCTGCACCCACAACCGCACCCACACACAACCACACACACAACCACAGAAACAACCACACACACACATAACCACATACACACACAACCACACACACAGAACCACACACAGAACCACACCCAACCACGCATCCACCCACACACCCATGACTGCACCCACATCCACAATCGCACCCACACCCACACACACACAACCACACACACAACCACACACACATGCACAACCACACACACACACAAAACCACACATACAACCACACACACACAACCACCCACAACCACATACACAACCACAACCACACACAACCACAACCACACACAGCCACACACACAAGCAGACACCCATAACCACACACACAGGCACAACCACACCCAACCACACACACAAGCACAACCACACCCAATCACACCCACAACCACACACACAACCACAACCACATACACAACCACAACCACACACACACAACCACACACACACACAGCCACACACACAACCACAACCACACACACACAACCACACACACAACCACACCAAACCACACACAACCACACCCAACCACACCCAACCACACACACACAAAACCACACACAACCACACATACAACCACAACCACACCCACAACCACACACACAACCACACACAACGAAACACACAACCACACACACAACCACACCCACACACACAACCACACACAACCACCCAACCACACACACAACCACAACCACACACACACACAACCACACACACAGCCATAACCACACACACAAAACCACACAAACAACCACACACACACAACCTCACACATAGCCACAACCACACACACAACACACACAACCACACACAATCACACACACACATACAACCACACACACAACCACACACATACCACCACACACAACCACACACACACACAGCCACACACACAACCACAACCACACACACACAACCACACATACAACCACACACACAACCACACACAACAACACCAAACCACACACAACCACACCCAACCACACCCAACCACACACACACACAAAACCACACACAACCACACATACAACCACAACCACACCCACAACCACACGCACAACCACACACAACCACACACACAACCACACACACAACCACACCCACACACACAACCACACACAACCACCCAACCACACACACAACCACAACCACACACACACACACAACCACACACACAGCCATAACCACACACACAACCACACACACACACACAACCACAACCACATACACAACCACACATACACAACCATACACACACATAACCATACACACAACCACACACACACAACCACACACAACCACAAACATACACAACCACACAACCACACACACAACCACACACACAACCAAACCAAACCACACATCTACACACACACCCATAACCACACCCACACCCACACCCACACACAACCACAACCACACACACAACCACAACCAGACACACAACCAGACACACGACCACACACACAACCACACACACACAACCACTCACACAACCACACACTCAACCACACACACAACCACAACCACACTCACAACCACACACACAACCACACACACAAAACCACACGTACAACCACACACACAACCATACCCACAACCACACACACACACACACACAACCACACACACAACCACATACACATACAACCACTCACACAACCATACACACACAACCACACACACAGAACCACACACACACTCACAACCACACCTGCACCCACAACCGCACCCACACACAACCACAGCCACACACACAACCACACAAACAACCACACACACACTTAACCACACACACACAACCACACACACACAGCCATGCACACAGAACCACACAAACAACCACAGAACCACACACAAAACCACATACAAAACCACACACATATAACCACACACACAATCACACATACAACCACCCACAACCACACACAACCAAAAGCACATCCACACACAACCACATACACAGCCACAACCACACACACAACTTCACTCACAACCAGAACCACACACACAACCACATATACAACCACACACACAACCACACACACAACCAAACACTCAACCACACACACAACCACACACACACAACCACACACACACTCACAACCACACCTGCACCCACAACTGCACCCACACACAACCACAACCACGCACACATAACCACACCCACACAACCACACACACAACCACACACACAACCTCACATACACCCACAACCACACACACAGCACACACAACCACACACAATCACACAAACACATACAACCACACACACAACCACACACATATCACCACACACAACCACACACACACACAACCACCCACACACAACCACACACACAACCACAGCCACACACACAACCACACATACAACCACATACAACCACACACACAACCACACACACAACCACACCCACACACAACCACACCCAACCACCCAACCACACCCACAACCACACATACAACCACAACCACACACACACACAACCACACACACAGCCACAACCACACACACACAACCACACACACACAACCACAACCACACATACAACCACAACCACACATACAACCACACACACAACCATACACACAAATAACCACACACACAACCACACACGCACAACTACACACAACCACACACACACAACCACAAACACACACAACCACACAACCACACACACCACCAAACCCAACCACACATGCACACACATACCCACAACCACACCCACACCCACAATCGCACCCACACATAACCACAACCAGACACACAACCACACACACAACCACACACACAAGCACACACACACACAACCACACACAACCACACACACAAACACACACACAACCACACACACACTACCACACACACACACAACCACTCACACAGCCACACACTCAACCAAACACACAACCACAACCACACACACAACCACACACACAACCACACACAACCACACACACACAACCACACACACAACCAAAACATAACCATACCCACAACCATACACACACAACCACACACACACAACCACACACACACAACCACAACCACATACACATACAACCACTCACACAACCACACACACACACGACCACACACACAACCACACATACAATCACAACCACACCTGCACCCACAACCGCAACCACACATAACAACAACCACACACACAACCACACAAACAACCACACACACACATAACCGCACACACACACAACCACACACACACAGAACCACACACAGAACCACACAAACAACCACACAACCACACACACAACAACATACACAACCACACACAACCACACATACAACCACACACACAATCACACATACAACCACCCACAACCACACACACAACCACACACACAACCACAAGCACATCCACACACAACCACACACACAGCCACAACCACATACACAACTTCACTCACAACCAGAACCACACACACAACCACATATACAACCACACATTCAACCACACACATAACCACACACACAACCACACACTCAACCACACACACAAACACACACACACAACCACACACACAGCCACAACCACACACACAACTTCACTCACAACCACACCCATACACACAACCACACAAACAACCACACACACACATAACCACACACACACAACCACACACACAACCACACACACAACCTCACATACAACCACAACCACACACACAACCACACACAATCACACAAACACATACAACCACACACACAACCACACACATATCACCACACACAACCACACACACACAACAACCCACACACAACCACACACACAACCACAGCCACACACACAACCACACACACAACCACATACAACCACACACACAACCACACACACAACCACACCCACACACAACCACACCCAACCACCCAACCACACCCACAACCACACTTACAACCACAACCGCACACACACACAACCACACACACAGCCACAACCACACACACACAACCACACACACACACAACCACAACCACACATACAACCACAACCACACACACAACCACACACACAACCATACACACAAATAACCACACACACAACCACACACGCACAACTACACACAACCACACACACACAACCACAAACACACACAACCACACAACCACACACCACCAAACCCAACCACACATCCACACACATACCCATAACCACACCCACACCCACAATCGCACCCACACATAACCACAACCACAACCAGACACACAACCACACACACAACCACACACACAAGCACACACACACACAACCACACACACAAACACACACACAACCACACACACACACTACCACACACACACTAAACCACTCACACAGCCACACACTCAACCACACACACAACCACAACCACACACACAACCACACATACAACCACACACAACCACACACACACACAACCACACACACAACCAAAACACAACCATACCCACAACCACACACACACAACCACACACACACAACCACACACACACAACCACAACCACATACACATACAACCACTCACACAACCACACACGACCACACACACACAACAACACATACACTCACAACCACACCTGCACCCACAACCGCAACCACACACAACCACAACCACACACACAACCACACAAACAACCACACACACACATAACCGTACACACACACAACCACACACACACAGCCACACACACAGAACCACACAAACAACCACACAACCACACACACAACCACATATACAACCACACACAACCACACATACAACCACACACACAATCACACATACAACCACCCACAACCACACACACAACCACACACACAACCACAAGCACATCCACACACAACCACACACACAGCCACAACCACATACACAACTTCACTCACAACCAGAACCACACACACAACCACATATACAACCACACATACAACCACACACATAACCACACACACAACCACACACTCAACCACACACACAAACACACACACACAACCACACACACAGCCACAACCACACACACAACTTCACTCACAACCACAACCATACACACAACCACACAAACAACCACACACACACATAATCACACACACACAACCACACACACACAGCCACACACAAAGAACCACACACAGAACCACACCCAACCACACATCCACCCACACACCCATGACCGCACCCACATCCACAACCGCACCCACACCCACAGACAAACAACCACAAACACAACCACACACACAACCACAAACACACACACACAACCACACACACACACACACAAAACCACACACACATCCACACACACACAACCACACACAATCACAACCACACACACAAGCACAAACACAAAACCACACACTACCACACCCAACCACACATCCACATCCACACACACACTCACAACCACACCTGCACCCACTTCCACACCCACACACAACCACAACCACATACACAACCACAACCACACACAACCACAACCACACACAGCCACAACCACATACAGCCACACACACAAGCAGACACACAACCACACACACAACTACACACACACACAACCACACCCATAACCACACACACCATCACAACCACACCCACAACCACACACACACACAACCACACACACACAACCACACACATACAACCACACACACAACCACACACACACAACCTCACACACAACCGCACACACAACACACACAACCATACACAATCACACATACAACCGTACACACAACCACACACATACCACCACACACAACCACACACATACAACCACACACACACACAACCACACACACAACCACAACCACACACACACAACCACACACACAACCACACACACAACCACACACAACCACACAAGACCACACACAACCACACACACACAACCACACACAACCACACACACACAACCACAACCATACCCACAACCACACATACAAGCACACACACATACAACCACACACAACCACACACACAAACACACACACAACCACACACACACTACCAAACACACACAAAACCACTCACACAGCCACACACTCAACCACACACACAACCACAACCACACACACAACCATACATACAACCACACACAACCACACACACACAACCACACACACAACCAAAACACAACCATACCCACAACCACACACACACAACCACACACACACAACCACACACACACAACCACAACCACATACACATACAACCACTCACACAACCACACACACACACGACCACACACACACAACCACACATACACTCACAACCACACCTGCACCCACAACCGCAACCACACACAACCACAACCACACACACAACCACACAAACAACCACACACACACATAACCGCACACACACACAACCACACACACACAACCACATATACAACCACACATACAACCACACACATAACCACACACACAACCACACACTCAACCACACACACAAACACACACACACAACCACACACACAGCCACAACCACACACACAACTTCACTCACAACCACAACCATACACACAACCACACAAACAACCACACACACACATAATCACACACACACAACCACACACACATAGCCACACACAAAGAACCACACACAGAACCACACCCAACCACACATCCACCCACACACCCATGACCGCACCCACATCCACAACCGCACCCACACCCACAGACAAACAACCACAAACACAACCACACACACAACCACAAACACACACACACAACCACACACACACACACAAAACCACACACACATCCACACACACACAACCACACACAATCACAACCACACACACAAGCACAAACACAAAACCACACACTACCACACCCAACCACACATCCACATCCACACACACACTCACAACCACACCTGCACCCACTTCCACACCCACACACAACCACAACCACATACACAACCACAACCACACACAACCACAACCACACACAGCCACAACCACAAACAGCCACACACACAAGCAGACACACAACCACACACACGACTACACACACACACAACCACACCCATAACCACACACACAATCACAACCACACCCACAACCACACACACACACAACCACACACACACAACCACACACATACAACCACACACACAACCACACACACACAACCTCACACACAACCGCACACACAACACACACAACCATACACAATCACACATACAACCGTACACACAACCACACACATACCACCACACACAACCACACACATACAACCACACACACACACAACCACACACACAACCACAACCACACACACACAACCACACACACAACCACACACACAACCACACACAACCACACAAGACCACACACAACCACACACACACAACCACACACAACCACACACACACAACCACAACCATACCCACAACCACACATACAAGCACACACACATACAACCACACACAACCACACACACAAACACACACACAACCACACACACACTACCAAACACACACAAAACCACTCACACAGCCACACACTCAACCACACACACAACCACAACCACACACACAACCACACATACAACCACACACAACCACACACACACAACCACACACACAACCAAAACACAACCATACCCACAACCACACACACACAACCACACACATACAACCACACACACACAACCACAACCACATACACATACAACCACTCACACAACCACACACACACACGACCACACACACACAACCACACATACACTCACAACCACACCTGCACCCACAACCGCAACCACACACAACCACAACCACACACACAACCACACAAACAACCACACACACACATAACCGCACACACACACAACCACACACACACAGCCACACACACAGAACCACACAAACAACCACACAACCACACACACAACCACATACACAACCACACACAACCACACATACAACCACACACACAATCACACATACAACCACCCACAACCACACACACAACCACACGCACAACCACAAGCACATCCACACACAACCACACACACAGCCACAACCACACACACAACTTCACTCACAACCAGAACCACACACACAACCACATATACAACCACACACACAACCACACACATAACCACACACACAACCACACACTCAACCACACACACAAACACACACACACAACCACACACACAGCCACAACCACACACACAACTTCACTCACAACCACAACCATACACACAACCACACAAACAACCACACACACACATAACCACACACACACAACCACACACACACAGCCACACACAAAGAACCACACACAGAACCACACCCAACCACACATCCACCCACACACCCATGACCGCACCCGCATCCACAACCGCACCCACACCCACAGACAAACAACCACAAACACAACCACACACACAACCACAAACACACACACACAACCACACACACACACACAAAACCACACACACATCCACACACACACAACCACACACAATCACAACCACACACACAAGCACAAACACAAAACCACACACTACCACACCCAACCACACATCCACATCCACACACACACTCACAACCACACCTGCACCTACTTCTACACCCACACACAACCACACACACAACCACAACCACACACAACCACAACCACACACAGCCACAACCACACACAGCCACACACACAAGCAGACACACAACCACACACACAACTACACACACACAACCACACCCATAACCACACACACAAGCACAACCACACCCACAACCACACACACACACAACCACACACACACAACCACACACATACAACCACACACACAACCACACACACACAACCTCACACACAACCGCACACACAACACACACAACCATACACAATCACACACACACATACAACCGTACACACAACCACACACATACCACCACACACAACCACACACATACAACCACACACACACACAAAACCACACACACAACCACAACCACACACACAAAACCATACACACAACCACACACACAACCACACACAACCACACCAGACCACACACAACCACACACACACAACCACACACAACCACACACACACAACCACAACCACACCCACAACCACACATACAACCACACCCAACCACACACACAACCACATACATAACCACACCCATACAACCACAACCACACACACAACCACACCCAACCACCCAACCACAACCACACACACAATCACAACCACACACACACAACCAAACACACAGCCACAACCACACACACACAACCACACACACAACCACAACCACACACACAACCACACACACAACCACAACCACACACACAACCACGCATACACAACCATACACACACATAACCACACACACAGCCACAACCACACACACAACCACACACACAACCACACACACACAACCTCACACACAACCACAAATACACACAACCACACAACCACACACACAACCAAACCAAACCACACATCCACACACACACCCACAACCACACCCGCACCCACAACCGTACCCACACACAACCACAACCACACACACAACCACAACCAGACACACAACCACACACACAACCACACACAACCACACATACAAGCACACACACACAACCACACACAACCATATACACAACCACACACACACAACCACAACCACACACACAGACAACCACAACCACACCCAACCATACCCACACACACACAAACAAAACCACAACCACACACATACACAATCACACACACACAATCACACACACAACCACACACACACACAACCACAACCACAAACACACAACCACACACACAACCACAACCACACACACAACCACACATACACAACCACACACACACAACCACACGCACACCCACACACACAACCACAAACAACCACACATACAACCACAACCACACACACAACCACACATACAACCACACACAACCACACACACAACCACAAACATACACACAACCACACACACAACCACACACAACCATACCCACAACCACACACCCACAACCACACACACAACCACAACCACACACACACACAACCACAACCACACACACAGCCACACATACAACCACACACAACCACATACACAACCACACACAACCACAAAAACACATACAATCATACACAAAACCGCACACACAACCACACACAAACAACCACAACCACACACACAACCACACACACAACCACACACACAACCACACACCCAACCACACCCAACCACGCCTCCACACACACACCCACAACCACACCCAACCGCACCCACACACAACCACAACCACACACACAACCACAACCACACAAACAACCACACACACACAACCATACAAACACATAACCACACACACAACCACACACACACAACCACACACAACCACACACACACAACCACAAACACACACAACCACACACACAACCAAACCCAACCACACACACACACCCATAAGCACACCCACACCCACAACCACACCCACACACAACCACAACCACACACAACCACAACCAGACACACAACCACACACACAACCACACACACAACCACACACACAACCACACACACACAACCACACACAACCACACACACAAACACACACACACAGCCACACGCACACACAACCACTCACACACCCACATACTCAACCACACACACAACCACAACCACACACACAACCACACACACAACCACACACAACCACACACAACCACACACACACAACCACACACACAACCAAATCACAACCATACCCACAACCACACACACACTCACAACCACACCTGCACCCAGAGCCGCACCCACACACAACCACAACCACACACACAACCACACAAACAACCACACACACACATAACCATACACACACAACCACACACACACAGCCACACACACAGAACCACACAAACAACCACACAACCACACACACAACCACATACACAACTACACACAACCACACATACAACCACACACACAATCACACATACAACCACGCACAACCACACACACAACCACACACACAACCACAAGCACATCCACACACAACCACACACACAGCCACAACCACACACACAACTTCACTCACAACCAGAACCACACACAACCACATATACAACCACAAATACAACGACACACACAACCACAAACACAACCACACACTCAACCACACACACAACCACACACACACAACCACACACACACTCACAACCACACCTGCACCCACAACCGCACCCACACACAACCACAACCACACACACAACCACACAAACAACCACACACACACGTAACCACACACACAACCACACACACACAGCCACACACATAGAACCACACACTGAACCACACCCAACCACACATCCACCCACACACCCATGACCGCACCCGCATCCACAACTGCACCCACACCCACACACAAACTACCACACACACACCCACACACACAACCACACACAGCCACAACCACACACAGCCACACACACAAGCAGACACACAACCACACACACAACTACACACACACAACCACACCCATAACCACACACACAAGCACAACCACACCCACAACCACACACACACACACAACCACACACATACAACCACACGCACAACCACACACACACAACCTCACACACAACCGCACACACAACACACACAACCATACACAATCACACACACACATACACCCGTACACACAACCACACACATACCACCACACACAACCACACACATACAACCACACACACACACAACCACACACACAACCACAACCACACACACACAACCATACACACAACCACACACACAACCACACACAACCACACCAGACCACACACAACCACACACACACAACCACACACAACCACACACACACAACCATAACCACACCCACAACCACACATACAACCACACCCAACCACACACACAACCACATACATAACCACACCCATACAACCACAACCACACACACAACCACACACAACCACCCAACCACAACCACACACACAACCACAACCACACACACACAACCAAACACACAGCCACAACCACACACACACAACCACACACACAACCACAACCACACACACAACCACACACACAACCACACACACAACCACGCATACACAACCATACACACACATAACCACACACACAACCACAACCACACACACAACCACACACACAACCACACACACACAACCTCACACACAAACACACACAACCACACAACCACACACACAACCAAACCAAACCACACATCCACACACACACCCACAACCACACCCGCACCCACAACCGCACCCACACACAACCACAACCACACACACAACCACAACCAGACACACAACCACACACACAACCACACACAACCACACACACAAGCACACACACACAACCACACACAACCATATACACAACCACACACACACAACCACAACCACACACACAGACAACCACAACCACACCCAACCATACCCACACACACACAAACAAAACCACAACCACACACATACACAATCACACACACACACACAACCACACACACAACCACACACACACAACCACAACCACAAACACACAACCACACACACAACCACAACCACACACACAACCACACACACACAACCACACACACACACAACCACACGCACAACCACACACACAACCACAAACAACCACACATACAACCACAACCACACACACAACCACACATACAACCACACACAACCACACACACAACCACAAACATACACACAACCACACACAACCATACCCACAACCACACACCCACAACCACACACAACCACAACCACACACACACACAACCACAATCACACACACAGCCACACATACAACCACACACAACCACACACACAACCACACACAACCACAAACACACACATACAATCACACACAAAACCACACACACAACCACACACAAACAACCACAACCACACACACAACCACACACACAACCACAACCACACACACAACCACACACCCAACCACACCCAACCACGCCTCCACACACACACCCACAACCACACCCAACCGCACCCACACACAACCACAACCACACACACAACCACAACCACACACACAACCACACACACACAACCATACATACACATAACCACACACACAACCACACACACACAACCACACACAACCACACACACACAACCACAAACACACACAACCACACACACAACCAAACCCAACCACACACACACACCCATAAGCACACCCACACCCACAACCGCACCCACACACAACCACAACCACACACAACCACAACCAGACACACAACCACACACACAACCACACACACAACCACACACACAAGCACACACACACAACCACACACAACCACACACACAAACACACACACACAGCCACACGCACACACAACCACTCACACAACCACATACTCAACCACACACACAACCACAACCACACACACAACCACACACACAACCACACATAACCACACACACACAACCACACACACAACCAAAACACAACCATACCCACAACCACACACACACTCACAACCACACCTGCACCCAGAGCCGCACGCACACACAACCACAACCACACACACCACCACACAAACAACCACACACACACACATAACCATACACACACAACCACACACACACAGCCACACACACAGAACCACACAAACAACCACACAACCACACACACAACCACATACACAACTACACACAACCACACATACAACCACACACACAATCACACATACAACCATGCACAACCACACACACAACCACACACACAACCACAAGCACATCCACACACAACCACACACACAGCCACAACCACACACACAACTTCATTCACAACCAGAACCACACACACAACCACATATACAACCACACATACAACCACACACACAACCACAAACACAACCACACACTCAACCACACACACAACCACACACACACAACCACACACACACTCACAACCACACCTGCACCCACAACCGCACCCACACACAACCACAACCACACACACAACCACACAAACAACCACACACACACATAACCACACACACACAACCACACACACACAGCCACACACATAGAACCACACATAGAACCACACCCAACCACACATCCACCCACACACCCATGACCGCACCTACATCCACAACTGCACCCACACTCAAACAACCACACACACACACACAACCACAAACACACACACACAACCACACACACACAAAAAAACAAACACACAACCACACACACACAACCACACACAACCACAATCACACACACAAGCACACACACAAAACCACACCCAACCACACCCAACCACACATCCACACACACACCTACAACCACACCTGCATTCACAACTGCACCCACATACAACCACAACCACACACACAACCACAACCACACACACAACCACACACAACCACAACCACACACAGCCACACACACAAGCAGACACACAACCACACACACAACTACACACACACAACCACACCCATAACCACACACACAAGCACAACCACACCCAACCACACCCACAACCACACACACACACACCCACACACACACACACACACACATACAACCACACACACAACCACACACACACAATCTCACACACAACCATACACACAACACAAACAACCATACACAATCACACACACACATACAACCGTACACACAACCACACACATACCACCACACACAACCACACACACACACAACCACACACACACAACCACACACACAACCACACACACAACCACACACAACCACACCAGACCACACACAACCACACACGACCACACACACACACAACCACACACGACCACACACACACACACTCAACCACACACAACCACACACACAACCACACACACAACCACAACCACACACACAACCACACCCAACCACACACACAACCACACACATAACCACACCCACACAACCACAACCGCACACACAAACACACCCAACCACCCAACCACAACCACACACACAACCACAACCACACACACACAACGAAATACACAGCCACAACCACACACACAACCACACACACAAACACAACCACACACACAACCACAACCACACACACAACCACACACACAACCACACACACAACCACACACACAGAACCATACACACACATAACCACACACACAACCACAACCACACACACAACCACACACACAACCACACACATGCAACCTCACACACAACCACAAACACACACAACCACACAACCACACACACAACCAAACCCAACCACACATCCACACACACACCCACAACCACACTTGCACCCACAACTGCACCCACACACAACCACAACCACACACATGGCCACAACCAGACACACAACCAGACACACAACCACACACAACCACACACACAAGCACACACACACAACCACACACAACGATATACACAACCCCACACACACACAATCACAACCACACACACACACACACACACAACCACAACCACACCCAACCATACCCACACACACACACACAAAACCACAACCACCCACATACACAACCACACACACACACACACAACCACACACACAACCACACACACACACAACCAGAACCACAAACACACAACCACACACACAACCATAACCACACACACAACCACACACACAACCACACACACACAGCCACACACACAGAACCACACAAATGACCACACAACCATACACACAACCACATACACAACCACACACAACCACACATACAACCACACACACAATCACACATACAACGACGCACAACCACACACACAACCACACACACAACCACAAGCACATCCACACACAACCACACACACAGCCACAACCACACACACAACTTCACTCACAACCAGAACCACACACAACCACATATACAACCACACATACAACCACACACACAACCACACACACAACCACACACTCAACCACACACACAACCACAAACACACAACCACACACACACACTCACAACCACACCTGCACCCACAACCGCACCCACACACAACCACACACACAACCACACAAACAACCACACACACACATAACCACCCACACACAACCACACACACAGCCACACACATAGAACCACACACAGAACCACACCCAACCACACATCCACCCACACACCCATGACCGCACCCGCATCCACAACCGCACCCACACCCACACACAAACAACCACACACACAACCACACACACAACCACAAACACACACACACACAACCACACACACACACAAAACCACACACAAAACAACACACACACACACAACCACACACAACCACAACCACACACACAAGCACACACACAAAACCACACCTAACCACACCCAACCACACATCCACACACACACCTACAACCACACCTGCACCCACAACCGCACCCACATACAAACACAACCACACACACCACCACACACAACCACAACCACACACAGCCACACACACAAGCAGACACACAACCACACACACAACTACACACACACAACCACACCCATAACCACACACACAAGCACACCCACACCCAACCACACCCACAACCACACACACAAGCACAACCACACCCAACCACACCCACAACCACACACACACAACCACACACACACACAACCACACACACACACATACAACCACACACACAACCACACACACACAATCTCACACACAACCACACACACAACACACACAACCATACGCAATCACACACACACATACAACCGTACACACAACCACACACATACCACCACACACAACCACACACACACACAACCACACACACAACCACACACACAACCACAACCACACACACACAACCACACATACAACCACACACACCACCACACACAACCACACCAGACTACACACAACCACACACAACCACACACACACACAACCACACACAACCACACACACAACCACAAACACACCCACAACCACACACACAACCACACCCAACCACACACACAACCACACACATAACCACACCCACACAACCACAACCGCACACACAACCACACCCAACCACACACACAACGAAACACATAGCCACAACCACACACACACAACCACACACACAACCACAACCACACACACAACCACAACCACACACACAACCACACACACACAACCATACATACACATAACCACACACACAACCACAACCACACACACAACCACACACACAACCACACACATGCAACCTCACACACAACCACAAACACACACAACCACACAACCACACACACAACCAAATCCAACCACACATCCACACACACCCACAACCACACCCATACCCACAATAGCACCCACACACAACCACAACCACACACACAACCACAACCAGACACACAACCACACACACAATCACACACAACCACACACACAAGCACACACACACAAGCACACACAACAATATACACAACCACACACACACAATCACAACCACACACACACACAGACAACCACAACCACACCCAACCATACCCACACACACACACAAAACCACAACCACACACTTACACAACCACACACACACACAACCACACACACAAACAACCACACACACAACCACACACACACAACTAGAACCACAAACACACAACCACACACACAACCACAACCACACACACAACCACACACACACAACCACACACAACCACACACAACCATACACACAACCACAAACAACCACATATACAACCACAACCACACACACATACAACCACACACAACCACACACACTACCACACACATACACACAACCACACACACAACCACACACACAACCATACCCACAACCACATACCCACAACCACACACACACAACCACAACCACACACACATACAACCACAACCACACACACAGCCACACACACAAACACACACACACAATCACACACAAAACCACACACACAACCACACACAAACAACCACAACCACAACCACCTACAACCACACCCAACCGGACCCACACACAACCTCAACCACACACACAACCACACACACAACCACAACCACACACAACCATACACACAACCACACACACAACCACACACACAACTACACACAGCCACACACACAACCACAACCACACACACAACCACACACCCACAACCACACACAACCACACACACACAACCACACACAACCACACACACAAGCACACACACACAACCACACACAACGATATACACAACCCCACACACACACAATCACAACCACACACCCACACATACAACCACAACCACACCCAACCATACCCACACACACACACACACAAAACCACAACCACCCACATACACAACCACACACACACACATAACCACACACACAACCACACACACACACAACCAGAACCACAAACACACAACCACACACACAACCACAACCACACACACAACCACACACACAACCACACACACACACAGCCACACACACAGAACCACACAAATGACCACACAACCACACATACAACCACATACACAACCACACACAACCACACATACAACCACACACAATCACACATACAACGACGCACAACCACACACACAACCACACACACAACCACAAGCACATCCACACACAACCACACACACAGCCACAACCACACACACAACTTCACTCACAACCAGAACCACACACAACCACATATACAACCACATATACAACCACACACACAACCACACACACAACCACACACTCAACCACACACACAACCACAAACACACAACCACACACACACACTCACAACCACACCTGCACCCACAACCGCACCCACACACAACCACACACACAACCACACAAACAACCACACACACACATAACCACACACACACAACCACACACACAGCCACACACATAGAACCACACACAGAACCACACCCAACCACACATCCACCCACACACCCATGACCGCACCCGCATCCACAACCGCACCCACACGCACACACAAACAACCACACACACAACCACACAAACCACAAACACACACACACAACCACACACACACACAAAACCACACACAAAACAACACACACACACACAACCACACACAACCACAACCACACACACAAGCACACACACAAAACCACACCTAACCACACCCAACCACACATCCACACACACACCTACAACCATACCTGCACCCACAACCGCACCCACATACAAACACAACCACACACACCACCACACACAACCACAACCACACACAGCCACACACACAAGCAGACACACAACCACACACACAACTACACACACACAACCACACCCATAACCACACACACAAGCACACCCACACCCAACCACACCCACAACCACACACACAAGCACAACCACACCCAACCACACCCACAACAACACACACACAACCACACACACACACAACCACACACACACACACATACAACCACACACACAACCACACACACACAATCTCACACACAACCACACACACAACACACACAACCATACGCAATCACATACACACATACAACCGTACACACAACCACACACATACCACCACACACAACCACACACACACACAACCACACACACAACCACACACACAACCACAACCACACACACACAACCACACACAACCACACACACCACCACACACAACCACACCAGACTACACACAACCACACACAACCACACACACACACAACCACACACAACCACACACACAACCACAAACACACCCACAACCACACACACAACCACACACAACCACACACACAACCACACACATAACCACACCCACACAACCACAACCGCACACACAACCACACCCAACCACCCAACCACAACCACACACACACAACCACACACACAACCACAACCACACACACAACCACACACACAACCACAACCACACACACAACCACACACACACAACCATACATACACATAACCACACACACAACCACAACCACACACACAACCACACACACAACCACACACATGCAACCTCACACACAACCACAAACACACACAACCACACAACCACACACACAACCAAACCCAACCACACATCCACACACACCCACAACCACACCCGCACCCACAATAGCACCCACACACAACCACAACCACACACACAACCACAACCAGACACACAACCACACACACAATCACACACAACCACACACACAAGCACACACACACAACCACACACAACAATATACACAACCACACACACACAATCACAACCACACACACACAGACAACCACAACCACACCCAACCATACCCACACACACACACACAAAACCACAACCACACACACACAACCACACACACACACAACCACACACACAACCACACACACACAACCAGAACCACAAACACACAACCACACACACAACCACAACCACACACACAACCACACACACACAACCACACACAACCACACACACAACCACAAACAACCACACATACAACCACAACCACACACACATACAACCACACACAACCACACACACAACCACACACATACACACAACCACACACACAACCACACACACAACCATACCCACAACCACATACCCACAACCACACACACACAACCACAACCACACACACAGCCACACACACAACCACAAACACACACACACAATCACACACAAAACCACACACACAACCACACACAAACAACCACAACCACCTACAACCACACCCAACCGGACCCACACACAACCTCAACCACACACACAACCACACACACAACCACAACCATACACAACCATACACACAACCACACACACAACCACACACACAACTACACACAGCCACACACACAACCACAACCACACACACAACCACACACCCACAACCACACACAACCACACACACACAACCACACACAACCACACACAACCAAACACACACACACATACACACAACCACACACATAGCCACACACACACAACCATGCACACAACCACACACACTACCACACACACACAACTATACACACTCACTACCACACCTGCATCCACAACCACACCCACACCCAACCACACATCCACACTCACACTCACAACCACACCTGCACCCACAACTACACCCACACACAACCACAACCACACACACAACCACACTCACACATAACCACACATAACCACAACCACACACAACCACACCCACAAGCAGACACACAACCACACACACAACTACACACAACCACAACCATAACCACACACACACAAGCACAACCACACCCAACCACACCCACAACCACACACACACACAACGACACACAACCACACACACACACATACACACAACCACACACACACAACCACACACACAACCACACACACAACCACACACACAACCACAAACACACACAACCACATACAACCACACAACCACACAACCACACACACAACCAAACCCAACCACACATCCACATACACACCCACAACCACACTCGCACCTACAACTGCACCCACACACAACCACAACCACACACACAATCATACACATACAACCACACACACACAACCACACACACGATCACACACACAACCACACACACAACCACACACACAACCATCCACACAACCACACACACAACCACACACAACCACACCAAACCACACACAACCACACACAACCACACACAACCACACACACACACGCACGCATGCACACACACACACACACACATGCAGAGCCCCGGCAACCCACGGAGCCTGACCCCTGAAACCCCCGAGCACCACCAGCCGCAAGCGGGCTCGGGGTTATTTTTTTTATTAAAAAAGAGGCATTTGAGCCACAAAGCCCTGGCAACTCACGGAGCCTGACCCCTGAAACCCCCGAGCATCGCCAGTCGCAAGCGGGATCGGGGTTATTTTTTTTTTTTTAAAAAGAGCGGCAATCGGGCCACAGAGCCCCGGCAACCCATGGAACTGTCACCAGCACCCCCGAGCAGCGCCACCATCAAGCGGGCTCGGGGAACATTTAAAAAAAAAAAGAGCGGCATTCGGGCCTCAGAGCCCCGGCAACTCAAGGAGCCTGACCCCTGAAACCCCTGAGCAGCGCCAGCCGCAAGCGGGCTCGGGGTTATTTTTTTTATTAAAAAAGCGGCATTCGGGCCACAGAGCCCCGGCAACTCACGGAGCCTGACCCCTGAAACCCCCGAGCAGCACCAGCTGCAAGCGGGCTCGGGTTTTTTTTAAAAAAAAGAGCGGCAATCGGGCCACAGAGCCCCGGCAACCCACGGAACCGTCACCAGCACCCCTGAGCAGCGCCACCATCAAGCGGGCTCGGGGGACATTTAAAAAAAAAAAGAGCGGCATTCAGGCCACAGAGCCCCGGCAACTCACGGAGCCTGACCCCTGAAACCCCCGAGCAGCGCCAGCTGCAAGCGGGCTCGGGTTTAAAAAAAAAAAAAAAAAAAAAGATCGGCAATCGGGCCACAGAGCCCCGCCAACCCACGGAACCGTCACCAGCACCCCCGAGCAGCGCCACCATCAAGCGGGCTCGGGGGGACATTTAAAAAACAAAAAGAGCGGCAACCGGCCGCCAAGGCCGCACGGACCCCCAGGGAACCGGCACCAGCACACAGGCCCCCCGAGCAGCGCCAGCCGCAAGCAGGCTCGGGGTTATTTTTTGAAAAAAAAGAGCGGCAACCGGCCGCGAGGCCACCCAGGACCCCCAGGGAACCAGGCACAAGACCCCCGAGCAGCGCCTCCAGCAAGCGGGCTCGGGGGCATTTTTGAAAAAAAAAAAGAGCGTCAATCGGGCCCCAGAGCCCCGAGGGACCCCCAGGGAACCGGGCACAAGACCCCCGGGCAGCGCCACCATGAAGCGGGCTCGGGGGCATTTTTTGAAAAAAAAAAGAGCGGCAACTGGCCGCAAGCCCATCCAGGACCCTGGAGCCCTCCCCCAGACCAGCGCCATCCGCAAGAGGGATCATGGCTATATTTTAAAAATAAAACGGAGCCCTCATGGGGCATGCCAGAACAGCATCCTGAGCCCGAGAACAGTTCCTGCAGCATGCAGGCTCTGGGGCTTTACAATTTTATTTTTTTTAAAGGACAGCTAGCCCCATACCAACACGAACTCCTGAGGACCCATGGCCTTTTTACAACTTTTGTTTTAAAACCTGAAGCATATTCTGAGACAGTTCACCGGCAGGATAAACAGGTTGGTGAGTACCAATTGTATTATTTATTTTGAATTTGGAAACCTTGTATTTTATTTAAAGGGCCTCTGGTAAACTTGCAATACAAGCGCCTCATAACCTCTAACATTCTTGACCCTAAATGTACAGCTGCATGGTGAAATGTTTCTATAATTTTTATAATCTTAAGACTACAACCCCTGCGCCACAACCAAGCTCTCCTTTACACACTTTAAATACATCTACATTGTATTTTACGCCTTTTAAAAACTTCAATGCCAACATTATTCAGAGTAACCAGCAGATCATAATGCCTTAAAGCTAATTAAAACCCCTAGGGTACAATACCACATATGCACTGTGCACCATTTAAAATGCGTCTATGCTCACTTAGATGCAGTGTCCCTAATAACCCCTAAACATGCAACATGGCGTCATCCCTTATTTACCTCCATCACAGTGTGGCAGGCGGCGTCAATCTGGGATAAGTGGCTCAGGTCCATTCTTGCTTTAAGTTCCTGGGGTGGCTCTCTGCAGCAGAACAATCCTGGCAAGTTGCTCCCCAAGTGTTTTTGAATGGCTGATGGGTCAGGAATCCTTAAATTCCAGCAATACAATCCAGGCAGGTCGCTCCCCCGGGGTTTTTGAATGTGTGTTTGGGTCAGGAATCCTTAAGGGGCCTTTTTATATTTGTCCCGGCATGCTAATTTGAAGACCCCACACCCCTTTATGGCATGTTGGGGGGTTTAGAACAATATCATGGTGGTCTTTGGGGTGGGAACCTTTTCTATCTTTGTACTGTATAAACAGTACAACACTTTTATTATTTTGACATCTGGTACATTAGGGTTAGACACCGTTGCTTGGGTGGCCATTGCATAACTCTCTACACCTTCTTGACACTTTTATAAGGGTCCTCATGTGTTAAAGCTGTTTGGCCCTTTCCCCGGGGCGGAGGGCTCCAGGGATCAGGATCTATCTCCAATCCCAACCCCCTGTCATTTTTAAGGCCCGAGTTTTTCCTGCCAGACCTGTCATTTTTAAGACCAGACCTGTCACATTTAAGGCCAGACCTGTCACATTTAAGGCCAGGCCTGTCATATTTAAGGCCAGGCTTGTCACTTTTGCGGCCAGGCCTTTCACTTTTTGCGGCCCGGAGCTTTGGGCTGTGTGAATTACACCCTGCCAGCTGCCCACCCTGTTTCAGGATGTCGGGGGACCGGGGCTGGTTTTTTCACTCGTCCTCCCCCAGCCCACACCTGTTACCCCTTTACAACCTTGACACCTACAGGCCCGAGCCTTCCCAGGCCCGAGCCTTCCCAGGCCCTGGGTCTCAGGACTGCTCCACAGCTGTTCAACCACCAGCTGTCTGCAACCCCCAGTTTTAAAACATGCCCAGACATTTCCCTCCAACATACACACACTTTTCTGCGCGCTTTTAAACATATACACAACTATCCATGTTTTTCAGCCAGACCTACCACTTTTAGGACCAGCCCTACATGTCACCCCTTTTAAAACCAGAGATATTTAAGGCCAGCAGTTTGCGGCTAGACCTGTCACATTTAAGGCCAGAGTTTTTCCTGCCATACCTGTCATTTTTTAAGACCAGACCTGTCACATTTAAGGCCACAATTTTGCGGCCAGACCTGTCAAATTTAAGGCCAGGATTTTACATGGTGATGAAAGGTATCCCACCCTACTACTTATCAGCACTGTAATGCATGCAGTTTGCTATCACTGGACATTTTCAAAACGTTTCCATTATTATGTTTCATGTCAGGAATGGTTTAAAGTTTGTTTAAAGAAAGGGTTATTTGTTTTTCCCAATCATGCTTCTTTCAAAGTAACTACATATACACAATTTCTGACATGAAACAAGAGAATGGTAAACTTCTGGAAACTTCCACAATCAAAACAAACTGGAAAATAGTGTTGACATGCAACAGACATGCAGTTTGATTACATGTGAAAATGTTGGAAGGATAGCTCAGTGAGTAATACACTAGCCCTAACATATTTGTGAGCCCTTCAAGTTCTAAGCTGCAATCTCGGTATTATACCACCTCAGCCTTCCATCCTCCTGAGGTTGATAAATTGAGTCCCTACATATTTGGTAACCATGCCATCAGGTTTGTAAAGAGTTAGGGATGGCAAAATTACAGTACTTGGCTTTGTACAAAAATAAGCTTTTTATTGTCAGAAGAAAATACCCTCAGTACAATTTGAAAACATGTGAGAGGGTAATTGGCTCACTGACATGGCCCACCACTTGCATAGTGTTGGCCATAAACTAATGTTGGTAATTTGTGGGATATTGTGAACTTCTGTGGCTATAATGCAGATGCAAGGGCACGCAAGGTAGAATAATCGTTCTACGTGTAGCAGTAGTGAACGTTGATACAGTTTAATAAAATTAAAAAGCTTGTTTTTCAGGACAACATTTTTATTTTATGAAAGCAATCACTTTGTGATTTTCAAAATTTAATTTATTATTCTGAAATTAATTATAAGGTTGTATTTAGTTGCAATATTCATGTTTTTCGTAAACTGAAAAACTTATGTCTGGGGAAAAAAATAACAATTACCCAAATATATATATTAAAAGAATGTTTGTTTGATAATCACTATTGCTATCTGCAGCTCTACTCTTTCTTGACCTAGAAATGTGTGCTTTTTTTGTTGTGCGTCCTAGCACCCTCAAGGAACATTTTAATCATACAATGTGACTAGTTGGAGCAGTCAGGAACTAGAAATGCAGTAGTAAGGAAAGATGCTAAGACAGCGGTTGGTCATGTGAAAGTAAATTTCTTAAACTGGCAGTACTACATATAGCATTTCAGACCTCAGAGAAATTGAGATAAAACATGTATCACTTTGCCTCCAGTTTTTCGGGTGAGTAAACCGCAAACATACCTTTGGTGAGTCAGTCATACTAACTGCTTTTCACCCTGAAACTGCTGAAATATTTTGGAAGTCTAGCTTTGTTGCACATTTATGTAAGAACAATGGTGTACCAAACGGATGTATGATGATACATCGCAAACCGGAACAATGCAAGCAATCACCACGCTGTTGTGACATCGTAAAAGCAATTACATCGCACACATTTACTGCGCATGCTGTTGCCACACGATTGTAGTGTCTCTGCTGTTTTGTGCCATTACAATGCAGTTAATCAAATCGCCTCCTGTTACAACGTTTTCTTTTTCGGAGTCCATTAACTCCCTGGGCCGGGATGTCTGTAAACCAGGGGTTTTAGGGTGGGGTAGTGACTCCTGCGATGTCAAAGTTGCGTTGCGATGGCACCGCGTCAAATTACCATCATTGTAATGGGTGTTTCCCACTGTTCTCCTGCTACTGCCACCCTCGTTCGAACCTACTCTCATAATTCACGCCCAGGATACTGATTC